>NW_024580666.1:4876330-5204450 GCF_017639235.1 Corvus kubaryi | reverse complement strand
AATTCCTTGAACAGGAAAAAAAAATAGACTAAACTAAAACCCCAACAGTAGAGTAGCAGTTTTATTTCAAATTACTTAGCTGATATTTTTTATTCACATTTTCACCTGAAACTGAAAGGTTTTATTAAAGTCTTCCTGTTAATGCTACTTGGGGTCCAAACACGCAGTGCCTACCACCCTTTGTAAGGATTTCTGCTACTGGGGAAACCCTGGAAAGAAATTTTTCTTAGAGCACTTGATACTCTCAGTCAATGTGCAGTTCTTACTATCTCCCTTGAAATGCTGTAGTGTTTCCTTTCACATTTAGTCAGCTTCAATTGCTAAATATAGATATGGGACTGGTACTGCTCTTGCTCAGTTAGGGTGGTTTATTTGGCATGGTAGTTAAAAGGGAGTATTTCTTCACTCCATCAGGCACAGAGACTTCAGTGTTCCATGGCCATCTGTGGAAAACAAGGAAGGAAGCCCCTTTCCCAGGTGCAGCAGTGGGAAATACAGCATGGTTCTTGGTCAGGAGTTGATATGTCTGTCACAATGGCAAAAAGATTAAATTTGATCCAAATTTAATGTAAGCATGAAATTCTGCTCTCAGGAAACATGAGATTTACACATGAATTATGGGGAATTAGTAGTTATGCAGCTGGAATAGCAGTGTCTGTTTGGACCTCAAGATGAATGGATATCTGGCAATGTGATGCAGTTACAAAAGAGGGTAGTGTTACTCTTCTGTGAAACATGGGGAAGTAATTGGTCCACACAACTAAACAAATGTCACTCAGGTCTCATATGTACTGCTGTGCCTAACTGTGGACACTGCACTTTTCAGCAGTGGTTGAAGAATGTATTTTGCGTGGCAGGAACTTTTGTTAGAGATCTAGAACTGTGTCTATGAGAAAATGTTCTGTTTTAAGTTTAATTTTTGAAAAATAAGATAATTGGGAAGCGCAGTCAATATCTGTTACTGTATAAGATATTGCCAAAAAGAGGGCAGGCTATGTTTGCAGTCTTCCTCACTGAAATAGTTACATATCACATTAGAAAAAACATTTTCAGAGATGGCCTATGTATGTGTTCCTCATCAGAGCAAAATAGTCAGCCAGAGTTTTTAATATGCCTTCTATGATTTTGTCATCCCTTTGCAGAAAATTTCCCCTTCTTTACTTTTGCTGGGACTCTCTATTTTTAAGGGATTCCCAAGATGAAAAGATTTTCACCCTGTACTGAAAATCTTATTACTTTACAGCATATACTGAAACAGTTTTACCTGGTTTTTATTTTACCTGTCCTTTTTTCACTAGACTGGTGAGCTGCAGGTTTAGGGGAAAGCCATGAGACTATCCTTAAAACAAATTCCACTATTTTTATTCAGCAGAATAAGCAAAATACTAGGTCAGCTAATAAGGTGCACTTCAGAGAGCTTCCATGGATGTTGGGAATGTGGATATGAAGGACTTTCAATAACATGGTACTAGGGTTATCTTTAATTACCTCTGAATGAGAGACAAAGCTTTGTTTTATATTATTTGTTCTAAATATATATGACAGTTGGGAGTAATGGCAACTAAGCTAAAATGGATTCAATTCACCTTCCTGCTACTCATTATCCACCACTTCTTTTCCTAGTTGCTTCAAAATAGGAGAAGGAATGAGACTTGCATGGAGTCTGAAGGAAGACACAAAACCAGCCAACTTAGATAATATTCCTGCAAAAATCTGGTTCCTCTCCTAGATAACTCAATTAAAAATTTCTGCACTGTTCACTATGCAAATGGTTGTATTGAACTGTTCTGTATTGCACTGTGGTTTTGAGCATTATCTGAGCTGAGACAGAAACTGGCTCACAAAGCAGTGCATACTATCTCAGCTAAAGAATGAGGCTGTTTTTTCTCCAGTACTGCTTCATAAAGCGAAATAAAGTGGGCAGCAATAAATTGAGCCAAAGCAGTAAAAGGGAAAATAATCACATTCCGTACTGCATCCAAACATCTTTGATTGCTTAGTGTCTGTCTTATTCAGGGCAATATGTTCCTTTCTGCTACAAGGCATGGAAGAAATCAAACAGAAATACCAGCTCTATCCAGATGATTAAGTTTGAGGAGGGAACAGAAGGCGTTCAGTGTTCTGTTATTCTTCCCAGGAATAGCAGAGTTCACTCTGTATAGCACAGTAATATGGGATCCTCCATTTGTTTTGTTTTGTTCTGGGATGAGGCAGAAGGGGGAATAGAGGAGCCAAAGTAACCAGGTGGATGTGAAGACATCAGTACTTTATTTGCTGGTACTTTTGATCAGGAATGTGTGCAGTGGTTCCTTGTCTCTGGTAAACTCCCAAGTTTCCTGGGCATGTGGACTTACAGATAGACCAAAGATATCCAGCTGACAAAAAACAGAAAAATGTTTTCTTCCAGGAATCACCATTATCATGAGGCAATTTATATGAATGTGGTCTTTTACAGAAGTATGCTCCTTAAGTCCTTGAAAAATTCGCTGTACAGTGAATTGGTTTGGGTGCAAACTGTTATCAAGAGTCACAAAACTTTTTCTGTTTTTCAATCTAGAGATTTCCCAAATATAGATGGGGGGAGGTGGGGGGGTTTAACAGATACATGCCATTTCTTGCGTATCAGCCTAGTATTTTTCAAAATACTTCCAGTGGAGAGCCCTCAGTAAAGTTGAAATAAGAAGGTTCAAAGCAGAAGTTGTGGTTGCCAATTTACAGCTGCTTGGTTGCAAAGTAATCTGGATGAAAAGGGAAAAGAAACTTTTTGGGGATATTACAGAGATACTGTAGAGGTGTCTTGTTCTCTTGCAGGTTGTCACCTGCATGGTGTAAGATCATTATCATTAAAGAACCCTGTTCTTGCTCTCTTGCTCTGCTTCAGATCACTTGTTTGAAGCAAGTCATCTGTACATTTTGGAGCTCTTGAAGAACACTTCCCATCCAGGGTTTTCTGAAGAAATTGATTAAGTTGAGAGGTCCTGGTGAAAAAAAATGGGTGGAACTGCACAGATTAGAGACATGCGTGCATAAGGTGGGGAGGCAATAGAGTATCGGAAAAAAACCCTACAAAACTAAATGCTGATAAGAACAGGACTGCAGATGGCCTGTTCAATGTCCTTCTCTAGACTTGGACTCATTATTCAAGTCAATAGCCCTTCCTTTCTCACAAGGAGTTGTGAAACCCGTAAGGTCAAGCACTTGCAAATTAGGAATGCTGGGCATGTAGTTGAGTCATACGGGATTAATTTAGGACCTTTGTACATACACATTATGATGCATCTGCTTAATTATGTGCTTAGAGAGGCTCTCTTCCCTACTTTGCACAGAACCTTTGCTGGCTCAGAGCTGGATTTACTTTAGGACTGTATGTAGAGGTGGCAACTCATAGCAAAGTAAAGTAGAAAAGTCCAAGAGGACTCTGTAACATGGCTAATTTGGTTTCTGCTTTGCCTATGGCCCAGAATTTGTCTGTGGTGCTGGAAAAATTATGTAGACATAAAGATTCTCAAGCATGATTTCTCACTCAGTGTTGCTTATTTTCTGAGGGCTTTTTAATCAAGGACTGCAGCTTGATTGACTTAAGTTGGGAACATTTACATCTGTAGCTGGGGCCAGTTTAATAGGAACTGTGGTCTGAAGGTGAAAAGTGCAATAAAACATGAAGTAATCTGAAAGATCAGGCATAGGCTTCTCAAATTTGGTTGCCCAAATGGAGTTGACACTTTTGATCATTCTTGTCTTAATGTTTGCGCTTCTGTTCTCAATGTGTCAGGGACATGAAAGAAAATGTGCTCAGTCAGTTGTAAACAATGAGGTAGACAAAAACTTTCATTTGGGTGTATATATGTCCTTAATTTTCATGTACATTTATTTGAAGTATGCCTTTTTCTGTTGTATTGTATTATATTATATTGGTCTTCACTGGTGACAACAGAATAAAGTACTTTTAAGGATGGTTTAAGGAGAACAGAAGTCTTGTTTATGGGTTGTTGGGAAATTAAGGGTAAGGAGTGCTGCTTCTTTATTTTCCTCTTCTTCCCCAGGAATGTCTGTCACAGGGAGAAGAATGTAACAGAATTGCATAGGAGAGAGATCCCTGGGAAAGACTGAGTCAGGATGCTGTGGGCAGCAGAGGCCAAAGCTCTGTTGTTTTTAGACTGCAGAGCCAGGGATGAGATGTATAATTGTCCAAAAGACAATGGAAAGGCACAGAACAAGAATAGGTCTGATGTAAATTACTGGTGCTTTTTGGGAGACTGTGTGGTTGTCATGAGCACTATCCTCTTCATACTGATTGCTTTCTGGTTTTGTTTGGTAGTGCTTTGCTCCCCTCTCCTCCAGTTTGCAGAGTGCTCACAGAGGAAAGAAACTACATGGAAACATGTCGGTTCAGTGAAAAGGCACTTTATATTTTGTTTAACTGCCTTGAAAAGCTATTTTGTACCAACAGCAACAGTTGAAATAAAGCAAAGACAGTGTGGGTAAACCTTGGGTTTTCCTCTCATGAGAAACAGGTACTCATCTCTCTACCTAATTCTTTGAAAGTTCAATATTGCACCTCCTGGACACTGTGTTCATGTGCCTTTGCAAGGATGGGCTGATGCCAGCATTCCCAGGGTGGGATGCTTTTTGTTGTTGACCAATAGCAAGCATCAGCAAAGAAGTCATAGGCTAGTGCACTTAAAATAATATATTTGATTTAACTATGTCATGATTATTTAAAATATTTATTAATTACATTTCAAATACTTCTTCTGACTTGCTAACTTGTTTTTAATTAAATCCTTGTTAAGTTGATTGACTAATTGAAATAAATGCAACACCCTGATGAGAACTGGGTTATTTTGAATCTAGTTAACCTTCAAGTGAAAGTGGGGTTTTTTCTGCAGTGTAATTACAGTTGAGATTAGCTTATTATGCACATAATGAGTGACCTTTCATCTTGTCCAAGGTAAATAAATACACAGAGGTATTTTCTGCATGGGTAGAAAGTACACAAGCTTTAGTATAAGATGCAAACTTAGTGTTTGTTTTGTCTTTTGGGGCTCTCCTTTGCTCGGAGAGACTTGCTATTTTTATCACTAAAGTTCTGAAAGACATGAGTAAGGAGAGAGGCCCTCATGTCAGATGCTATGCAGAACCTTGGAAAGAATAAATGGATTCAGCTACCAAATCAGGCTTCATTCTTGACTGTAACTTGTGTTTTCTAGGCTGCCTCTGGATGTCCTTGTGCTGCTACATCTTGAATAAAAATGAAGCTTCAAAACTGTAGTTTCTCTCTCTTTCTCCTTCTATCAGACTTGTCAGTTCTCTTTAAAAAAACATGATGAAAAGCCCTAGTGATTGTTGTGTAGGCCTCAAGTGCAGAATCATTCCCATCAAGGCTTCACTTTGTTTTTCAAGGCCTCATTCATTGGGAATACTTCTGTTAATTGTATTGTTATATACCCTCATAATTCACCTAAGTGCTGACATGGGATACAGAACTTCTGTGTTTTAATGAGTGTGACAATGGCTTGAGACATAGCACACACATAGAGGAGATAGAGATGAAAAATAAAATTATACTTTAATTAACAATATCTGTGTAATATAAAGGATATAGGCACCATCACAGTCTAGAAAACATAGCATCAAAATGTAAAGAATCCTGACTTAGCATCATGAGTAAGTCATACATTGTATTCCTGGATATGTCACACAATGTCTGTATGCATTGTTTTCATCAGCTGTAAAATAAGGAATAGGCATTCTTATTTACTTCTGCAAAGTAAGTAAATTTAAAACTTACATCTAAATGTCTTGATGCTATTTCTCCCATCATTACAGCAGCGTGATGTAAAGTACTGAAGGTAGAAGCCAAAGTGGTCTCGTTCACTAAGATTTGTTAGTACCAGCACCATCATGACCCATGTGTCACCAGCATCTGAGGAAAGGACAGGGGGGTTTTATGGTCAGCAAAATAGTACCAGTGTAAATTCTGTAACAGCTTTCTTCAGTATGCCTGGAGACCTTCTTCAAAATGCAGAATAATATCCTGCTATACATGCATTATTTCCTCAGAACTAATAGGAGTTGTAAAATTCACAGTCAAATTGAGGCCCCTTTAGAGGCAAAATTTATGTTTCATATTATGTAGCTGTACCAAGCCTTTCCTTTGTTAGGTTTGAGGTTGTATGAATTGCTGTGCGTATTGCATCTTCCTGATCAGACAAACACTGCTTCTGCATATTTAAGGTTCGGAATACATTGATTTGTGATGGTATTGGAGTGCTGATCTAGGCCATGTGCTGGGGAAGTGAAAAATACTTCATTCATTTGATCCAGGTGCAGACTGCAGATGAGGGAAGGGAGATGAAACTGTGTTCCATATAAAACATCTTGCATGGGCTTTTTCTCAAATTCAGAAGCAAGAATTGTAGGAGGTAATATTTTCCTTTTATATTTTAACAGCATAGTAATGGTCCCACACACACTAGAAATCGTTTCTGTTGTCACTTGTCAAGCTAATCAGGCTTTCAGTATGAGCTGGTATTAAGTTGTTAAGATATCATTCAAAGTCAGATAAAAAAGATATTAGGTGCTGATTAGCTTATGGAATGACCAAGTCCATAAGTGTTAGTTTGTCTACAAGAAGGATTTAATAACATGAAAGTCAAAACTGATGATTTCACAATGCAAGAAATCATGATTTTTTTTTTTTGTTTCAGTTATCTGTGGCCAATATTTTCAATATTCTGACACTGCCCTCCCCCCGCCCCCGAGTGATTGCTGTCTTCCTCTTTTACTTAGCCCATTGCCTTACTGAGTTTTTTCTTCAAATAAATTGTAAACAAGCATTTAAAAAGGCAAAAGAAAGACCTTACTATTGTCTGATATGCATCATGATGTTGTAAAACTAACAGCAGTCCAAGTCACCAGCTACTCATGTCCATAAGATACCAGTGCAGAATTCCAAACAGGAAACAAAAGTACTGCAAATCCTTAGTAGCAGCAGAGAGGGCAGAGGCATCTGAAGAGCCAGATCAGGACAATGTGCTGCCCCACATTGAGGCAAACAATTGTCATATAAAAACTTCAAAATCTGACTCTGAACTTGCTTACCATGGAGATTTCCTTGGATTTATTAACTTTACATTGACTCCAGGCTGTACCACACTAAAGGAGTTTTATGTAGATATGGCATGGTTGAGGCAGCAGGAACACGAGCATGAGTACCAAAATCTGGCTCTGGTGGCTCACACATGAGCATACATTAGGGAAATTCCTCATCTTAATTGTTTAAAATACAGTACCCTTGGATCCTTTTTTAACCAAGTTCATCTTTCTTTCTGTTAGCCTTTGCTACAGCTCTTGCTGTTTGAATGGCTTGGAGGAGACAGTTGATAACTGAAGCCTAGAAACTGCTATTTCCTGACCTGAGCTTAATAGTCAGGCAGATGGCAAAAGTAAACTTACCACATGGATTGGCTACTTACATGTACCTTAAAAAGGTTAAAACATCCTGTTATTTTTTCATCATACTTGGAAACAGCCAACTCTTTTTTCCTGAGTTGTTTGGGTTTTTTTCTTGTTTTTTATGTAAAGGTCTTCAGCTCTTTTGAAAGACTGAAAATCAGTTTGCAGTTTCTCAGGGCTTCTGAGTACCACTGCATAGTGCTCAGTCACCAGTAGTGGCTGAAAATTATTGTCACTTAGCTGCTCCTGGTGATGCCATGATGATTTTTTGCTTTTTCTTTGATACCCCTTTTGTATACCTCTCTATAACTTCTGTATTCTTAGTGCTTTTTGCCTACATTCTTAGACTTCTTTGTCAAGCTGAGAGACTAAACATCTTAGAAGCTTCAGAGTTAGGGACCAGAAGGCCCCAGACCCCAAGGTCCTCTCCAGAACACATTCTGTAAACTAAGATAGAACCATCCAGGGGAAGGTTCCTTGGGGAGGGGGGCTCACTTGAGCCTCTCATTGGGGAATCTTTGATAGATCTGCTAATTAGTAAGAGCTATAATGTTATACGAGATCTTTTGGGGGTGGGCATTGCGGTGTGCATTGGGGTGCATTCCACCTGGACATGGTGCACCCAAGGATCCTTAAAATAAATACAGAGGTAAAATCCCTTATTCTCTTCTAACCATGTTCGATTCTTGATTTTAAGACCAGGAAAAGACATCATTGGGAAGGCCGCCTTGCGGCATGTTTGGGGACCATTGCAGCTGGCTCTGAGTGACACCTGCCCCCATACTTCCAGGAGGCTCCTGTGCCACCCACTGCCAGCATTTTAGGAGAGGTCAGTTCGGAGTGGTATGGCTCAGGGGTAAGGTTGCTGCTGGGTAAGGGATGAGATGTGTTTCACAGTTGGTTTGAAAAAGCTCCCACTGCATCTGGCTGGGAAGTAATTTGTTTTGAGGATCTCTACAGCCTCTGAGTTTCTGTGGCTGTCAGTCTAACGCTGTAAATTTATAGTCAGTATTCTCTTAAAAGTCATTGATGTAATTTAATAAATTACTTTTTATAATACTTTTTTAATACTGCATTAAGTGGTGGTAAATTATATTGTTAAGAAAAAAATAGGCTCTTCAAATCTAAAAGGTAAATTAGAAATGAGAAGGATGAAGCTCCTAAAAACTTTGCATATTTTTATGCCTCCCAATTCTCAAGTGAATATATATGACTACTGTTGTACCAAAAAAGAAATATTATTATTTTAATTCCTCTGATGTAGGCAATCAGTTAAAATATTCTACCTGTCAGTTTGTCCTTGGTCTCTCTAAAGGGCTCTTGTTTAAGTTTTCTTGCTCCTTAATAACTTGGTTCTACTTGGTTGAAGCTTTGAAGACACGAAATTTCTTTTCTCTGGCAAAGAATAAGATCAAAGATACGGTAGCTTGAGGCGTTGATATTTTCTTAATTGGAGAAAGTTTTTTGTTCTCCTTCTTAAAAGTCTCATGTAGAAATTAAAGTACAGCTTTTTATCCAATCCTCTTGTTCTTTCTCACCAAGATGATCAATTGCGAGTCTTGTTTGCGAGGCTTTGGACCCTGTGGTTTTGGAATGTGATCTCATCTTTTTCTTCTGTAAAATCTTCTATCAAGAGCCTCTTGGGAGGAAGCAGAGACTCTTTTCTTTCCATCACAACACTGGAGGTTGTGCTACTGTGATTTTCCTTCAGAAAAGGAAGTTTCTTCTACTTAGGTATATTCAGCTGGGAAATGTTGCTGGATAATATTACACAGTATTTTGCTCTTCCACTTATTCTTTAATTAACAAGAGTTAACACACTCATAATTTAGGTAGATTGTATGTCTATAGGCTAAGAGTTAACCTATAATACTCCTGTTCTGTCAGAATCTTCTCTTTAAGTATCAGCATCTGCCAATATTTTATTTCATATCTGAGGTCCAGTATATTCCAGTTTGTAGTCACAAGGCAGTTTGTTTATATTTGCTCTGAAATCACATCAAATTCAGAATGTTTCGATTTTGATACATTTCAAGTATTTTGATTTAAAGAGTCAATGCAGGGTCAGATTTTTCCACAGTTGTTTCTTTGATGAATGCACTGAAACAGAGTTGTGATTTCCCAAACGCTGTAGTGGTCAAGCAGCAACCTTTTAAATAAAGGGTACATTCTGCCCTAGAGTTTCTGTGTGGTATTAGACCAGTGAGTTACCATTTCTGTGTCTGAAGAATGCTTCTCTAACAGGGGAGCCAGACTCTTCATTATTCTCTTGTTCACTGAGAATGTATAGTCTTAACAACCAAGAATCACTTTTGTGCTGTTTTTAGTACAGTTGTTCTCCAACTTACCTGGAGTATTTAGAAAAATGAAAGTTTTAACTTGCAATGTGTAAGTAATACCTGTTGTGGTCTTGTCAAACACAGACCTCTAGAAATGCTACCAAATTCTGTCTCAATGCCTTTTAATACTCACAGCCCAAGAAAGAGACTATCTTGGCTCTGAGGCAATGTACTGGGCATGCATTTCCAATTGTATGGATGCTCAAGTTGCTTTGGGAGGGAGACATTCCCACCTTACTCATCTGTAGCTTATTTTATTCATTATAGAGGTCACTTAGTGACTTCTGTTGCAAATTGTTAGCACAGTGGCAGTAAGTTGTCTGTTTAAAAGTTGATGATGCATTTTGCAGATATTGACTAGATTCCCTTGTCTCAAGAACCCAACTGATCACTTAATCTTTGCTTTGGGGAAAAGAAAATGTCACTATTTGAACTGCATTGTTTTTCATTGAACATGCTTTGCCCATTCATTTTCATGCTCCTTGGGGGAGAGGTCCTTCATTGCTCAGTACATCATCTATTGCTGTAACACTGCATACAGAAATGAGAGGAGCTACAGCAGGTCTATGTATCCATTATTAAAAAAAACCCTGTCTTTCTGAGGAGCCTGGACTACCTCATTTCAGTAGGACTTACCAGGGATGTCAAAGCCTTAAAACAATAATGGTCACAGCATTTTATCTAGACTCAGTGGAGCATTCTTCTAGGTCAGCTTTCAAGCATATATTGTTGTAGTTCCAACAGATATTTATTAAACATGCAAATATTAGGATGTCTTAAGATCAAGGTTGATAAAGGTTGATGGTTCATAAAGCCACAGACAAAAATGTGTTGTTGGAATGATTTAAGTTTATGCAGGAAAGAAATAAGATTTTCCCCTGTCTTTCATTCCACTGTCTGATTTGCTTTCCTTTCCTCTCCTTGCGACAACGTTTAGATCCCTTTTTTCTGTGAACTTAAAGGACCTGTCTTTAAGTCCCATTAATGTGAAATTAGCTACATTTTCCTTCTCTTTGAAAAGATACAGACACTCTTGGATGACGCTGCCTTTGATAACTTCTGTGAGCCAAGACCTCTCTGCACAAGTGAAAGTGAAGCACAAGGGCAGGACATTCCGTAGAAAGTTGCCGTGATAATCCACTTCTCAGTGAACACTCTTAGGTAGAAGTACTCTGTAGGAGTGTCTTTGAAAGACAGACCTGAAACATTGATGTTTGGTCACGTAAACCTAGCTAGGGTGTAAGTACAATAAGAATCAATTCAGTATTGGCAGGAAAGTGGATTAGATTGGTTTTGGCTTTAGTTTGGTGAGGAAGTAAAAGCACTGTTAGGAAAGCAGTCAGCAAATACACGGATTTAAGTAATTTTTCCCCAGAATGATAGGTGATAGCCTCAAAAGTCTCTGTTATCACTAATTTCCAGCAAAATGGGAAAGAATGAGGACTGAAAGATCTTATTGCTTATACAGATTTTGTTTTTAAAAAATGTATCAGCTCAAACATAGCTTTGTGAAATTCTGGACCCAGTGAATCAATAGCAAATTTTTAAAGATTAAATTCAACCTTTGTCTCTCCTTCTGCTTTGCTCTCTGGTTTTCCAAAATGAACATTTTAATTGCCCAGTTATACAGGTCACTCTTTCAAAGGCAAAACCAATTATTCAGAGAAAAAAAACCTGCAGAGAAAAACTGATACTGTATTTACTGACTTTGCTAAATGTATATATGAGCATGCTGCTTATGAGACAAAAGTGACAATCAAATGGGTAGATGCCTTTTAGTTTGAGAGGTCCTGAGTAGATCAGGTAAGCTTTGAAACCAAATGCAATAGTTTATTAACTCTGCATGATCTCTGTTCTTCAGTTTAGAATTTGGTCTCACAGTTGCACCTCTTTCACTGTTCTGAATTATAATGAAACAAAATGTGGCCAAAGTAGTTGGTTTGGGGTTTTTTTGTGAGCCACATGACACTGTCCAATGCAGTTTGAGTGTGAAGAGGATCGAGAGGACTCTAGGTGGGCAGTTGCTATTTACCCAGGCATGGGTTCACTGGGGTGTGGGGTTTCTTTTTTCCATTTGTTTCTGGATCTTGATTTTTTAGAGACAATTCAGATAGTCTGAGATTCCAACATTTTTCACTGGGAAGTAAGTTTTGCAGATATCCTTCCTATAGCTCTCATAGGTTTTTACCTTTCTTCTGTTTGGAGCAGCAGGTGGGGCACTCTTATCTAGTAAGGGCCCAAGTGTTCTGCACAGGTAAGGTGCCATCTTACTACATCCAAATTCAAATTAGGTATCTTAGTTTCAAAATTACTCTGTTTCAGAGTTTAAAAAACCTAGTCAAAAATAAAGTTGAGGTTTCTTTGTTTTCTTTTTTCAAATCACAGGTGTCAGAAAAAAGTTAACACTGGAATTTAGGTTTCAAAATGAGCCTTAAATTCCAGTTCTTGTCTGTAACAGGACTTCGAATATCAGTGGATATAGAAGTAGTTTAGTGTAATTCATTTTTTAAAATAATATGGTCATTACAGGTGCTTCACCTTTTAGTCGGACTCTTTAGTTAGGATGTGACTCTTTACCTGAAGGGTATTATCTTACAGAGTAAGGACTTCTGTTCCGGTAGCCTTTCAGAAGCACACATTGCTCGTAATCATTGAAGGACGCTTAAAGATGTTCGAGGTGTCAATCTGAAAGAAGACTTTTGAACATTTCCCAGTTGCACATACACAATAATTCAAGAAAATTCTTTGGGTTTTGTTTAATCTAAATTCAATTATATAGTAGTATGTTAGGTATTTTTAAAATTCTTACAGTGAGACTTTATAGTTAAGCTTCATTTAATTTGTTGTACAGTCCTACAGTAGTTGGAGATTTCAGGAAAATGTGCCCCCCTGTCTTGTGGGCCTGTTGTTACACACTACACTTCTCAAGCAGTGATTTCTTTACGTGATGTAAAGGAGTAAGTGAGGATGAAAGGATAAAATGGTGGACTTCTTCTTAGGACAACTTCTTCTAGCAGAATTTTTAAATGTAATGCTCTAGGCAGAAAGCCTTATTCCTGGCTTTTTGCTGTGATGATTAATGAGGTTGACGAAAAGTTTTCCAGTTTCTCTTCTTCATCACAATATATTACTCACTCTCGCCAGATAATGCAAGCAGAATGTGGAAAAACAGCAGCGGCTTGGCTACATTTTACTGCTGATGTTGCTCCTGCATATCTGGTTTATTTGCTTTTAAAACTTTTGGTAAGATTTTCTGCCACTTAACAACGGGAATTTGTTTTGCTTTAAAATCTAGGAGTATTTGGGGCTACATAACACCTAAATTCACTCTCCAGTTATGTACATTAATGGCATGGTTTTGTCTTAAACTGCTTAACTGTGTTTTCAAGATGATGCTTGAATGTAGGCATCACCTGGCATTCTAAGACTGATATTTTAGGTAAAAAACATGGTTATTCTGCGTGTATAATATAGCACATATTTTATAACATACACATTTCTCCATGAATTATTAGTTACAGTGGGACCACTACAGTGGTCGTAGTTTCTCATCCCATTTTACATATTCTCTGATTACTTTGGGATTTCTTTTGTAGCATAGCAAAATTTTGGTGAATTGCCATTATGCCTTAAATTACATGGAATATAGAGTATACTCCTAATAAATTATCAGAACTACTTTCTGATATTTATCTTCCTTCTGTTTACTAAAAGGCAGTGAAAATAGGATTACTTAGGAGTCAGGTTTGATGTGGGCTCTACTTTCTGAGCTACAAAGCTGCTGCCATGCAGTGACGGGACAAGGGGGAATGGCTTTAAACTGAAAGAGGGCAGATTTTAAATTAGATAATTAGTAAGAAATTCTTTACTGTGAGGGTGGTGAGTCACTGGAAAAGGTTGTCCAGAGAAGTTGTGGATGTCCCATTCCTGGAAGTGTTCAAGTTTAGATTGGATGGAGCTTTGAGCAACCTGGCCTAGTGGATGCTGTCCCTTCCCATGGCAGGGAGCTTGGAACTAGAGGACCTCTGGAACAGATTGCCTGGAGAGGTTGTAGAGTCTTCCTCACTGGAGATATTAAAAAATTGTCTGGACACAATCCCATGCAATGTAGCAGGGAGGATGGAACAAATGACCCATTGTGGTCCCTTCCAACCGGACTCATTCTGTGATTCTCTGGTCTTTAAGATCCCTGCCAACCCAACCATTCTATGATTCTATGAAATAAATGCAAAATCAACTAGCTATGAGCAAAATATGATTAAAATTTAATTTAGTACCTTTACTCTTTACTTATTACTTATTTTTATGGGGCAAGATGAGAAGTTGCAGAAAGGTTCAATGTTTCTTCTGCTTTTATATTAGAAATACATTTTAGTCCACTAGTTTTATGAGACTGTGTGTCTTTGTAGAGAAATACTAGTAGTTTTCCCAGAATAGAATGAGCCTGGGATTGTCACTCCCTTAATGCTAGGACAAGCTATTGCACAGCTGGAACAGTGTCAGAAGGTCAAGACTAAGGAGTGACAGTTATCGAGACGGATTTATCTAGGTCATTTGCTATCTTTCAGCTGCCTGTTTACAGCTGTGCACCAGGGAAGTCATAATAATAGAAGTAATGCTCTTCGGAATACCACTTCAATTAGGTTATGTTTATTCAAGCAGCTGATTGCATTATCAAAATCATATTTAGAAGAATTTAAAAGGACCCAGGAAAACAGAGAGCTGTGTAGAGGAGGCATTTATGTGTAACATACATCAAAATCTGCCATAATTAGAATACTTGTTCATGTCAAACCTGATAAATTATTAAATTATTAACAAATAAACATTTTCTTATCATGGAAACATATTTCTACCTTATTTTTCTCTGGGAAAGAAAGAGGTGGAGATTTTATTCTGCTTTCTTGTGCAGGTTGTACTGCTTCTTTAGGGTCACACAGTGTCTTTACCTATCTGTTTTCAGATAACTGTTAAAGGACAAAGAAATGGCTCAGGAATTCATGCTCAGTAAGTAGCAATGATACAGCAGTAAATGTCAAAGGCAACTAATGCTTCTTTCTGCAATCGTACTGCTGTGAAGTAACAGCTTGACAGGTTTTATTTATGTTTCCCAGAAAGGCAGCAAGCTCTAATGCCTCAGATTGTGGGACTTTTTCCAGCAGTCCCTTACTCTCCCACAAGATTCATGAGATTTTTAGCTAGGCCCAAACAACCCATTAGCAAAGTTTTGAAATTCAAAACTCGTGTCCCTATTTAAGCTGTTGTTTCAACACCCTTAACTCTTCCCACCAAGGAAACAAATGATCTAAGAAATGCTAAGGGAATCCAAAGCAAAGTAGGTCTGGGTATTTCTACAGGGATATCACTGTTAGCTGGTGTGTTGTATTGTTAGTGATAATTACACTGCATTTCAAATTGGCTTTTGGCTGATTATGCCTTTCAGGTGGCTTTGCCTACAGCCTCTGGTAGGTTGTTTACTGTCCGTGAATTTTTCCATCTAACTTTAAATTTTTTATAGTCTTGATTCTTTAATATCTTATGAGTTCCTTGATCAACATGCAAAATCTCTGCAAATTTTGTTCCTTTAGTTAATTTGAAACCTTCTGGTTGGTCATAAGACAGCACCAAATTTTTGAGTTATGGAAGAGAATAATGGTTCTTTGGCAATCTTCTATGAATTCCCAGTGGTATGTAGATCTTTAAGCAGTATAAAAAATATTTTGTTGTCTTCTGAAGACTACAGTTTTACAGATTGCTTCATCCATGCATATATCAGTATATACTAGTATTTTATATCCTAAGAAAAAAAAAGTCTGGTATTACAGAGAAAGCATATTCCAGAAGATCATTCCAAAGAAGATTCTTAGAATCTCAAATGTACTCCCAACGTTGCTGGTGATTTGATATTTTACCTTAGGCAAGCTATTTTGTTTTTCTGTGCCAGAGCTTAACTGGTTCACTGCCTACCTTGCTTCTATCAGCTTTCAAAAAGCAGTGTTTTGTTGTATCTATTGGCACAGAGAATATCAAAATAATCTTTCAGCTCACTCTAAGGTGTCTGTACACACAGCAATAAAGATGATTTCCAAGAAATATGTGAAGCAATTAAACCACTCTTTGTACCAAGCACAGTTGTTAGAAAGGTTCTGCAAGGGCATATGACACCACGCTTCCCCCTTCTCTCACCATCAGGAAAGAGATCAATAGCTTAGAAACCTTAAAATTCTGTCAGATGTCCATGATTTGCTGATATCACTTGTAATTCCTATCTATCTGCATCTTTCAGGAAAATTCCACCTCAGGCCTGCAAGTTGACAATATGCAATCCCTGCATGCTCTGTATAATCACTGTTCCCTTTTGCCTTCTCTGCTCCTTCTTCTGTGTTCTTCCTTATTTCAGATGTCGAAATAGCTTTAATTGATCCTTTTTGTGTGGTCCACAGGCCTCAGAGGTTTGTTTACTAAGGAGCTTTTGAAAGTGACAAGGAAACATAAAATCACACATTTATATAGCTCTGTCTGTATGTGACATTTTAAAAGATATTCAGACATTAAATTTTTGAAGAAGTCTGGCCTGTGAGAAGCTGTTGAGAACAACATTTTCAGGTTGTAAAACTCACTATAGAAGAGCATCTCACCTACCTCTTGGCTGTCATTGCTCTTCCTTAACTCAGCAGTGATCAGCCCCTGACTCTTGCTGTGGGGAAGAGAACGATGACTGTTTACCTGCTATTATCTGCTATGAGCAACTGGAGAGAGTGGGAGTGAAAGCATTTTGGCTACACCCTACTGTCTGTTGAGAGGAGTCACTGAGAGCACAGGGTGAATCCTGTGAAAAGGGAAAATGCAGCCAGCTCATCCCAGTTCACCTCACGGTGCAGGTGGGGAAGAACTGATGCAGATGTAACAAAATGCTTGATCTCTGCCTCTCTTAGAGAAGCTGTAGGTTTCTTCTTACCTGAAACAGGTTGTAAAGTACTTGCTCATACTGGCTTTTCCAGTGGCTTGTCTGTTCTTAGCGACTACTCATAGTTTAAAATGCAGTCAAGTATGCATTTGAATTTGAAATGTGAAAAATATGTTTGGGAATATGCAGCACCAGAAGAGGAGTGGAATCAGTCAATACTGGTTTTAGAACAGAGCACATGCAGTCCACACTAAGTTGGTTTTGCAGCACTTGAAAACTTGTTACTATCCTGACAGACTCCAAAATAGATCCTTCACATTTGCAGGATGGAAAAGGTGTTAAATCTCAGAATGAGTGAAAGAAAAAGACAATGTGTGAAAGAAAGAAGGAGAAAAAAAGAGAATGTTCCCCAAAATGCATATTTCATTTAAAAATCTGTATTTACTCAAATGAGAGAGTTCTGTTAGCAATAAAGGCTTAATCCACTTCCTTACTAGATGCTAACTTTAGGTACATATTATCAGAACATACATTCTTTATTTAAGTATTGGAAAGTTTCATTAAATTGTACTGCAAAGCACTATATAAATAGAGCTTTTCAGGGCATCCATTTACTATCCTTAGACCAAAGTGACTCATTTTGTGTTGGGAGACAGTTACCAGTGCTGTATCTGAAGCAGTAGTATGCACTCATGAGATTTTAAAGATCAAACCAGAAAGTTTAAAATGTTTAAATATTTATGATAGAATAAACCCTTACAGTAACAAATACATATCTAACATATTATCTAAAGTGCTTTTTCTGTGTTTGAAGACCTCTACAATTCTTTTTGTTTAGTTTTGAAAGTGAAATTTACATATTTCAGTTACAAAAAAACCCAACACAATCAAAGCTTGAGGATTCAATTGTAGAGGTTGTAGGTCCATCAGTTTTACACAAGCATTGCTCCTTTCTCTACACACATTCATAGCGACCCACAGTTCAGACTGGATGTCAGACTTATATCTCAGTCTGTGTTTTTCCTCTGATACTGTTCAGAGTATTGTTATCATTTAAATATATTGGGGGACTTAATAAAATAGTAACATCCATTTTTTCTCAGTGTGGAAGTGCAAATTAATGGTTAAAGACAGAGATAATGAGCCACAATTCTTGGTTCTATTCTGGGCTCTGATCTGACTCACTACATAATCTTACCCAAGTCATTTAAATTCAGGTGATACAGGCCCCACTGAGCTGATAAGATAATGCATGTTTCAGCCTTTCTTCCTCAGTGGATTTTTCTATACAATTTTGTCCCTCTGTAATCAGCATAAATTTAATAATGTTTTGTTCCATAAGATACTTGTAATATATGTTGAATAAACTTGTTTATTTACCTTTAAATCCCTTACTGAAAGATACATTTTTTTCTGATAGAAGTAGGCCAGTAAATGTTAGCCTGTTCTGTGGAGATATGTTTTCTAAAATGATCCTCTTCTACATCCTGACAAAATGACCTTTCAAAAAGCAGTGACACCCATAATTGCCCATCAGTAGGGTTGCCACCTGGAGATACTGTCTCATTCTGGGATTTCTGGAGTGAGCTAAATGATCATTTGTGAAACACAAGTCAGGCCACTGAATATTTGCTCTCCACTGGAAAGGGTACCTCTCTCACTGACGTGTGAAAACTCAAGAGATCTTTGCTTTTTAATTCCAGTATGTGGACTGGAAATCAAAATACTGACCAGTTTTGCCAAGCAGATTTGTTTCTCAGCAAAATGCAGCAGAACTTCACATATGCCAAATTGTGCTTTCCCTTCCATTTCTTCCCAGGAACTGCATCCTCTGTTACTGTGCTCTGCCTTTTTGGTTGTCTTGGTTCATTCCAGCAAACATTCTTTCAAAAATTTAAAAAATTGAAGTATTCAGCACTCATCCAGTATGTGTGAAGGTGCTCAGGTCTTTTTGATGGACATGTTGGATGAACAGTGGATTGCTTGCATTCATGTAGTCTTTCCACAGTCCTAATGCCCAGCTGACTGAGGAGGGGAAGAAATTATGTCTCAGAATGACTTCACATGACCACACATCCCAGCAGTGGAAATGGCAGCACCAAGCAGTGGTGATTCATTCCCTCGGCACTGAAATTGCCAGCGTTCAGAGGAAAAGGATCACTTTTGAACAAAGAAATGTCTTATCCCACAGAGGGTACAGACATTATAGAGTTATTAATCAGGGCAGTCATCCTGAAAGCAGATTTAACTGCAGGATTTCATGTAGAGAGAAACCAGAACTACAGTAGGAAGTGATTGAGGGCACAAAGTGTTGGATAGAATTGCATATTTTAAGGACTCCTTAAATTACACCTGGGGAAAGGTTCACTCTGTGCATGCCAATGAAATTATTCCTGTTTGTGTGGTTCACAGTTTTCTTCGGATGCCAACTACCCAGTAAGGTAATTGCAGCTGGTTGTAAAACAGGAAGACAACCAGTTTAATTTGCTCTGTTTTCCACTTCGGTATCTCTTCAGGCTGTTTCTTTGCTGTATCTCATATGCACAGCCAAGTCAGCCTCATCATTAGTGAGATGGGAGACCTCAAAGGAAAACTGACATTTGGCAGGTAACAATGCTGGTGATTTTTTGCCTGCTAGCGCTCCCTCTTTGTACTCAATACAGCAGCATGAGCTGGGAGTTAAGGATTTCATAGCACTGGAGCAGCTATTGTCTTTATGAGTCATAAAGCTGAGGTGCTGTTCTCCTATGGCCATTGCAAAACAATTTAGATAATTTGGAACACCCTGGTTCAGCTTCCCTTCTTTTTGGAAAGTGCCTGAAGTTGAGGAAGTGAAACTCCTATCCAGTCATCTGGATGGTGTTGTAGTTCAGCTGAAGAAAAAGTAGTTTTGTATAGATCAAAGTGGTTGTTTAGTTTTAAAGGGACATCTGGACCTCAAGGACAACTTAAAAGTTGGATCAGGTACCTCAAGGCCTCGTCACATTTAGTTTTGAATATCTCCAAAGGTGCAGGTTCCACAATCTCTCAGAGTATCTCACTTCAGAGTTTCGCCACTTTGATGGTGAAAGAGGTGGATACTATCGCTTGGTCTGCAAATGCTCCAAGTAGAAGAGAGTTGCCGTTGCCTTTGCCTTTCCCCAACTAAATCTTGTTTTCATACTGCCTCCTGCCTGCAGATAAAGTGTAACTGCTTCAGCTTTAGAGACCTGCAGGTTAACAGTGCTGAAGTTGTTGGGAGTCCAGCTAGTCATGGTTTATCTCTGTGAAGATTTTCAGGTGTCCAGAATATTAACTGAGTCAGTAAGGCCTTGTTCAGTGGAGACTGTCATCAGTGGGTCTATAAGTTTAATGAAGCCTTTGCTTCACAGAATGGAAGGATGGAGGGTGTACTGAAAACAGATCTTTATTCTGATGAAAGTTACAGCAGAATAGGGTCAAGCAGAAATTACAGAAACTCTGAAACTAATTCTTGGGAGCTTAGAGGTCTTGGCAGTGCAATTAAAGCTTTCAGAGGTGTACCTTTAGCAAAGACATCCTGAAACTCATTCGTATTTATCACAGTTTATAAAATTGCAGGTTACACCGACCTGCATTTCTGGTACTTCTTGAAAGGCATGTGGTGTCACCATTTACTAGTATCTTAGGAATTTCTTTTTACTTTCTTTATTTCTTTATACCTGTAGAAAGTGTTGTGAAGCATAGTTATTTTGATTTGGTAGCTCTTTTAGCACCCATTCTGCACAAAGTATATGTGTCTGCACAATGTAGGAAATAGTAGGTAATCAAGCATTTTATACTTTCTTAGACAATATCACAAAATTTTATTCACTTTAGAGTCTTTATGTACTTGACTAGAATTTGTTTCGGCTTGGATATTATATTAGTTTCCTCTTTCTGCTTCCTTAGGTGATGGAACTTGGGTAATGAAATTCTAACCCTGCATAAATGGGCATGCTTTCTGCCAAGTATCTAAAAGATGTGCTTGTTAAAATGAAAAATTGCTCCAAATATGTCATGGTATTCATTTTTATTTACATTCAGGAATATTTCTGTCCTTGGTAATGTATATTAGACTTGAAAGCTTTCATTTCATCTACCTCTATAAAATCCTGTGTCAAACAGTCTAAATTCTTGGTCTACTAGTTTCAACAAGTCAGAAGCCAGTATGTTATTAACAACCATGGCATTGGTTGCTCAGGGAGAGGTTTTTATTAGGCCTTAAAGGAATGTTCTGTGATCAGTCCATGTTATCATGGAGCTCATTCTGTCTCCCAGGATATCTATTCTTCCTCTGATGTTATAGTAGAGATTGACATCTTGTAGCACTATGTTTAATGAAAGAAAGGCTTAGGAAATAAGAAATAACTAAATTTCTGCAATAATGCAGTTTCAAGTATTCTTTCCTTCTCAGTGCATATATTTGTTAAACTGAGGTTGAATCTGTGGATGCATCTTAGCTGAAACTTCATAAACCATTTTCTGCAAGATTTAATGGGCAAGTTTTACTGATTTCAACACCAAATTGTCATTTACCTGACATTTACCTGCTTTTCTGATTGGCATTTTTCTCCTAAACTCTTTTACCTCTAGCACACCTCATTTAGACTAGCGATCTGTTAGAAATGTGTTTCAGGCCGGTCAATTCTGGTACTGAGACTAAACACAGCTTCTTCAGTTTTGTGTTATTGTCATTCTGTGACTATGGAATGATACGTGCTGTATCCTCAGCTCCTTGGAAGATACATGAGATTTCAGACATTTCACAGAATTCTTCTTCTACATTTGTATTGACCCACAAATGAGATGCAGTATGAAAAGAGTTAACGACTGAGAAATTCCTACTGGAATCAGATGCTGTACTAATGTTAATACTGAATTGGTTTTTATCTCCATGTTTTTATTGAGTCTTATTTCTGAGCGTATGCAGCATATCCCCTGTCCATAAATAACGATCAGTTAAACTTACTGCACAATGGAGAGATGGGAACACCTTCCTGACTTTCCCACTGGGGTCTCTTGCACTTATAAACCTGCAGAAAGGAAACTATCTTTGCTAATCAGAAGATGTATATGCCCAGTTGTATGAAGAGAAAGATGGCCTGAATCCGTGTCTCAGTTTCGCAGCAGCTGACAACTTGTTATTGTACATTAATTATGGCCTAGCTTACAGGAGGATCTAGGAGATAATTTATGTGGAGGAAATTGTTACTGCTTTACTGAAAAAGGAAAAAAAAACCCAGTTGTTTTAACTATCAACCTTTCTGCACCTTGGTTTTTATCCTGGCTTTCTTGAAAATCCATCTATATATGTGTGCACTTGATTTTATCTGAGTGTATTGCTTTTACCCGTCTACCCTTCATGGCACTTGTTAGCTCATGTTAAGGGCAGCAAAACAAGGAGAAATCTCATTTGTTTTGCTGAATTCTTATCCACAGTAGTATCAAATTCATTCTGTTGATTTGTTTTTGGGAAATTTCATGTCTGGAGAGAGTTAAACAGAGAGCTTAAACATTTATAGGTGCCTTAATTCAGTCAGTACAGAAGTTATGTAAAATGCATTTCAAATAGCACATTGTTAAGTAATGTTGGTTTGCCATATTTCCTAGAAAATGTCAGGTTCTTTTTAACTGATACCATTCAAACAGGATATCTGATCACAATGCAGCTGCCTTTGTACTGTTCAATGGTCTTTTTTTCTTTTTTTTTCTGGAAAGCATACAAATATACTTCTTTGGGGTTTTTTTTTCAGTGAAAATGTGTTATTTTTGAGGTTAGGAACATCTTTATCATGTTCCTCCCAGACTACCTCGTAACTTCTTTTCATATAAAGATACTGTTAATATTTTTTCAGTTTATCAGTTGTTTTATGAGTTAAAAATAGTGTCCAGTTTGTAATAATGGAGATGCTTCTTAGTGAAGTCCTCTGCTACTGGAAGATGTACTGTTGGTTTCCTGCAAGATGGATGGTTATTCTCATAGCTTATTCTCTCAGACATGGAGCTTGCATTAAACGGACATGACACTTGGGGACATGGTTTAGTGGTGGACAGTGCTAGATTTACAGCTGGACTCAAGGGTCTTAAAGGTTTTTTCCTACCTAAGTGATCCTACAATTATATGTTCATGAGCGTAGTCACTACTTTCATTATATTTTATTGGCAAATAGGCAAATGTATCTGGGGATGTTAAGGGGAGGCAAACAGCTGAAGGACAGAGGCCTTCCCTTTAATTTTGTGAAAAAAATGGAAGTAAAGCAGAGAGAGTTCTCCCTTGGGGGAAGAAAGGCCTTGGCTTTTTCTCTATTTTTAATGGAAATGACATTACCATAAGACACTGATGTTTAGAACAAACACACTTTTGGGTTTCCTTCCTTTTCAAAGGCAAAGAGGAAAATTCTTCCCATTTGTGCTTTCTCTTTTATTCCTATGCAAAACCGAATTTTTCTGTTTTCCTAACTTTTTAACCTAATTTTTTATTAAGTTCCTGTTCATGTTTACATTATTTCCCAATTATTTCTTCTTAATCCTCATTATCAGAACATATTATTGCGTGTTGCTGGATGACACTATTTGACGATTATCTCAACCTGTCTTTTCCTTTCTTTCCTTATTCCAATGAGTGTTAACAATTTCTAAAAATCTGACAAGAATCTTAAATGTCTAAATGGTACATTTATTGTAAGGCACGCTGAATATGTCAGCATCACAGCAAAAAGAGATTAAAACGAGTCATTTGATGACTGAAATGAAAAAGGGAGAAATATATCCACTGTTTACTTGCTGTTGCTGTGGAGTGTGTGGTATTAGATAGAGGATATGAATTTTATTTGTTGTGTCATTATTTAAATAAACAGTTGTTTCAGAAACAACTATACATCTTTGTATGAAACTTTAGTTAATTAAATGTTTTGCAATACCTGCTGTCTTCAGGATGTTGAGTGGCTGGTGAGTCATAGTTATCTAATTTCACTGTTATTTTCTAAACCCAATTCTGTCTTATTTTTCTGTGTGTATTGAAGTCCATGTCTACTCCCCTTCACTGATTCCATGTGATTCTTTCCACATTCAGCAACCTCACTTTTCTTTTTGGGAGCTTTTAAGATTGACAGGTTATGCAACTATCAGTTGCAAGTCCAAAGACTAGTATCTGCTCACTTCACTCCTAAATCCCAAAGACTGTTTCTAAGATTTTAGGGTTTTCTTCATAGCTGTGCGTGTTGTCTCCAATCCTTTAAACTCATCTCTCTTACTAGTTAACTATTCTAAGAATAAAAGTGCCTTTTTAGGAAATTGCTTGTTGGCAAAATGCTTGCATTAGGTATGTTTAACTAGTGCTTCTCTCAAAGAAGTTTGGGAAGTTCTTAAAACAACTGAAATTACCTTCTCTACCAATACTTGAGTGGATCACTGTGCCCTGGCAGTTGTCTGCTCTGGCATGATTTTGGGTATCTCTGGTCATCTCACTGGCCCAGTAGGCAGATCAGGTTGTTACATGGCAGTGTGCTTCAACAAATGTTTTATGTAGTAGAAGCAGTTGTGCAGAGGTGGTAGATTCTTATTTCAGTCAGAGTTACTGTGTATGATTTGTTTTTACCTGCATCTCCTACTTTGCTAAGTATTCAGGAACAAATTGTGTTCATTCAGTGAAATAATCCCAGATCACTGATATTTTGGGTTAAGGCCAGTAGTATGAGATTCAGCAAGACCGAGTGCTGGGTCCTGACCTTGGGTGACAACAACCCCAGACAGTGCTACAGACTTGGGAAGAGTCATTGGAAAGCTGCCCAGTGGAAAAGGACCTGGGAGTGTTGGATGACATTAGCTGAACATAAGCCAGCTGTGCCCAGGTGGCCAAGAAGGCCAATGGCACCCTGGCCTATATCAGGAATAGTGCAGCCAGCAGGAGCAGGGCAGCAGCTGCCCCCCTGTACTCAGCACTGGATGAGGCTGAACCTTTAATCCTGTGTTCAGTTTTGGGTCCCTCACTACAAGAAAGACACTGAGGTGCTGGGGAATATCCAGACAAAGGCAACGGAGCTGGGGAAGGGTCTGGAGCACCAAGTCCTATGAGAGGCAGCTGATGGATCTGGGATCATTTAGCCTGTAGAAAGGGAGGCTCAGAGAGGACCTTCTCTCTCTACGACTATCTGACAGGAGGTTGTAGAAAAGTGGGGGTCAATCTCTTCTCCCGTGTAACAAGCAATGTGACCAGAGGAAATGGCCTCAAGTAGTGCAAAGGAAGGCTTAGATTGGCTTTAAGGAAAAGTATCTTCATGGAAAGGGTTGTCAAATATTGAAACAGCCTGTCCAGGGAAGTTGTGAGGTAACCATCCCTGGAGGTATTTTAAAGACATGCGGCACCTGGGGACATGGTTTAGTGGTGGACTCAGCAATCTTAGGTTAACATCTGGACTTGGTGATTTTAGGTATCTTTTATAATCTAAAAATTTCTATTATTCTATATGTGCTTGTTATTTAAAATGAAATTTCATCAATCAAAACTCTTTTGTTCTCCTCAGCTAAATTTATATTTATTTGGTTGTTTTGGTTTTTTTTTCCTTGGCAGCCTAAAGCATCACAAGGGCCATATTGTTCAGGATTTCAAAGAGCAATCGTTTATCTTTGTGGATACAAGTAAACGGACAATGGTGTCCCGACCATCTGCTCAAGCTGCTTGAGAACAGTCTTCTGTGCAAATGGCATGAAAGGTAATTTAACCTCAGAAGGTGCCCACAGAGCTCCAGTTCTGGCTTTTTTCCAGTTCTGTTTTCATTGTGTATTTGCCAGTCTAAAAATAAACCATGCTGAACAAAAGCATCCTTTTTTCTTTCCCAATTTAAAGAACACATCATCATCAGAGTTAATTGTACCTAATTTCACCACAAGGGGTTGTTTTTCCTTTTTAGTATTTTTTTAAGCAGCAGAGAGTTTTCCTGGGATAAATGGTATCTGTCTTATAATTGTGTTTGTTGCTGTAGGAGGCTGTTGTCTTTTAGAGTACAAAAGAGGATATAATCATGGAGTGGGACTCAGTGCTGAGTGTGGGACTCAGTGCTGACTGATACACACTTTCAGCATATCAACTGCAATTCTGCCATGACCCCTTGTTATTTTTTTTGCCAGCCACTGTGTTTAACTAAAGGAGGCAGCTCTGCTAGTAAGCAAGATTTTATTGGCAGAGGGGTATTCTCTGAAAATGATGATGGCCCTTTCTGGCTGTTCTCTTTCAAAGCCTCACTTGAAGTAGTTTCAGTCTCTCATCCCAGTAAAACTGTGAAAAGATTTAAAGTTTCACTGCCAGTAAAAATTCCAAATGAGGGAAAGGCAGTTCCTTTCTAAATTTCAATATTTATTTCAGGCTAGAAAAGAAGGGCTTGACATTCATCTCACTGTCAGTGGTTTTGCAGTTCCTACTGGCTGTGGTGGTTGCTCTCAGGACTAGCAAAAGTAGCTTCTGGGTGCTGCCTCACCCAGAAGCTTGAAGCTCTGTATTACCTTCTGCCGTCTGCTGTGCTAATTTCTTCAGTTCAGTGCTACAAATTAAGCAGTTTCGGGCTCCTTCCTGCTCTCTTTATACTCCATTCCTCCTCCTTTGTGGTAGGTCAGACTGGTCCACGATGTGAGACTGTTTTCTGACAAAGTCTTGGAGGTCAGATCAGATCTTGTAGAGCATGTTCTCTAGGATGCTGTTGCTGTGCAGTCATCTTGCATGCTGCTGTGGGAGGAGAAGTAGAAAATGCATTTTCCTGGCTGCTTTGTCAGAGATCTTGTTCTGAGGGCACATGGGAATGTCAGCAGCAGAAAGAAGGTAGATAAAATCTGTATTCAAGAATCAAACTTGGATTAAACAAAAAATGACAATAGTGTGTCTGTGAGAAGAGAAGTGTGTATCATCTGGTTTTGTTGCTTATTTAGCTGCACTGGTTTAGCTAACCTAATGAAATACAGTGCGTTACTGTAATAAATACATTCTGGGCACAAAAATGGACCAGATTCTTGGATTTAATTGCTAAAGAGTATCCAGTCTTGATAGTGGCATAACTTTTCCTCCAACTTAACAACATAAGCCTGATTCATACTTTCCTTGGACATCTTTACTTTGATTTATTTTTTTAAGCAGAAGAGGTGGAACATGACAGATTTGAAAACGTTTTATATAGCTTTCAACAAGAAGCAATTTATAGCAACTTGAAGTTACATAACTTCTAACTCCACTTTTTTTCATGGCATGATTTAGATAGATCGGGTACTTTCACAATAATTCAAAGGAATATGCAATCAGTCAATCCATCTTATCTATTTTAAGCATTTCCAAGGAACCATCACTGTAGTTTCTACATTCTAAATCTGAATACAAGTGACAGTTTGCCATAAACAAGTATTTTGCAAAATATCAAAAAGAAAATTTCATTTTCTTTATCCATTTATGAAATGAAAACTTCCTCAAATAAAGGGATCCCACAGTACTGCTCATGGTGTACACTACACAATTAATACCAATTTATGCTTTAGGTAAAAATTTACTTTAGGAAAAACTGTGTTTTTCATAGTAACATGATAGGTTTCTTTGCCAGCAATAGCTAACTTGTAGATTTATAAGACCCCACAGTTATCAGAAAGACAATAGAGTATTACCTTTCAGTAATTGTATTGGCCTAGATATAGGACAAATGAACACAACAAAATTTTTCACAGAGAAATATTTAGGATAATCTAGGAATTTGTTCAGATGGCTTCAGAATACTTGTAGCCAGACTTATTTTGGCTTCTCTCATAAAGTAGTTTATTCAAACCATTTTGTGATAATGTTTAAATGAATCATTGCACTTTTAATCAATTGAATGATTCATGAACATTCTTTTAAAGGAATTTAACCAAAGCATCATGTGAATATTTTCACAATGTTGTACCTATAGCAGTATCAAAGCAATCCTTCAACCTCAGCTTGCACCTCTGTGTAGCTTGGGTGTTTGTGTTTTGCATCATTTGATCTCAAAAGAAGCCATAAGGTTGTGTAAGGCAGAATTAGGCACCTGTCTGGGATATAAATATTATCCTGTTGAGAAAAACAGACTAAGTTGAGAAAAACATAAGGAGAAGTACAAATCAAAAGCTAGAAAACCAAAAACAAACCCCAGCAAATAGAACCAACGATAACAAAAAGGAACCAGCAGAAAGTACAGCCCGTGTCTCAGGAACATTTTCTGCTTTTGACAACATTATCCTATTTAGGTAAAATCCTAGAATGTTCATTCCTTGTTCATGCTTCTTCCACATCTGTAGGGTAGATTTCAGTATTATTAGTGTACTTTTTAAATCCACGTGGAAATTTTACTGGAAAAAAGAAGATGAGCATTAATAGAAGTTACTTGATTTAGCCGGAGCTTTTTTAAGGTTAGGGGCTACCACTGTAATTCAAAGCTACAACAGATGAAAATCTCTGCTGCTCTCAAGATAAGAGAAAGAATTCTAGAAGGCTGTTTTGTTTTTCATGAAGTATGGAAACCCTGGATATTTGAGAACTCCGTTTATCTTTCTGTTTCTCAAAAGGTACATGGTAGTTCTGTATGTTATTTTTGACATTTTACTGAGCAACACAGCATTATTAGATTCACAGAAAGAAGGAATTAGAGCTTATGTAGGATTTGACTTCCACCTCTCATCTCTTCTGCCTCATGGACCATGTTTGGCCTTCATTAGTTGTTGCTCTTTGAGTAATAGTCTTTCCTTAGATGAAGTGGTCAGGAATGAGAAAGGAGTAGAAGAATATTTTTAACTGTCTCATGTGGAACTTTTTATCATAAATGTGTGTGTGATTGAAGGCCTGAGACAAAATGTGAAGAAGCTGCTTCCCCATATACGGTGATACCATTTCATGGTTCTCACCCATACCACATAGCACTGACATTTCATTTAATGAACTGTAATTGTCTCTTGTCATCTGTCATGATCTTAGGCTGTGGCTAGGTTTAAGTTTGTAATGAGGACACTTTAGTGCAAGCATATGTCGGTGTCTAAATGCTTCCTAGGTGTCTAGATTCTCATATAATCTAAATGTTTTCATGGTAGTCAGGCCAAAAGAATGATTCAAATATCCGTCTCCTACGGGTTCAAGTGACTGACACCTTTGTATGCCTCTAGGATCATTCAAAATGTGGCAGTGTACTTGAGACATCCATGTGGAATAGATAAATATGCCACAGGACCTGTAGGAGACCTGCAGCCTCCTAATGGGCTTGCTGGAGCCAGGAAGGAGTGTTCCAAGGTATCTCTGAGGCCAATTGAACTGGGCCTTAGCTGTCTAGGTAACAGCAAACTTAAATATCTTTCTTGCAGGTAGACAACAGATGCTGGGTGTGTTAATCTGAAACTGAACTCCATTATATGTAATAGTGCCTTTATTGGATTTTCTGCAAACAGCCTCACTGACATGAGAATCATGCAGAGAACTAACAAGATTGAGGAAAGTCATCCAGGTTTTGTCTTGTTTGCTGTGGTCCTTTATAGGAATCTGACATTACTATACTATACCAAAGAGAACTTTTCAAGAGCAGACCCGTGAAAATTTGGATTGAAACCGATGCCAGTGCAAACTTGCTGACAAACAGGTGCAGAGGCGGGAGCTCAGGTTAATGGCCATGAGTTGAAAGAAGAGGTTTAGAATGGATAGAAGGAGGAACATTTTCACTCTGAGGACAACCAGGCGCTACATCGGGTTGCTCAGAGATCCTGTGCTGTTCTCTGAAGCAGGAGATTGAATTAGAAACTGCCTGATGTCCATTCCTACCTGAATTTTCCTATGATCTCAAGATACGTTATTTCAAGAAGTGAAGCCAATAGCTTTTCTGTTCAAGCCCAATTAGACAAAGATAGAAAAACTATTTCACTTAACTGAAGGTGAAAGTATAGTAATTTTCCTTTTCTGGTATGAACAAGTGGCCCCAGAATCAACTGAATTAACCCCATGTTGATAAAACAAAGGGATGGGAATTAAAATGTTTTGTGAAATTTTTTTTGTTACAATCAGCATTAAAAAACTGTGAAGGCACAGAAAAAAAAAAAAACAAACAGCAGAAGGAATTAGGATGGTTTGTGTGGTCTCTTGTTTATTGTTTTTGGGTTTTAAAGTTATGCCTTTTTTGGTGTGAAAAGGTGAGATTATTTTTCTAAAAATTAAATCCAACCTCCTTGTAAATGAAACATGACAAACACACAGACAGGAGGAAAAAAAAGGTCACAGTTTACTTGCAACTAGAAATCTAACATTATCTCAAAATAAGGAAAACACAGGAAAAAGAAATTTCAAGTCAGTCTAGAACATTTTTTCTCTTCTTTCCTCATCTCAGTGGAGCAAAAACTTCCTTATATATTCAAAAAACCATTTAAATAGGCTTTATTAGCTCCTTAAATAAAACCATACTGGATTCCTTTAATGACAAGATACATATTGCAGATAATCTGACACATATTGCTAGCTTTGTCTATGCAAAAAATAATTACTTATTTTTGAATTATGACACATTTTGAATTATATCATGTAGAATGAGAGCTGCATTATGCAAAAAGATACTGTATTACTTTTTGCCTTTGCCACTATTATAATCTGGTAAAAATGAAAAGGAATGTAGGAAATCTCAATTCCTTGACTAGTAAGCAAAAATAAAGGATGTTGCAAAAGCATGCAAAATGATACATAAATAGAGACCCTGTATTATAGTAATGTTTTGGATAAAAATTGTGGTTTCAAATTAAAAATATTTTGAAAATAAATGAAATAATAAAGCATATTTATCACAGAACAGTAATAACATCAACAGTAGATTAGATGTATTTTGTATGAATTCAAAGGGCAGTGTTTGAGCAGGCTCTGGGATGCAGGAACAGTGATCTTACTTCGTTGTTAAGTGTAAGCCAGTTGCATACCCAAGTAGAAAGGTAGCTCTGAGTGTGTGAGTTTTGGTTGCTCCTGTCTATAACCAGAGCTCATGCAGTGCTGAGCTGGTGACCTCCTTCCTAAAACAGCCTGACATATGCCACAAGACTAGGTAGGATGCTGGAGCTTGTATTACCTCAACAGCTTCAACAGCCACAGACAATTTAGAGTGTGCTCATAATGCCACGGTTCTTTTCCTACAACTGAGGAAAAGTAAAATTCTAGTGGAGTTTAACCAGGACAGGCATTAGACAGCTACCAGAGAAACTTGGTTGCATCAAAACGTTAAAGGGTGTCTGCAAGAGCTTAAATATTTTCAGTGATATGTTCAGGAAAATACAGATCAGTTAATGTCAGAATGAGCTTTTTAGAGTCACCGGCCATGTCCCAAAATTCTTTTCTCACTTTTTCACACTGTCAACAGTCCTTTAACTGTTCTAACACTGTCTTATGCTAGTTTCTGCAAAGTGTACCACTGAAGTTCATAAACAGTTGATTGCCATTATTATTGTTTCAGGATTTTTCCCTTTTGTAGTAAGTAAAGGATGAGTAAAATTGGTGATCAGTAAAACTTTATAAGAAGATGTATTTTATCTCACTGGTTTAATATTCAACTCCCATGCCCTCAAGTATGATTTTTTTTTTCTATCTGTTCCATTATTTTCAAGCTACAAGCTGTGAAGTTTGTTCTGATTGAACCTTGAGCTGATCAAATATGTTGTCAGTAGGATGAAGTCGCATAAATATACACATCATTGGAGAATGCATGCATGCATAAGAGGTTTCACACATAAGCAGTTTAATAAAAAATTGCATTCTGCTGATATTTTCATCTTGTCTAGTGAAAAGGAATAACCCATTTAACTATTTCTAATTTTTGAAGTGTTTAGTTATACACAATCATTAGTTCTAGCTGGGGGTTTTGTTTATGTGAGCATATACATATATATAAATATATATAGAAGTAAAAGCTTGATTTCTGTTTGATTTGTTCCTCTACTGCATCTTTTACCTAATGTTTGATTTTTTTTCACTCTAATGCATTTTGATATTTGCTTGAAATGTTCTGCAATAGAAGCGCTGCTACATTTCTCAGATATTTGCAAACACATTACCTTTTAGTCCTATATGGCCCAACTTCACAGAAAATAACCTAAAATAGAAATTGGTATGTTTAAAGAGAAATGGTAGTAGGTTTTGGGGGGTTGTCTTTTGTGTGGTTTTTTCTTTCAAGTGTAGGCTAACACTTGTCAGCTGCAACTATGCTGCCTAGAAAGGCTGTCATCCTGAGTCACATTGCAAGTGTGTATTCCTATTTAAAAGAGTTGATGCCAGTAAGTAAATGATAATTTTATTAGTAGTTGGATCAAGTTTTGTCAGGCAAAGAGTCTTAGATACAACATTTGGATATTATTTGCTCCTTAATGTTGAGACTAAAGATGTGTTACATGTCTTTTTTTGTATGACATATCTGGGAAAGGGTGGCATTTAGCCATTAGAAATGTTATGCAGAAGCTTATAAGCCTTATTTTACTGATGTAATTGTTAAATCAATATCAGAATTATATTCTGCATCACTCTAAATTACGGCCAGTAGTTTCCAAAGAGGAGGGGTTACCTCTCATACATTATTGGCTTTTGAAGTAAAAAGAATGTGGAGGATCCATAGTGAAGCCTTGGCAAGTCTTGCAGTCAGAAAGGAACATGGTGCTTTCGTGCTTCTTCAGAAATAAAACACATTCCTTTTACAGTGTTTACTTGCAAATTTGCAATTGAAATGGACATGATGTCTTCCACTTCAAAACCTATTGATTTGACAGGTGTTAATTCTTGGGGGAATACCGGCATTTAAATATTCTCTCAGTGTGTTTCTATTTCAGCACTTTAAATCGAGTCATTAAATATTTCTGTTGGTTCTAAATTCTTAGAAGAAAAATAGTTCAGCCAAGTCGGTAAATCATTTTGTCATTAGGAGAGGTGATGCCTTGAAAGATAGTAAAGTGATGAGATTTATTCTTACTGTGTGTGAAAAAATTACATTTGCAACATGATAGATCACCTCTGGAATTAAATCTTCCTTTGAATCGGCCATCAGTGCATAAAACAATGAAATTACAAAAAGTAATATAAGTATTGGAATGTTAAAATTACTGTAATTCATAGTTTTAATCTTTAAGTAACATTTAGACTACACCACTAAAAGAAGAAAGAATAGAATGTACATGGGAGTGGATGACCCAGAGGGACAAGGGATTTTAGGGCATTACACAATAAATGGGTTGATACCAAATAATGTTGGTATCGTTGAAAGTTACAGTATACTAATGGTCTTCAGAAAGCTTGAATTGAATTATTTAGTGATTTTATCATGCTGATGGAATACTATCTGTTTTATTAACTATATCCATTGCAAATGGGATATGTCTTTTCTAGGCAGCTTTAGTGCAATAGTTAACCACTGTAAAGTCAAAGAAACGAATCCAGCTATATATAAAGTAAGGGGGTTGATAGTCAATGTTTACATGAGTAGGAGATTACAGAGATGTTTTTCCTATGATGTGGTTTTTTGAACTTAGGGAACTTCAGTCCAGAGGACTGCAGCATGTGTCCTATTAAACACAGTAACAGCCAATAGACAGTGCTTTATTCCCTTATCTTCTATTACTTGTTTCATTACAGGGCAAATATGCTATAGAATTGACTTCTCTAAGGCACCTCAGGATAACAACTGTTGGAATTTAGGTCTGATTGAGGTTTCCATTCCACAGAGTGAGCTTGTTTGGGTGGTTCTTCCAGAGAAGCAGTTTGCAATTGCAGGAACACCATGGTTCTGGACCTTAGAACTTATTTTAGCATTTGCAGCTAATAGGCCAACATAAGTCACTATGTGGAACTTTCATTTTTATAGATCCATAGACTGCTGGCTCTGTGTTTCAAGCATGAATTCAATTTTATGAAATATTCGCAATAAAGTTAAGATGAACCCTTACAGTTACTAACATCAGAGGAAAAGTGTTAGGTCATATCTAAGGCAGAATTAGACAGTGTATACATAAAGTACAGTTAATAAGCTAAAATAATAAAAATCTAATGTTACTGTGGGATTGTCTCTGTTAAAGGTACTTCATAAATATTCCAGGTTTACTTTACACAATTACTGGTCTTCCATTCAGCACCATTTTTGTGGTTCCTAAATGAAGTCACCCCAGCTGCCTCATCACCTATATTAGTGAAACATAATGTATCTACACTATATCTACATGTTTCAGCGCTGAAAGTGAATATAATAAGCTAAGAGTAATTGAAAGGAGATTAACAGGTCTGTATTATGTTCAGTAGTACTTAGTAGACTTTTTCTCCCTTTTTATTCATTTATTCCCAACAACCTCTCTTCTGAGACTGACCCCTGTTGGAAGCTTTATTTTTTTTAACAGATGTGTCATCAGAGCTGCTTTACTTGTATAAACTCTTCCCTGGCAGCAAAATTAGTGTGAACCTTGACTGTACTTGGACAGTAAAGCTCAAATTCTTGAGAAGCACTGAAGGTTTCTGGGAGAAAAGTGTGCCTAACCATACTAAAAACATGGGGGTACAAAAAAACTTGAAGGCTGTAAGGCAAACTGGAATTTGGTAGTTTAGTTTCCACTGATCACACAGGACCTCTTGTGGACGGGTGGCCTCTGTTCTTTGAAATAAACTGAGATTCACACTTCCTCCCAATATGTGTCTCTCAAAGAATAATTATTTTCGAATCAAACACATTTTGATTAGAAAAGGCCAAGTCATTGAAACAGTCTGAGCAGTTCTATTCTTGGTTCAATAAGCCCCTAAATTTTGTTGATAAACCTCTGTTTAGACTTTAGGTCTATCTCTAGTATTTACTTAATTAGATGCAGTAGTTTCATGTGTTTTATGAGACACTACACACATTTCAGAAAAGAAGATTACTCAGGGCTGTGAAAAATTCCCAGTCCACTTACAGTTGCAGTATATTCTGATATCTAAATTCTGATATCTAAATATAACCTAATAAAATTGTTAAAATTTCAAATAAGTTTAAAAAGTATTTGAACAGTTTACAATTAAAAAACTAATTAATACTGGGGGACTGACCTGTATACATAGCAAATAGCTGAAGTCTTGAGTTTAAATGAGCACATCATCTTTAAAATGTTGTGTCCTGAATTTTTAACATAATTATGAATGGAGACACTATGGATAATACTTGTAATTTGTCCCTACTATTAAAAACATGGACCTTTTATCTGAAGGCTGAATTTGTCTGATCTTGGCTGCTAAAGACTAAATTTCTACTATTCTGTGGCGCTATAAACTTTGGCCAGTTTCTCTCTTAATTTTTTTTTTCTAAATGAGCACTTGGTACCAAGCACAGTCATTGATCATTTGGTCATTTTTAGGATTCTTTGCTTCTCCTGGTTCACAGCATCTCAGTGTGGCTTTGCAGCAGGAAGGTGGGAAGGGAGTTTGGGGGAGGAAAGAGAACAGTTACTGAGTGCAACAGAATTCACATGAGGAAATCACATGAGGAAATAAAGGTGTTCTTCATGCCATATATGAATATGTATTATAATCCTAATAAATAACTCCCATTATCTCTGTAATGCATGATGATAGGACATAATTTCTCATTTTTTCTGATGACTAGATGTTTTACTCTTCAGAGGAAATATGAACAGCAAAAGTGGCTGTTACTGTCTTTTCACATCAGCAGATAGTATTTTGGCCATGAACTAATATACTGTGGATGCCTTGAACTATGCAAAGCATAATTTGTCTTGTTATTGGTGTCTGTGAGGTAGTTGCAAATTGCATGTAATGAATGCCATTTGTGGGTAACTCATGAAAACATTAGTTAAATACAAAATGTATAATGTACAGTGCACATGTATAATTTCCAAAGAAATATGTGACAAATAAAATTCTTAATTTTAATAATTTAAACTAAATTATTTTCTACTTCACTGGATTATGCAGTGGTATTGCTTATTCTCTGATTACAGCAAAAGTGTATTTACTCACCTACTAGCACGTGTTTAAATAAATTTTAAGTATAATGTGTTAAATGTATACACTCTAAGTTACTTCAATTAGCTCTGGTTAACCCATAAAAAAAACAATACTTAAGAAACCACTGTGGTTCTTTTCATTACTTCAGGATGTATTTGGATGTTTTTGTAATATTGACATTGTGGAAAAGGAAAAAAGTCTTAACTGGACTAAAATAATCTATAATGCTAGAAGTTCTTTAATTATTGATTGATTTTTCTTCAGCCACCTTTATGTTCAAAGAATATATGTCAGCAACAAACATTTTCTTTCCTACTGAAACTTGCATCTTTCCATCCAGCCATGTAATTTGTGATGTGGTGATTTGCAGTAGAAATTTTTATAGTCTTAGCTGTAGCTGTGCAGTTCCAAGTGTGGGTAGAAGTAATTAAAAAAGAGAGGCAGTATTACTTTAAAGAGGTGAGGATGATGAAACTCTGGACTCATGGATTGAAATGTGGACATGAACTGTTCCTTTTAGTTGCTATTGGCTGATAAAACTGAGTTTAAGTTCTCTCTGATCACGTGACACTTGTCTACTTGTCTGCAGACTGGCAGCTGTAAATCCTTTTAAGGATATGAAAAGAAGTAAACAAAGAAATGTAGTTTTATTAAGTATTTGCAAAAAGATTTTGCTGGTAGCCAGTGAGAAGTTTGTTTAATCTGTGAAATAGGAAACATCTACTCTTACCTTTACAATCTTCTGTTGTTTTCTGTATTCTACTAAAAGAAGCTGGATTTTTTTTTTTTTGGTCATCTTTGTTAGCTTTGTTGTGTATTTTTAACATAACATCACCTGAGATCTGTTGCATATTCCTCCAGGACAAAACCTTTTAAACTATTTTTGACTGTTTTGCATCTTAGTTCATATCTGGATTAGCCACAAGTGAAGCCTCTTTATTTTGTGTACCAAAATTTGCAGATTTGTTTTGATGTTGGCTCCCATTTCAGTGGTCTTACCCAGTCAGTTATTGATCATTTCAGAAGCAACCTGGCATCCCCTAGAAAGTAAGGACTGTGCAATGAGCGTTTCCACTGCAGTCTCCTTCACTACCTATAGCTTATTTATGAGCAAGCAATGCAGCAGAAAAGCAGTGAGCATAAATAACATGATACAGAGAACACATGTAAAATTAGGATCTAGACTGCCTGTACTACCTCTGTGTTTTTGGGAGTCATTTTCAGATTTATTCCTGCATGCCACCAGAATTCCATCTCAAGAGTCTGACGTGGTATTTTGGAATTAATATTAATTTGCTGGGATGCCTCACATCTTTCTTGACAATGTGCATGCTGGTAACTCCTCCTCAATACATTAAAGTGCTCCATTGCTGCTCTGTCAAACTGCACAGTTCTAGAAAACAGAATTGCATTTGAGCATCTGCTGTCGTCAATCTCCGATTATTTCTACACATTTTCCTAGCTTTCAGCATATTTTAATGTGATATTCACTAGAAATTAGCAATGCTAAACAATTAATCTCACAGAAGAAAAAGCGCCCTAAGAAAGAGAAAGTATAAAATGCTCAGATTGATCATGACAGCATAAATCAATCCTACTGAATTATTATGGGAAGTCCTTGTTTATCATGTTTTAAAAAGATAGGGTCTTTTTCCAAGTCTCTGTACATGCATATCATATACTCAGACTGCTCTTTACAGTAAAAAGTGGTAGGCTTGAGTGACAACTGATTTTCTTTTGTACTTTCAGGAACAACAGGGTGGAAAATAACCATATGAAATGTGAAATTTGGGCAATGTGTCATTAAAGAGAAGACAACTATTGTGTTGAAGTAATTGTCTGCATTAGCCAGAAGTAGTTTCATATTTCTGGTATAACTGGGTCTGTCAAAGAACAGTTTAAAGCCCCAAATCATAAGTATTTTTTGAGTTACACGGTCCTGCCAAACTTCCTGTGAAGTTGGCACATTCTAAATAAGTTTTGTCTCAATTTAACATATTGTAAAATTTTCCCATGTAGACTATAGGGGAACTTGGAGAAATAGAAAGTTTGTAGGACCGAAACCTCCTATCTTTCTTTCTCAGCAAATGTGCATGTTTATCAAAGGTGCACAACACTTGCCTTAATGTTTATGCGAAACTGTATCCTATTGAAACCTTCAGGCGTATTCATGGACATCTTTCTGACAGGAAGAGAATATGAGGCTCTATGGAAATGGAATCTCCCAGATCAGCCTGTCTTTATCCATCAAAGATTTGCATGGACAGCACGATGACAAATAGGAGGCAGGTCAGTCATTCTGTGACTGATTTACCAAAAGTCAGCCAAATCCCATGCGACACCTTAGAGGAGCACAAGGTCTGCTCTGCACACTGCCTGTGGGTACACTGTCTTTTGGCACAATATACAAGTTCCCAAAAGTGCTTCTCCATCCCCAGGAGCACAGGAGGGAGGAGAACAGGGGCTGTTTCATTGCCCCTGCTTTACACTGAATTTTTTCCCTGGCCAGAGCAATTCCTAATTACTGGATAATTTAATTCAAGGCAGTTTTACTGCTAGAGCGTCACAGACTGGCCTCAGTGGTCCCCAGGAGACACTGTTGTGTAAGAGAAGGAATTGAGCAATGCTTTCTCCATTAATGGACCAGAACAACCTAGGCCACTCTAACTTCCTGAGCAAACATCTCCTGAGTATTAACAGTTCCTATTTATCTGCTAATAGATATATCAAGTTATGCAGAAACATGACTACCACAGAATCCCACAGCACCCTGTGGTACAGGCATCTTCTCTTGCAATGTGTCATTTTCATACTTCATCCTATTTCTTTTAACCAGGTCTTAGGGGAAGAGGAAATAAAAATACACTATGCCTTTTTTTAGCATAATTTATATACATAAAAAATTAAAAATTGAGCAGGTTTTCACAAAAGAAAATTAAATAACTTTGACAGATACTCCACTTCTGAATTCTCTGGCCCTAGTAAAAGAAGGCTGACTATGTGGTGGATGTTTTCTGAGTGCTGAGTTTGACATTAGCATGAGCTCCATCAGTAGCTGATGTTCTTGCTACGTGTCATTCATACTTGATTGCAAGTATCACAAAAACCTGATACTTTATCATTCTAATATGCTGATTACTTTTTTCATTGATAAACATAATTCTGAAACAAAATTTGACTGCTATCAGCTTCATTGTGGCACTTAAGTTTTCATTTAACATGATGATAGAGCTGCACAGCAGCTTGGGAGACTGTGTTTGTTTACCTTTTCTATATTTAATAACTTGATGAGTGATACCAAGCATAGTTGAGAGCTCAAATAAAATAAAAGCTATCTATATTTATTCTTGCAGATACCTTTTCCATTTCCAGCCAGTCTGTTACTTAGATGTCCTGGTTTTGGTGCAACAGAGTTCGTTTTATTCTTTGTGGCTGGTACAGTGCTGTGGGTTTGGATTTAGTATGAGAATAATGTTAATAACACACTGTTTTTAAGTAGTGCTTACACCAAGTCAAGGACTTTTCAGTATCTGCCTTAGAGTGTTGTGCCCAATATATAAATTGGGGGGAGTTAGCCAGAAGCCACTCATTGTGGTTCAGGGATGTGATTAACATTAATCAGTGGGTGGTGAACAATTGTATTGTGCATCACCTATTTCTCTTGGGTTCAGTTACTCTCTCTCCCTCCTCTTATCATTGCAATTGTCATTATTGCTGTTGTTGGTATTAGTATAATAGTATATTAGTATGATGGTATCATTATTAGTAAATTATTATTCCTGTTATTGTTGTTATTATTAATACTATATTTTAATTCATTACATTGTTCTTATCTAACCCCTGAGGTTTATATTTTCTTTCCAATTCTCCTCCCTGCCTGGGGGTATGGTTTAGGGGAGTGAGCAAGTGGCTGTGTGGTGCTTAGTAGCCTGCCAGGGTGAAACCACAACACTCATCTGCCTTTCAAAATCTCACCGGGAGCTGGTAACACTGCAGGGTCCACAGAGCAGCTCCAGTGAGTTGGAAGGGCTCACTCTTCTGCTTCAGCTGACTGCATCCTGAAAACTAATGCTCCCAACTTCAAGAAAGCTTTCTTTTATGATTGACTATACAGCATTATATAATCTGCATTAGATAGGTTTTATCTTCTCACTGCTGCTGTATTCAGTGTGCATTATTCTCACCCCAGAAGAGCACTCCCATTTCATTTTCTTTGCCCGTCTGTCCAGCTTGGTGGTTGCGATTTTGATTACAGTTTATGCCTCATTTAACCTGACTGTCCTGAATATCATCCAGTAAGCAATAGCTTATTTTTTAGGATATTTTCTTCCTTGATGACTGTGTCACTCTTTGCTAGATAAAACTGTCTGTTAGTTTTAGATTCAGTGTTTGACTTACATCTGTAAGGTCTGAAAACCTGTGAGGAGGAAATGTAACTCCTCTCCTTCCTATCATAAGTCTGTGATACTCTATACCAGTACTGATGCCTTTTCCTGGTCTTAAAATCAAGAGTCATACACGGTTAGAAGGGAAAAAGGGATTTTACCTTGGTATTTATTTTAAGGATCCTTGGGTGCACACGTCCAAGTCATATGCATCGAGATGTACCCCGCCGAGTATATGCCCCCAAAGATCGGGTATAACATTATAGGTTTTACTAATTAGCATATCTATCAAAGATTCCCCAAGGAGAGGCTCAAGTGAGCCCCCCTCCCCAAGGAACCTTCCCCTGGATGGTTCTATCTTAGTTTACAGAATGTGTTCTGGAGAGGACTTTGGGGTCTGGGGCACACTGATCCCTAGCTACGAAGCTTCTAAAATGTTTAGTCTCTTAGCTTGACAAACAAGTCCAAGAATGTAGGCAAAAGCACTAGGAATACAGAAGTTGTAAAAACGTATAACGGGGCATAAAAGAAAAGGCAAAAAATCTTCATGGCATCAGTACAGTGGTGGATCTTTCATTTTAAGTATAAAACTTTACTTTGCCTGTTTTTTGTCTACAAACTTTTTAACTAAAGGAGTTAAGAGAGGAGGTGTGGGGAGGAGGCCTGACTGTGAGTGTTGGGGGAAGGAAGGAAAAGGATTTGAAGGAAGTAAGTCATGAATAATATGTGCTGAGTGTGTTTTAGCAGCCTGCAAGATATTTCTAGAAAGATATTATCCCTGCCAGCATTTCTTGGTAATCTGAAGGTGAGAATAGCTGCATGGTGGCCTCAGCTGGGAAGGATCAGTGCATGAACCTTACCTTCAGAGCTAGGTGATGTTCTTTGAGCAGTGCCTAGCACCTGAGCCAAGGAGGGAGTTTTGCAGCTCATGTCAAAGGAAATCTGTTTTATGTCTCTGTTTTATGAGACACACTAGTTTGTAATAATATTTATCATCATTTTGGCAACTGCTTGGGGGTAATTCTGTCAGCTTGCTTGTTTTGGAAAGGCCAGCTCAGCAAAGTAATAAATAAAATGGACAGTGTTGTGATACAGGCTAGCAGGATAATAGGAAGGTGTCTCTGTGAATTCCTTTCATACTGACAGTGCCTCATTTCCAATCTTGTACAAATAATGAGAAAAAATTAGTAATGGCAGACATTTTTTGACATGGAAAGGAGCTTGTAAATGTATTAGAGAACCACAGGCACTTGTATTCCTGCCATGAAAAGGCCCCTAATTTGTTACCCAGTCACACCTTTCTGTTAATTTTTCTTTTTCAAAGACCACCTTTACTTTTATGGGGTTTTGAAAACACGGGGAATTTCTTTGCAATGACAAGTTGGTTACAGTGAAGACAGCATAGTGGCTCTTAACTGCTAAACAAAAAAATTCAGTTTGGATGAAGAGCATGAATGTAGAGTAATCTACTTGAATATTCTTTCATTCTCTAAGATAGAAAAATAAGTAATTTTTAACACTTTCTTAAGGGAAATTATTTAACTTGTCAAAAAAGTCACAAACCGTCTTCTTATTTGCAGTAGGTTTTAAACTCTTCTGATGTAAAAGTAGTGCCACTGCTGTAGGTTAGAGATGTGCTACATCCCTTTAAACTGCACAAGCTTCCTTAACACTGTCCGAGACTGTATTTGTGTTGTACATGCAAGCAAGTATCGTTCTGCCTGATGGGGAGTGCAGGTGAATTAATCTATCTTCAGTGTTTTTCTTTGAAGAATTCCATAAAATAACACCAGACCAAAGAAACATTGTACATTGTATCATTAATTGATGTACAGGTTGGTAGCTGGACTGTGTATCAGTAGAGCTTAACACTCATGTCCTAAATACTGAATAATGTGAAGAAATGAATTAAGTAATGGGCTTCCTGATCATTTGTTTGTCTGTAACTAGAATTTACCCCTTGCAGACATATCCTTATGTTTCCACGTTTTCACAGATAGCAAGGAAGCTACATAAAATGCAAAGAATACCGACACACCCAAATGCATTACTTGATCTATGTTAGTGTTCCACATGTGAATAAAATAGGTGAATAGTATTGGGATAAATTTTACCCTATGTCCTAGCGCAATGATGTTAACCATACATAATATTCCCTCTAAAATGAAGTATAATCCATAGGGTTTTTCACTGGAATATGATTTACTATCCATATTTTGGTTTTAGAATCCGTATTTCTTAAATGTCTTTGTAATTTAATATATGCTGTCATTTAAGAAGAGAGAAGAAGATCCTGCAATTAATTGAAACAATCTATACAGCAAAGCTAATGGAAGCAACAACCAAACAAATAATGTGGACATCGGAACTCAAATAGCCAGCTGGACACCTCTCTCTTCACTATCCAGACATTAGGTCCTTGTATGCAAGCATTCATCCACAGCAGAGAGGTGATCTGGAAGGGATGTGCATGGCTTCACGCTTGCCCGTGTACTCACCAGTGCAGCAGAGCTAGCGAGGTTGGAGACTTCTGCTGCAGCTGTCAGCAGCAAATTTCTGGTGCACAAAGTAATTGTGGCTTGATTTTTGAGAGGTGGAGCAGTGCTGTTGTCCCTTGGTAATACAGGCTGTGTTCCTGGAATACAGTCTGGTGTGGAGCAGTCAGCAGGGAAATACAAGGAGTAAGAGTTGGCCAATATGTACATCAGAACTGACAAGAACAGTTATGGTGGGACCAGGATGATGGGCACTTAAGAAATGTGCGAGTTGTATTGATACCAGGACTTATCCATGTTTCATCCATTAACGCACACTGATCCATTTTTATGCAAGAGTTACATGTTATGTAAACGTGCTATTAGACTTCAAGAACTTGTTGGAAAAGTTCCCAGTTCTGCCTTTTTCTATCTGGACTGCCAATGCCTTGACAAATCCAAACGATGTTGTATGTTTTTAGCATGCCCTGCCAGAAAAGCAAACAAACAGGACAGAAGAAAGTAAGGTGATTTCATCCTGCTGATAGGATATGACAGCACACTGAGGCACAGACTTAACATTGACTGAACTTGAAACAGAGGATAGGCTCGCTCATGGTTCTGCTTTTGTTAGCAGGCTTTCTTAAGGTGAGAGACTGGACTGCGTAATAGGGATGATCACCTGTCTCTGTTGTTAAATGCCATGTAGATATCCTTCTCTTCAAAGAAAAGGCTTTATTCAGACAAAATAATTTCTTTCCCTTGGAGACTATACTTGGAGTTCAGAGAAGACGAAAGATCAAAGCATCTTCAGTGTGCAAAGCCACTGTGATGGAAGGGAACTAACGAGATAAGACAAGCCTAAATGGTCCTAGCAGGCAGTTGAGGTCCTATGCTGCAGAAGATGACTGAGGAAGTACTTAAATAAACAGGAAAATAGGAATGAATCTTGGCTGGTTTATACATGCTGAGGCACTGCCCAGAGATTAAAAGGTAAGATAAAACCTTCAGTGTTTGCATGACATGATTGTACAAATGTGAGCTGGGACTGGGCTGTCAGATTGGCCAGTTCCTGGAGAGAATGGTCCTCTCCTTTGGGAATTTTATTTTCATTTCATGATACCTTGAAGGAAGGGCCTGGATGACTACACCTGTGTATTTTATGTGCTGAGACATTTTATAACGTTCTGAAAGGAATTCAGGCATGAAGTGGTTTGCATTTGGTTGATTTTAGGGGGTTTTTAAGTCTTACAAAATTAAGTATTTGAAAAGATACGTGTAAGAAACAAGTGAATGAAGATAATGTAGAGAATAAAAGAGGTCTTATTTTAACCAAAGATGATGTTTAAACTGGTTTTCTTTTGTTACAGTCTTGGAATATAAAGTGAGCATAGACAAACACAAATGACTGTACAATGACAAAGATGATATGTTGTGACTTGGAGGAGGGAACCAGCTTTTTGTTGTACATCTTTTTATTATGTTTATAAATGCGCATGCATAGAATTAGAGTCTCAGAAGTTTTAAATTAAGTGTTCTTAAGGTCTCCTGTTTAGCAGGCTGGTTAAGAAGCACAACAAAGTTTAAGAACAATGGGAAATTGTGAGGTGTTTCATAAGAATATGGTTATATAAAGCTACATATAGGCTAAAATTTAAATCTAAACAGCATAAAATATGTACAATTTAGCTGAATCTTAATGCTCAAATGGTCACTTAATTACTGTGTGGTTACAGAGATAGCCTGGCTGTAAATATCCTATCTATAAATGCAATCCATATTTAAAAGGGATCATTGGGTGACACTTGTAATTATTAGAAAATGTGGTGTACAAGGGCTAATATTTATCTTACTGATGGTTCTCATTCATACATTTCCTTCTAAAGGACAAAGTTTTTCTGTACAGATTCAGATTTTTAAGTTAGTGAAAAATAAATGTTATAGAGTCGCTTTCTTTCTTCGTCTTCAGGAAACTAAAACAAGTAGCACACCTATTTCCCCTCACACTCTTTGATTAGTTTCAGCCCAGAAGGAAACTTGTGCTCCACAGCATAAGGACTTTGTGTAGAAGCATTTAGAAAGCCCTTAAGTTTCCGATAGAAGGTAAGTCAGCAACATTTCTGGTGACCATAAAGATGAAATCTTTTGAAATGGGTTACATAACTTGCTGCAAGTGCAGAGATGGCTTGGCATACATGTTTAATGGTTTCACCTGTGGTGATGCTTGAGGGCAACCTCCAAGCATTAACGCTGAACTCTAATTAGTGTAGACAAGATCACAGCACTGGATTTCAAGGGAATGCAAGATAACCTGCAGACAAATTACCACTGAAGTAACATGACAGGCCTTGACAGTATGTTCAAATCATTTACAAAAAAAAAAAAAACACATCCATCAACTCCAACATTTTCTAATATATTGACGACCAAAACATTTTGTGCCCAATAGGTATCTAGACTTCTGGATAAGTATAGAAGTGGCACTGTAGCTGGAGGGTTTATGGTAATTCTATAAGCAGCAAAGTGTCTCTGCAAAGGAGAGATAAACAGCTAGTAATCCTCATAATTCCCCACTGATAGCGTATCCATCTCTGCTATAAATTAGAAATCCCAGAGATTAGGAAGGCTAGGCAGGGTGTAGCTCATAGCATTAATCACAGTATTAGGACAGCAGTATACTTGATTTCTGTGTCCAAAGCACTGATATTTCTCTCTAGGTTAAAATGACATAACGTAGTTTGGAATACATATTGTTCAAGCTGCCTACTCAATGCAGAGATGGTTTTACAGAAGACACTGTTACACACTTCTTTAAAGTATTGACTGCGGAATGGGGAGCAGTGCAGTACTTTTCACTATGAGGGCTATAGCCAAGATTTTGTAATCTCTTCAAGTTTCCAAATAAAGGTTTATTTTTTTAAATATATGGATTAAGGTCAGTTTGTCCTCATACCTCTTGGTTCTAGGAGGATATTGTGCAAATGCTTCTGATCTTTTGGAATCTGTATGTGGCCACACAGGCAGAACGGGTAATGCTGTTGTGTGTGTGCAAATTCCTATTTAAACATAAAATATGAAGGGGCGTCGTTAAAAATTAGAGGTTAGATATTAGTTCTCAGAAGCACATGGCTGAACTAAATATAATTAATCTGAAATTTTCTTGATAATGTTTATTGAGCTGGTAGTCAGATGGAGAATGAAGCATTGTGGCTTGGCCTCCAAGTGTGGCATATATTCCAAATCCTACACAACTTTTGATTTAAAATACCAAAAATGGATATTTTAGTTGTCTGCTTTTTATTAGATGATACATCAGATGATAGATTTTATGTGTTCAGATCTCCCCTCCCTCATTTCAAAGTCCTTTTGACTATATTGACAATAAGTGTACTCTAGAAATGTAGTTGATGCATATATTACTGTCACTTCAGCCTTTTGGGACGCCTAGTTCAATAAACTGTTGCTTGTGGGACCATTTTGAGAAACAGTAAGTCTTTTCCAAAACTAAAATTGCATCAATAAACCTCTTATCCTTACACACACAGTAGCGGTGTACAGGGCTTTTGGGACAGTGAAAGTGTTTCCATCATGTTTGATCTTCTTGCTTTGGCGTGATAATAGGGTTTGTGGTTTTGCAGTCACGAGAAAGGCTGAACAGAAAGCTCTAGAGAAAGGAACTTCCTAACTACAATATGAAAAACATCTGGTCAGCAAAGGAAGAACAACATTTTAATACATGTTCATAGGGGAAAAAAGCTCCAGTACCTCTGAAATGGAAAGAATTTTGTGCAAAAAGGAAGATTTTGCTTTAAGTATTACAGATATTGTTAAAAGATATGAATTGACATATGACTGATAAAAACTAATAGGATACAGGAACAGATGTTGGCAAAAGAAGTATCATTTTATCATCAGCACAAAGTAATTTAGACTCAGCATAAGCTGAAGAATCATGTAATTGCAAATAAATATCTGCAAGATGACAGCATAAGGGAGAAGACAATCTCAGAGATATGTTCATTAAAAAAAAAACCCAAACCAAACAGTTAGAGGAAATACACCCTACAGGGTAAATATAAAGTTCACAGCAGACAACTGTGGAAGATAAAGCAAAACATCAACTCACAAAGAGCAAAATCTTCCAGCAAAAGGTAAGACGTATGTAAGACATCAGTGGAAAGAAGTTTTGTAAAACAGATCCAAAAGGAAATGTTAGCACTGGATGACAGCGAAGGAAAGTATCTTCAACAGCATAGGGAATGTCTTTATATGCAGCTATTTTCTGAAACATTTTCACAGAAATTTGAATGTCAGCATGTTAATGATACTGGTCTGATCTACCCTTCCCCCCCAGAGATGTTTCAGAAGAGGAATGGCGATTTTCAGGCAGCCTTTTTTTCTAATAATAATGGAGTCTTCTACAGCATATCAGCCGCTACGGTTTGTGTGGACTATCACCAGCAGAGTTTCTGGTGGGGAGGTGAATAGGGGCTCTTGCATTTATAGTTGTTACCTTGTTTATAGCTGTTACTGGCCTGAACAAAGAGGGCCACTCTAACTAAACATGGAAGAAACTCAACCAAAGGTTGGTATTGAGACTTTGAGCTGTTTGAAAAACTAGCAGAAGCTGTTAGGTAACAATCAAAATTCTGTAAATACTTTTAGAAAGTGATGTGCTTCAATCTTAATTATTTTCTAGCATGCCTAGGAGAAAATTGTGTGCCTGGTGGTGGAGTAAGAGGAAGTAAAATTGTCATCCTCTTTACTTCTTCAGGGAAACTCAATAGGTGTAGAAATATGCTGGAGAGCTGTTAAGATCCCTTTTTCGCTTCCAAAGTACTTTTAGAAAAAAGAAAAAAAACCCAAGCATGTAGCATCACGAGTGGCCATTTCAATGTGGATAAGTGAACATGATATTAGACCATGGATCTGAGGCATAGGAATTATATTCCAGTTGGATTTGTATGTCTGTAACAATACTGGAGTGTGTGTGTAAATTATTTTTAGTTCCATTATATTCCAAGTTGTTCAGCAGTGCGCAGTCAAAGCAATGCTGCCATTGGTTCCCTGGTGTCCTCAGTTCTGAGCATTTTGTCAAATTAAATCAAAAGTCTTGTTCAGGCAACTGACTACGTATAAAAATTTTGAATTATTCTTTTTGCTCCAATTTGTTATCACATAGGAATTATGAAATTAGAAAGAATGTAGGAATTTGGGCGGGGGGAGTATTTAGTGGTTTTAACCATTAAACAGTCCTTTCATTTTCCCCATTCATTCTGAATTTTCCCAAGCTCATCATAAAATAAAGAAAGGGTACTATTTCCTGCTACTATTTATCTGTGCAGTTATGTCTCATTGAGTAGACGGAACAGTGTGTCCTGAACAAGACAAGATCATTGAGAAAATGTGTTGTCAAGTAGTTGTCAAGTAAGGAGTATTATAATGATCAACAGAGGGCACAGTAAGCTTACAGAAGCAAGAGTATGGTGTATCATACCTTTTCAGACTTTTTTTTAACCAACCTCTCTGAAGGTATTTTGGGGAGTTCAAATTGTTTATTAGTCTTGGTAACCTCCATGCTTGCTTTTGATTTATTTCTGATCCCTAAATTTGGGGCACCTTATTGCAGCATAGCAGTGATGGATATATGCATTACTTTTTTGTTCATGACAGATCACTTGCAAGTTATAGGTGCCTGCTTGAGGAACTAGTTGGCAAAGATTCAGCTATTGCTATTCTCTATCAAAAAAACCCTTGGTATCTGAAGCTAAATCTGTTCTCTCTTTTGATTAAGACAGAAAGAGGAAAAGGAGAGACTTACTGATGAAATTTCTGGAGTAGAGTTACAAACTCTGGCTGAGCAGATGCTTGCAGTGTCATGACTGGAAACAGAACTGGTGAGATACGACTTCTCTGTGCAATTTGGTGCCTTGAGCTAACAAGTCCATGCTGCTTCCAGAGACTGCAACCACTGCATATATCCTGCTGGATTCTGTGGATTTGTAGCTGAGTTCACTTCTAGTTATAAACAGCTTAATTTTCTGATAACAGTAGTTAAGTTTAAAGGGATCAGGTTTTTTGATGAGCTTTGCATATGGTGAGGATATCCAAATGTGGATACCTACTGGTCATGTAAACCTAGGAATGGAAATTCTTGTGTTAGTATGTCATGGTTTAGGAATGGTATTCCCCAATTTACTGCTCCCACTGAAACCCTCCAAATCATGTGCTTATTAATAACTCCCCTCTTCTTCTCCCACCTCTCACCTACAATTTTGTGCCTCCATTCTTCTCTGGAGAGGAGAATTGGAGGCACAAAAGATAAAGACCATGGGTTGAGATAAGAAAAGTTTACTGGAAACAGCAACAAGACAAAAAGCAATATCAGCAACAATACTAATAACAGTATTAGTAGAAGAAAAAAGACAAACAATTCACATGTGATTGCTCACAGCTCACCATGGAAACCCACCAAAATGCCTGACCACTACCTCCACAGTGCAATGCCATCCCTTCCACAGTCCCTGGAAAATGATGTGAGGTGTTGCAAAATAACCTCCATGCTCCCTCCTGCTGCAAAAATTAATCCTGTCCTGGCCAGACCCAAGACAGGGTATGAACAAAAATTTAAATTTTTCATAAACTTTAAATATGATAAAGGCTGTGGGACTTTTTATTTAACTAACCATTTGAAAACACAACTGGAGAACAGAAAGGTGACATTTACAACAAGCTGGAATACTATGCCAGGTACTTATATAGATGATCAGAATGAATTCTTCAGTGCAGTATGGCTGGGAAACTTCACTGTAACATAGCTACCATCAAGGGAGAAGAAGTGTGACTAGGCAAGTGGTCAGTAATTGTATAAATAAATTGAACATGTCAAAATCTGCAAACATTCCTTTATGTACCTTGACAAAGGTTGTGTTACTTCTAAGGGGTTAGGATAGTGCCTGGCAGGTTCTGCAAAACACCTGTGAAAAGGAATTATGTGTATTCCCGAAGGGGATTGCACTAAATCTGGTGCTTAAAATCATTAAAAGAGTGAAAATTCCTTTCTAATCAATCTGCTTACTGAGTGCTTACTATCAGCTCTGTACATACAGGAAAACAGCTCTGTTTTTCCAGGAAAATGCAGCCCAATGGTATATGTCATGTCTGGCTCTTCATTCACATTAGATATTAATGCTAATTTTAAAAGTGTTTCCAGTAACACTGTAGATATTGTTCAGGTTAACAACTGGCTGTCTAAAACTTCTTTATGTTGAGCCACTCACTTTGTTGTTTATATTCCATCTGAAAGTTCTCATCTCTGGCCTGTGAAGAGACCCTACTGTGACTGGATAATTTCTATGCATAATTTTTTGACTCCTCTTTCCTGGAAGAGGTGTATTTTCTAAGTACTGTCAGGTGCTTTATTAGCAGAATCCTGTCCAGAAGGGTGAGGTATCACTGCTGTGCTTCTTGAAGTTTGTTAGATTTTCTAATCCTCTCCAGTGTGTTGTCAGCATGCTTTTTTTTTTTTCCCCACCTTCTTCTTAAGCAGTTCTCCTTCCTGTGAGTCCCTTGAGCCTCGCCGTGTTGAAAATCTACTTTGTTTTAGCTTCATTTTGCCTACTATCTTGAAAGCAAAAAAGTATTTTTGTCCTTCTTGAAGGACAGTGACTCCAGCTTACAGAAGGGAAGCCAGCACACCCAGTTGGCATCTTGGATAACTCCGAACTCCACCCAATTTAACCCTCCATACCCAGTATATTAAAAATCGGGGAAATGGAGGTGTATGCACATTGGTCTCTTGTCCATAGTGGGAAAGCAATTATTTTCACTAAAATTTTAAGTCTCTTTGTTAAGCTCCTGTCAGCTGTTTGCCACACTGAATTTTACACAATAAAGTTCTTTTTTCCATATACTGGAAAACTCTTCATAGAGTTGAAAGTATTCTAATGCAGAAAAAAAAAAAGGGGAAATGAGCATTTGACTAACACTTGGCTATATATTTATTTAATTTGGGAAATGTTTGCTATTGTACACCTAAAGGCTGATTTTACCTGGGACTTCATTTTGACATTGTAACATTGGGATGTGGGGAATCTGTCTTTGCTTCCCAGAAAAACATCATGTTCTCTCTACTTAAGACCTTCATTTAGAGGTGGGAAATTGATGCTACTACAATGTCTATTATTTTTTAGATGCTACATTCCTTCCAAATAGACCATCTTTAAGTAGTAAGCCTCAAGGTGCTTGGAAAAAATCAAAATGTACTAAAATGTGGTCTGAAATTAAGACAATGTGTCAAAGAGAAAGGGTGTTTTAGGTTATAAATATTCCAATTTAGCTGTGTGTATTTTAAATTATGACTGTAGTTCAGCTCAGAAAGACTAATTTTTTCAGTCTCTAAGACTACACAAATGTCAGCCAGTGCTGAATTCTCAGAATGCAATCCTGCTCAGGATTGCAGATGGGTAGCTACTGGAGAAGTTGGAAAAGTGTGCATGCAAATCCAGAAACAGAATCTGCCTTTAGTTGCAAGGCTTGCTTTAGTCAGTGTCATAGGAGATAGCATTGCACCTCAGGCAAGAAAATGTGAGTCTTTAATGTTTGAGACAGATCTCATGCTTAAGCCCAGAAACTGAAGTATAACTGTTGTTTGTTTTTATTTTAGCAGGGAAAAAGCAATAATCCCAACTGGCAGTCCAAAAATAACCAGATTGGAGGGTGGAAGGAAAAGGAAGGAAAAGGGAAGACTAAAATGGAGAGGTAAATTGTTATTGTGTAGCCACAATTCCCTTGCAAGGAGGAGCAGGGAGGCAGCATTTTATCAGCAGTACGTGGAAATGCAGTGGTGTATGGTGACTGTGCAAAGGAGGAGCAGAGGCACCACTGCTACACCACACCATTTGAAATTATTAATGAGATTTATGGGAGAGAAAGGAGACCATCTCCAGTTTTCTGGAGATGTAAATACCTTGTGGTCAGTTGCTTCATAAAGTTCCTTAAATGCCTCCTGAATACTGGACTGTTTCTAGTGATTCACTATAATGTTATCTCTCCCCATTTCTATGGTGACTCCTGGTCTCACATAAATAGCTTTAGTCTGGGTGGTTCAAGCATTGGGAAAGTCTGATTCTTATTTGTGATTCCTCTCTCCTTGATCATCAGATTAATGGGGGGTGTTGTGGATGTTGTGGGATTGTGGCATGTTTAGGCTGTGATATGTGGATATTTTGCATCTTCTTTGTATTTGTGCAAATGGAAAACCTCAACCACAATGGAAGGAAAGTTATGAATCCTGAGATGGATTCTACCTTTTTTCTGATTCAGAAATGAGCTGTGATATGATATTATTTGAGGACTGGAAATGTGATGGGAGGAAAGTAAAAAATATGAGACTCTAAAAGTGCTCTGAACCCAGTCTCAATATCTGTTGCTCTTTTTTTTCCTCATGAAAATAAATTTAAATGTTTCTTCTTGAACATTTTAAAAGTGCAGTATATTCCTCCTGGAAAGTACTGCTTCTAGATATTACATAGGCTGCCATTTTTAAGGTTTGAACCATAAATGCAACACAGAGGAACATTTTGATAGTAATTCATATTATTTCTTTATATTATTTTTTATTTTATGGCTTTGTTTTATATTACATGTTTGGACTCTAAGCCTTTCTTCTAAAATTTGCATTACAGGAAAAGTTACTAGTTTTCTCTGGTCTGGTGTAACAGAATTGATGGCAAGATGTAATTATATTCTTTTAAAGCTAAGTGGTCTGGAGAAGGCTGAAGTAACCCATGCTGCACTGAAAGATTGCAAACGTTTCACTACTGAAGAAAATGCAAAGTCCTGTGTTTGGGCTGGGATAACCCTGCCCAGCAGCACAGACTGGCAGGCCAGCTGGCTAGCAAGCAGCCTGGTCACTTCTGGAGGTATTTGTGGATGATGAGCTGTGGATAAATCTGCAGTGTCCTTGCAGCACACAGGCAGTCATGTCCCAGGCAATGCTACCAAGCATAACCGGCGAGTCCTTCCTCCCCTCTGTTTGGTACTTGTGGGACCACATTAGGAGAGCTGCAACCAGTTTGGAGTCCTCCACTAAAAGAAATGCACTGATGTGCTGAGTTGAGTCCAGCAGAGAGCTACTAAAATGGTCATGGGGCTGGAGTACATTTGAGGTTGTGCAGGGTGAGGCTGAGAGAACTGGGTTTGTCCAGCATTAAAAAGAGACAGCTGATGAGAGGTCTTATTGCTGTCTTCACTTACCTGAGAGACACAGAGGAGACAAGGCCAGTCCTTTCTCAGAGGTGTGCAATCTCAGAGGTTCTGCAGGACCAGAAGCCACAGACTGAAGGAAACACAGGAAATTGTGACTAAAGAGTAGGCATTTGGGGAAATGACCATGGTAAAATTATGAGTATTAATTCCAGTTATTAATGTTCTCTTTTTCTAAACTCTGAGTCCTCACACGTGGGCACCAGTTATTAATTTTCTCTATTTTATCATTTCTTTTCTTCTTTGCTTTTGTTTCACGAGTTCTTTTACTCAGAGTTTGGATTAAAAGGCAGAAGACTCTAGGTTGTTCTTCGGACTTAGATGTTTATTATTTTCTTATCTATAGCACAGCTGCACAGGATGTGCCTCTTAGTTAACAAGGTGGAAAATGGCCCCGAGTTCTAACTTCCAAGGTCTTTTAAGGTTCAATTTACCCAATTATGGAATGCCAAGTAATTTATTTTTACTTATAATCCAGTAACTAACTATTCATGATCCACACTGCAGGTTTTTTGACCCAATACCAGAATACCCAGATTTGTGAAGAAGAAGGAGAAAAGAAGAAGAACAAATCCACACCCCAAATCCTCCATATTGTTACACATATATATATTATTATATCCCAGAAACCTAAATTCTCTAAGCCCAGGGTTCCAACACATGAGAGCTGTGTACTGTGAGGCTGAGGGATCTCCATCATTGGAGGTATGCAGAACTTGGCTGGACTGGCTTTGAGATGGGTGCTTGGACCAGATGACCTCTAGAGATTGCTGCCAACTTAGATGGTTTTGTACATACTAGTGAAAAGCCAAGAGAGAGATAAATGGGATTTCCAAGAGAATAATGCAGCATAGGAGGCTTAGTTAGAATTATGTGCATGTTTGTGGGTTGGAGTTTGTTGGGTCTTTTTGCTAAAATCCTTCTGTCTCTTTCACCTTAACTTACTTGAGAACATCTCTGTAATTTCTCATTTTAAGATGTTTTGATTGTATGCTTGTCAGATTTGCAATCATAACAATTTATTTTCTTTCTCATAATAACTCTAGCAATGGATATGGGTCTTGATGATCCAATGCCCCATTTCTTTGTAAGCTTTGATCAGTGAAGTAGATAAAAAAATCAATTTGTGAATTATTCTGGTTCAGATTTTGCCTGGATACTGTCTGTAAATAGTAGAGATGATTTACACTTATCTTTATCTCAGTTTCTGCTTCAGGCTCTCAGCAAACTTCAGCAGATATGAAATGGATATGACGGACGATAGCAATATTTAGAAGGCTCTTTTCAGTACTGTGGTTCTAGCAACTTGTTTCACATGTAGTAATTTTAAGTTCTGGAGGACAAGATAAAGAGCTAGCAATCTTCCAAACAGGTGAGACCCAGAGCAATCCAGTCTCTGATGGCATTACTTTGTAAGAAGGATGCAAAAAAGTACATTTTGTGTGCTTTACTTTAAATCACTTGCTAGCTTTAAACCCATTTGCTAGATGTTATTTACTCTCTGAAGGCTGCTTTCATGGACCTTCTTGAGAGCTGAAGTTACTCAGCAGTTCACCTGCTTTGAACTCACATAGATGGGCAGCTAACAAGAAAACCTCCCAAGCAAGGATTTCCACGTACCAATGTGACTTACTTGACTTGGATGGTTTCTTTATGAACCGTGACATGTTAGTCATCTGCGTATCTGGGTTGTGCACTGTGTTTGGCCCTCCCCTTTCAGGAAGGTCATTTGGCATCTCTCCTGAACTCAGTTAATGACTGTTCTTTCCTCCTGTAGAAGTCTCACAATATCCCTCCTTTCCCAGGAGCCCTCAAGGCAGGGTGTGAGCTGCATGAGCTACTCTGGTAGGGGCAGCTCATCATTGCTGCATTGATGCAGGAGCTGTAGGGCCCTGCTGTGCCCCATCAGATCAGACATTGTCTGTTTGTGCACAGATAAGATGCCAAGAAATACGTTGTCACTGCTGAACCAGCTTATCCCCCTTGCAGCCTGTTCCCATGGAGAGCAGTCTCTGGCAGGCAGGGCACCAGGAGCAAGTGACACAGATTAGCCAGGCAGTGGCTGGCGTCCTCTCAAGGGGAACCTGAGTGCCTGTGTTGTGCAGTGCCCATGGACTGGTCAGCACAGTGTTTGTGTCCACGTATGTCCATGCTAAAAATGGAGCATCTTGGGACAATGATGTGTGCACGGCTGGGCTGGTGTGTGCAGAAGACACAGTCCCTTCACCGATGATGGCCTGGGTAGGCTTTTGGTGTAGCTGATGTGACTTTGTGATGCAGCCTGGTCAGATACTCAGGGCAGCAGTCAGACACTACACCCTGTGTCACTTCACTGTTTAGTACTCTTTTCCATTAAGTAGAAATTGAAAGTGCTTGTGCTCTTGGTCCTGCTCCTCCTAAAGTCTAGTCACCCGTAGTGGTGCTGGAGAAAGACATAGCTTATACACACCATGTTAGAACAATTTGGATTATCCCGAGAAGAAAGAAATAGAACTGAAAGAGTGAACTGAAAGGAGGGAATATCACAAAAAAATTAATTGTTTTTGTTTGATTTTGTAGTCATTACCTCATTCTCCTTTGGATAGGTTAGAATTTAAAATTTTATATAGCAATTTAAGCTAATATTAAACTCATGTATAATCAGCCCTTAAAGTCTGTTAACTAGTATTATACTCAGAGCTTCCTGTAATGTGTATACTTTCTATGAACTACGCAGACTGCTCTAGAAGAATCATGTCATCAGTTTGGCCAGCTGACAAGGCATATGGCAAACTCTTTTATGATGTCTGTTATCTGTAATGATAGCTGTTTGTGTAGCTGTGCTATTCACTGAGTGAGAGTAGAACAGTAGTGCAGCAATTGCTACTAAGTGGAACAAACTGCAAAAGGACAAAAAAAAAAAATTGAAGACCAACATTTTAGAAATGTGAGAAAAAGAAAAGCAGCACAGTCACCCAGGAGAGTTTCTATAGCAGCAGTGATCTGAAACACCCAGGAACATTGCCAAGAGCTCCAGTAGGTTGTTAATCAAAACTTCCAAATCTCCTGCCAATCCAAGGCTCTCTTAGCATCAGAAGGGAAAGCTGTCACATAATGATGTGATACTTTAGTTACATAAAGAAATTTTCAAATTGTTTTTTGTGAGGAATATTCTTGTCCTAAGCAGATTTTATTATCTTTTTTCAGTCTATAAAAGTATCCTTCCCATTGGAGTAATGTATTTTTATACATTAATACATTTAACTCTTAATAAGCATACAGGATACTTTTGGATACCCTAGAGAATACATTTTCTTTTATTGGCTGCAATTAGGTGTTCCAGTAGTAAAATGCAAATCTTATAATTCTTCCTAGGAACAGCAAAAGGTAGTAGTAAGAAGATTAAGCAGGTGTCTGCGTAAAGCAGACACTTTAATTGCAATGTAAAATTTAAGTAAACTCTGTAAAAGTGCTCCAGTTATCTATTTAGGTACCACTGAAATATGGCTTTGCTTCAGGCACTGAATTAATTAAAAGATAGCTTCAGCTGCTTCCTGTTTGTAGGGATAGTTGGTTTCTTAATATTATCACACAGCAGGCTTTTTTTTCAGCTGATGCTGACAAATCCCGTTATCTAGGAGTTGTTTCTATTGCGTAATCCTAGCAACGGTGAAGGCAGCAGTGATTTCAGTCTTTTCCATCTTAATTTTCTGGGTGGTGGATTTTTCAGTTTGCTTGGAGGAGGAGGAGAAGGCGGTGGGACATAAAAGGAAAGTGTGCTTTTTGGCATGGTTTTCCCTTCCCACTGCTTGCCTGGCAAGCCCTCGATGATCCCAGGGAGGATGCTGGAGAGAGGAGGGAGGGAGGGAGAGCAGGAGGCAGAGGCAGTAACCGCTGGCCATTCACACCGGGAGTGTTCTGTGGCAGTGCGCTGTTCACTCTGCCAGTGGAGAGGTCAGTGCTAATTTATACAGTCTGGCGTGTTTCTAGGAGAAATTCACTGCTGAGGGAATGTCTGCGAGTACACAGGGATGCCAGCGAGCTCGGAGAGCTGTGGTTTTAAGCTGTGTTTTTATAGGAGCTGTGCTGCCATAGAAACTGAGAGACTATACGTAAGCTTTGGCTTTCTATGTAAATAGCCGTAAGTGCCTTTGGCCTGCCTAAATCTTGGGAGAGAGAGAGATTTATGGGGCTTAGGAGAAGAGAAGTTCCCTCCCCCATGACCCTATTTCCCAAAAATACCATATGTCAACAGGATTCTTTTAAGGGAGCTGTTAAGAATATTAATGAAACAGAGCATCCTGTGGTTTTTGTAGGATAACCCATGTCAGTTGATTTGGAGAAAAGCTTTCACCAGTATAGTCTTCAGCCTGTAAGAATGGAGTGGAGAAATTTGACACAGAAGTATAATTCTGAGTATTGCTTTACAGGTCTCAAATTTCATGTTATAGCTGTTGTTTAGCCCCGTATACTTCTGCTTTAGCACAATTCCAGCTATTGAGAGTAGAGTCATTAATACCATAAAGATCTCTGTGTGACATGATAAATCAGTCTGTTATGGGCCAGAAGGCATGCTCAATAACCCTAGGCAAAATTAATGTAAAGTAATAAACACAAGAAGATGGTATGTATAAACTGAAATATTTTCAAGCCAGTAGGGACACTCTTTAACTCAGTCAGTAGTAGTTTAGCTTTTGTTTAGCTTACTACACTTACACTGTAGCTGTATAAGAAGTACACAGTCTTTTCTTGGATCACAGACTAGTTTAGAGTGCTGAAAGAGCCTAGATATTTTAATGGAGACACAGGAGGAATAAAACCAAGGCTAACAACTTCAGATTTCTTTGGAAATGAAGCTTTACCCAAGAGTCGATACAATAATACAATGTTTTGCCTATCCATCAACTCCCCTGAAAGGCACGGCTGCACTTCTGTCAAACATGAGGTGGTTGTCGATGTAGGTAGGTGCAGGATGGCATTGATCTAGTTAGGTGATGTGACAGCTTTGAACATCATGAGTTTCAGTGCAGGCTGGAGACCCCAAGCAAATACTCAGAAAAATGACTGGTCTTGAAAAGCCTGTGGCAGAGTGTGTTTGGCTATGGATGGGTGCAGTGGTCTTAGTAATTGCAAGCAAGATTAATTTTCCCATTTGATTTGGACATTTTAAACTGTCTGAAAACTGTGTATCTAGTCTGAGCTATGTCTGGGTGCCTTTTCCTGCCAATGGAAAAGTGATGATACGTCTTAATGTGGCTAGATGAAATTACATGTGTTGAATATCCCACTTAGATTGCTACTGAACTGAATATGATTTTATGTACTTCAGTCCATCACAGGCCCCCACAAGTGGCATGCACCTCCAAGTATTGCACTCTTGATTCAATGGAGATGATCAAAAATCACGTTTTTAAAAGAAAATAGCATACTTGGATTGCAATTCTGTGATCAGGACAGACCACAAATTGGAATTTTATACTCAAATCCATCGGTCATTTATGTAAGAGGCAGTCTAAATCATGCTTGGGATACTGGCAGTCTACTTGTAGACCCATAAATTATTGATCTGCTCCCTGCAGATAGTTTGCCCTTTCTGACTTAGACTACAATTATTTACTGCCTCGGTTTTTTACAAATGCCTGTGTCACACAAGCCTTGTTAAAAATGATAGAGGCAAAGACTTCTTGAGGAGATGTGAAAGATAGAAACTCTGTAAGAGAGTTCAGTCTCCTATGTGATACTGGGTTGGTCAGTTTATGAAGACCACTTTTTCATGGTAGTCTTCATTACCACTTCTCTATGGAAACAGAAAAGAATAACTTGTACAGAAATCTGAAGTGTTTTAGATCCTTTTCACTGACTTTTTTCTAGAAATCCAGTTACAAAATGATCAGGAAGCTGTTCTAAAATCCCTGTAAAAGGACTCTTTGCTTTGCAGCAATACGTTTAATGACAAAGGTGCTTCATATCGGACTTGTTTTAATAAAATGCAGTAACCCCTGTGAACTTTGAGTGTGACTTAAATTGCTGCACTTTTTTTTAATTTACTTTTAATTTGGCAGAAACTGATGGTTTGATATTCAATTTAAAAAGCTGTTCCTTTTATGAGATGTGTAATGAATTGCAAACGTAAATTTGATCTAGGAGAAGCACAAGAATTTTCTAGTGCACTTGGTCCCCTGGCATTCTGCCCCAGAAGGGAGATAAACAAAGACATACAGGCTGAAGGAAAAATATACCTTTGATATCTAACGTGGTTTGGTTTTAATGTCACAATTATTGCAGAATCCTTAAAGGGCAGTCGTATACACGTTGGGTCACTGTGAGAAGGGAGTGTGAGAAGGACTGGAACATCACTAGGAATCAGTCATTTCTCTCACAGGTGTTTACAGCTCTTCTGTGAGGATGGCAGAAACAAGAATATCACCATAATCCTTAGCTATGGGAAAACCAACTTTTGTTCTGAGACCCACATTTGCAGCCCTCGCTGACACATACAATTGTGTTACACATTTCAGCTGGGCTCCTATTCCCATAATTTGTACTAACAAGAAAATGAGTCTCTTCTCAGAATTGCATGTAATACACCATTTCTATTTTTCACATTCAGCCCACATGGTGCTATGCCTGAATAGAAGCAGATTGGCTTCCTTTTTTATTCAGACACTCTGGCTAACCCTTACATACATAAAAGAACTGCATCAAAGTTACCGCCCACTGAACATACACATTTTTTTCATGAATTGGGTCCAATCCCTTTTTAAAGGAGCTGTTAAAGGGATTGGGTAGTTTCTTTGCATGTTACGCAGATTCTTTCCACTTCACAGATTCAGCAACAGCTACTGTTGGGAGCTAAAGAAGCCATTTTCCTAAGAACTCAAGTGAAATATTAGTCCTGCTCCATAATAAGCTTAGTGAGTATTTACTGGATACTGAGGTAGTGAAGAACCACTAGAGATCTTGAGTGGAATATAAATAGATTACCTTTTACAGGGTCTCAATGAGAGGAAGCTGAGAAATATGTCAGCTGTTTAATTATTAACATTCAGTATAAATCAATAGCAAAATAGGCTTTGATGGTGATCTTCAAAAGGGTTTTAATCATTACTTTCCTCAAATACAGAAAGTAAGTCTGAGCACTGGGGGTTTAGCCTGTGTTTCTCTTAACTGTACTGGAAGGCTGCCACTGTGATATTGCACTGACTTTAACACCAATAATTAAGATAGGACCAGTCTTTTAAACATATTGGCATTTGGGACTACTGCTACCACATGGCATATCCGGGTAATTCCTGAAGCACAGATGACAGACTAATGAACAAAATTCACTTAAATCCCAGTGAAATTAATTAAGTTGTATGACAGAACTGTAGATTTTGGGCCCATGTGATGCATGTGCATGGCACAGAGTAAAGTCAAAAAGTTTATTGTGTGATGCTCCACTGCCACCTGCCAGGATCCTGATGAGCACACGGGGTCCTGGAGACAAGGACAACTAGGGAGTCCAATTTCTTCACCAGCCCACTTTGACAGTTTTAATTTGTGCACTTCACTTTGCATTTTATTTGATATTACAGAAAGATATGGTATGTATGCCCCTGGGGCCTCTATTCCCTAGTTGTATAGGAAAGTTATTCTAAGTGCGGTTGGGAGGAGGTGTGGGATGCAAAGTAGGGTGGGGCAGGAGGAGAATAGCTTAATGCAGGAGCAAGTGACATTAAGAGACAAGAATAATTTTATAGTAGAAAGTAGAGAGTAAGAGTTGCTAAACTTTCTGGGTCTTGAAGCCATGCTGCAAAGTGTTCGATAGCCACGGCTTCCTGATGGATCCCCTATAGCTTTCCAAAATAGGATATTCCGCTATTCCTGCGGTAAGTCCCCACTCCCTCATTCCATATTTCTGCTTCTTCGACTAAATTCATGTCCTCCCACCTTCCTGCTGCTCTAACTCTGTATTGCTTGCCCTGTTTCTCATCCCTAATGTACAAACTGTACTCATACCAGGTTGCAAATGCTCCAGAACTGCCTCTGCCTCTAAGCACTTCTCTTACAACCTGTACAAGTCCTTGCACACTCCTTCACCTCAGCATCCCTTATCTGCAAGATCTTGGAAGCTTGGAAGATGAATTTAGGGCTGCAGCTGGAGCTATGCTTCCAATATATTTAGCTTCTCTGCAGTCATAGCTAGTCCCTGTCTCTGATCTCCTGTGTGCTAGCCCAAGATGCGCAGACTGGGTCTGTGCTTTGCCATGCAGGCTCCCAGGATGGAGGGAAGCTGCGCTGTTCGTGCTGTGCCCCTGCTGCCAGAAGAGCTCTGGTAGAAGGGCACTGTGCAGGCTGAGCTCCAGCTCTGTGCTCCTCCCTTTCTCACAGTACCCTACGTGAGTGTGCCTACAGTCGGGTGGTAGTCTGACATGGAATTCTGCTTTGTATATGGAGTCTTTTGGGGAAAAAAGTGAGGCAGAGAACAGCTGGGGAGAGTAGGAGCTGGTGTCTGTGAACTGCATTAGCTAGTCCAAATCCAGCTGGTGACTGATTTCCTTTCAGTGTCAGTCAGTGACTTGGAGGTGGGCTCACTGCTGAAGCCATTAGGCCATCTGGGTTGCCCCATGGGTTATGCCAACCCACTATGTTTTCCGATACATTCCTTTTTTTTTTTACAATAATGACACCTAAACTGAACCAATATATGTAACTCTTCACAGAGTCAATTACACTACCATTGCAATTTTGACAGATACTATTTAAGCTGTAGCTTATGTCACTATTTTTTAATCCATCTGTTTCAGGACTTAGATAGGAAATATTTTCGTGGGGTGATTTGAAAATCTGATCTGCAAAAACTTTATTTTGAAGTCTGTGTGCTTCATACCACACATGAAATTTACTCAGTAGATTTGTTTTACTTATTTTCTGGTATACTGATACTTGGTCATAGGAAGAGTGTTTTTTGGTTTTGTAAACAAACATCTAACAGCCATACTAAAAATGTCAAGAGTGCGTTACTTTCTTCCTTCCTTTACCTCCCTGCTCACATCGTTTTCTTTGCTATTGCTATTGCAGTGCCTTCTTCAGTTAAACAGATAAGCAGACCTCTTCCACTGCTCATGCCAACATATATTGTTTGATGTGGGGTTAATAGCTCACACTTGCTGCTGCTTTACTGCCATTTGCCAAGTCAATATGAGCTTGTTCAGACTTTGTTCAGTCCCTGTAGCTTCAGAATTTGAGCTTTATTGCCTGCTTCTAAATGTGCGCCTGCCTCTTGGATTAGCAAAGTACTTCTGCCAGGATGACAAGATTTCGTACACTGAGCCATCCAGATCATCTTACCATAATCTCACAATAATAAATCTTTGAAAGAAACATTCTCTTCTAGAAGTCCTGCTAATGTACACTGTGTTTGCTAAGTAAGACGGTTTAGAGCTATGAGTCATTTTATTAGAGTTGTATGTATCATTTTTCCACAAGGGAAATTCAAAGAATTATTGATAGGGAATAGTATGAAATTAAGTCGCGTCCCTTTGTTTTTCATATCATTATCTTAAATTTTACTGTTCAAAAAGATATTTTTCAGTATTTCTGTTCTTAAAGTTATGCTTGAAAGAAATTTATCCTTTCCATTTTGTGCCCTTTGCTTTTTCCTTTCAGGTATTTCTACTATAAATAATGTCATATTTTAGTTCAACTTATTTATAGGATATTATTATGCTGATAGTTACACAGCATTTTTTAAATCCCACAGTGGGTCAGTAAAATGACAAAGCTCAGTAGCAAGTCATCTGGGAAAACATATTACTTGTAACCTTCCAAACTGTTGAAATGAATTCACATGTGGATTTGCTTTTGCGTTTGTTTTTCCTAAACCAGTTCCTTGGAGAAAAGTAGTGTAGTGACTTGCTACACAGGCAAGTTTTTCATTTTGTATCATTTGATCAGGCAAGCTCATTTTGCTGAAAGGCTTAATAAATACTATCCAGTGCACTAATCAGCCGAATCAGTGAAAGCTGGTAAAGTTCCATCTGCAGAGGACTGGTATGACAAATATATTACCCCAAGTACATCCAAGCAGATCCTGAGCTGTGTAATACAAATGACCAAGACCAGTTCATGGAATAGTAAAAGTTGTTGGCTTTCAATAAATGATTCAGAATGGAACAGTAATTCAGAACTTAAAATTATGATATTTAAATTAACCATCGTACTTCATGGGAAAGAACCATTTTTATATCCTCAAATACTTAACAGTCTGTGACTCAGGCAATTGCTATCTGAATCATTTTGTATCCTGGAACTGTAAAACTTTAGGAAAATTGTGCAATTTTAGAAGAAAAATGCAAGAAAAAAATCTTAAAGGAAGTGCTTCTCTGTGGAATGTACACTTTGTGCCCTGTTACATAAACTTTTTATTTAAGGAAGGAAAGTTTTTGCTTTGAGGATGCCCTGTTTCTTTTTTTCAGCAGACCTGAAAAATTATTTTCATGAGTTACATCTTCAGAGGTCCTTGCTGGTATTCAGGATACCACATTGTTTAGCAAACATGTTTTTATTCTGATCAAATTAATAATTATTTGCCAGATTTTTTTGTACCTCTCTTTGCCCATTCCAACTCTTTTTCTGGAGTCTGTAGGAGTATGGAAAAGGTGTTCCTTTCCATGGCAATCACCAGCATTGCACAGGCATTATTAGATTTCTGTCAGTTTTTGTAACTGGAGTTCTGGCATGCTGCTATGGCTGTTAAAATAGGATTGATTAATACGCTTTTCATCTTTGCATGCTTGTGAACAGGCTTACCTCCTAGCGTAGCCTTTTATTTGTCCTTTTGATAGCTGATGCTAAACTACTTATATCTTGATTAATCCAATGGTCGTATCTAAATTGGAAAAAATGAAAATAAAATTGGGTATTTTATTTAACTTGAGCTAAGAGCTTAGAATTTAGTCTAAGCTAGTTGCCTAATGTGTCTCTACAGGCATTGGTGAGAAAAGGACAATCACAAAGTATAGTATGTTTCTTCCCATTTAAGATATTTTCACAATTTAGAGGATTTTCTCTCTGTTTTCTACTACGTGAAGCTTAGACTGAATGCCAGCCTCCAAGGTTTGATATACCAATACAAGCTGTATTCCCACATTTCTTTCAGGCGTGCAAGACTGAATTGTAGAATGTATACATGGGCTTCACTGTCTGACCAAGGGTGGCATATGTTGTTGCTTCTGGAGATGAAGTAAGCCAGATACATTTAACACAAATGATGACCAGACGCAGTTTCAAAAGCAGCTTCATAAAGATATTGCCCTAGAAGTCTGCTCTCGTAAATTGTATCCACCTGGAGCCTTTTTCCACCCTTTTGTTAAATGCCATTCTCTGTAGTAAGAGTTGTAACACTGGCTGCAATTTTTACAGTTTTCTCTGAAATACCTAGTACATTTTTTTCAGTACTGGGAACTATTAATAGTAGCTGTTAGAGGTAGAAGAGTAGGGCTATCAGCGCTGGCAGGTGGTCAACGATGCTCTTGAATTCTGTGCTGTGGAAACAAGTGATTTCTGTCCCCTTGGTTGTAACAGGGCTGTCTCTCTCTGCTACCAAATGGAATGTTCATGGCTCCACTTGCACGTGGTTGGCAAACGCTTGCTTTAGGCAGGTGCTTTGTCCTGTTGAAATTTCTAGCTCTTGGGATGCTTAAAACATTGCACGTAGAACCTATTTGACCTACTGGCACCTAAATTTAAACTTCCCAGCTGTGAACATGCAAGGCTGTGTTTAGAAAGCCCATATCCCAGCCTGTCCAAAAGAGCTGCAGAAAGGCATGTCTAGGTTAATGAGCAAGGAACTGATATTTGCTGTGCTGTAAGGAAGCTGCTGTCTTATTGTTGCTGGTCAGATGCACTGGAGGCTAAACAGTCTGACAATGTTAATTGCCTTTTACCATAGCTGGAACTATAATAAAACTTATCACTTCTTGCATATTTTCTTCAGTAATTTAATTTTCTATGAATGTGAATGATTTAATTTCATTTGCTATTATCAAAATATTTGGAAATCTTTCTCTGGCTTTCTCATGTATGTGGAAATCCGTATCTTTTTGTTCAGTAGTTAAACATCTTTTTTTTTTTTACAAAGTACATTTTAAACATCTCATTTTGTCTTCTTTACTTGTATTTTACTTGTATTTGTTGTAAGAATCATATTCAAATTCACGTCAATATGTTTCTATGTGCCCTCAATATCTGACATATGTGAATGATGAACAGGAGCTCTGTAAATAAACATTTTTATAGTATGCCCATTTAAAAGCAAAGTTTAATGTTGATTTTATTATTTTCTTTAAGATGCAGTAAATAGTACCACATTTCTTAAAATTCTTGACCAAAACATTTAAACCTCTTTTTCTTTTAATACTTAATGTACATATCTCTTTAACCCTTAGGTGTGGAGGCATGATGGTTTTTTTTGTGATCTGAATACATTGACTTCTTTGACATAATTGGCAATGCACAAATATCAGTTGATTTTCTGAATACATGTATATTGGAAATGCTTTATCAACCTAATCCAGTAACGAAATAGGTACATAAATATATATATAACCACGAAAATGGTGCACATTCACAGAGACATAATCCTCTATATCTACATATTTGCATATATGCATAAATACAGAACGTGCAAATATTGTTTGAAAATAGAAGAAAAAATTAGTTCAAAATCAGGAGAAAACACATTTAAGGTGACGTTAGGAACAGAGAGAGATCTTAAACACTAGGAATATATATGTCATATGTCTTTTACTAACTTAAAAAAATAAATTGGAAACAAACACCACTAATTCCATGATGTCAGAATGCATTGATAACCACATGAGCGATAAATATCTTTCACTTCTGAAGTACTTGCCACTGGAGTTTACAAAGTAGTTTTAGCAGTGACTGGTCCTATGTGTACTAGCCACTAGAGGGGGGATGAGACACATCTTTTGTCATGAACCTTTGCAGATAGTTGGTGGCAGAACTCTTGAGATTGTACAAAATCTTCTTCATTTTTATCCTCTGTAGAGTATGGTCTTATGACTAGCCAGTCATCTGAAATCTTCTCACTTTGTGTCTTCAGGGTGTAATCTTCATTTCAGATTCACAGAATCACAGAACACGTTATAGGTAGGAAAGGACAGTTGGCCAGCTTCAACGACAGAGGCAATTTCCAGTCTTAAGTAGTTAGGTCAAGCCTTTGTACAGGCAGGTTTTAAGGGTCTCCAAGAACGGAGATTCTACAGCCTTTCTGGGCAAACCCGATCCAGAATTTGGCCACTCATGTCCATGGTTAACATCTTTTCCCTGGAATTTAATTGGAATATCCTTTGTCACAACTTGTATCTGTTGCTTTGCAGCCTTACGTTGAGCACCACTAAGGACGTGCTGTCTCTGTCTCCTCTACCTTCCCACTGATTAGTCGAATACTCTTGTAATATCCATCCACCCACAGCCTTCTCTTCCTGATACTGAGGAAACCAGTTCCTTCAGAGTCTTCTGGTGTGTCATCTACTCCAGACCCCTAGTCATTTTGGTAGCTCTCTGTTGGACTTAACCCAGTATATTAATGTCTTTCTGGGAAGCCCAGAGCCTCACTTAGTTCTCACAGAGTAGTTTTACAAGTGCCGAATAGAAAGGAAGAACTATTTTCCTGAACCTGCAGGCTACTCTTGTTCCTATAGCCCGGTGAGCAAATTTTCATATCTCTCTCCTATTCAATATATCTATTACTTACTTCTGCCTTCTGTTTGTCTTTATTCTTCTCCAGATCTTTGAGCCCACCCTGGCTTCCACTCTTGGCTTTTTTCATGTTCCTGTTCTCCATCTTACCTCCTCTCTGTCTGTGTCCATATTCCCCTCCCCACTGTCTTCCTGCACTCTTCTCCATATCAAGTGAAGAACATTCATCACTGTATGGAAATGTTTCACATACAGTGGTGATGTTAAATGTTGCCAAGGAGTAAGAGACGTTTCAAACATCTGAAAAATAAAGTATTGCAAAGTTCTTGCATCCTACCACATTATTTTCTTTAAAATAAAGGCTTCCACTGACTGCCTCTGGTGGTAGTTTCAAGCACGCTGCTATGTGAAATGGAAAATTAGTACAAGCGCAGAGATTGGATTTTACCATATTTTGTGTGAAATTGCTTACCGGTTCTCCAGCTCTTAATTCTTTGTTCTCAATGAGATGCACAGGGTTCTGTCAGAGGAATGGGTTTTATTCTTTCAAGCCATACACAGAATAGATTTATATGGATTTATAGTAGATTTATGTGTGGTTTATATGTAATAGATCAAAAGGATTGCTGAAGTGAATGAAACGTTTCTAAGCGGTTGAAATGCCCTGTAGTGTTATCACAGCTTTTTTTTTTTTTTTTTTTCTCTGCAGAACTCCACCCATTTTCATGGCCACAGGTGAAGTGGCATTTTCCCTACTTTCCATGCTGTGTAACCAAGCAGAAAATGTATTTCCAGGAACAATGAAGTCTGCTTAGGGCATGGGTTTAAGCTAATGCAAGACTTCTAAGAATACACTGCATAAAAGCATGTGAAAATGATGTTATTTGAACATAATCTCTAAATATACTTGCAAAAATTAGTAATACTACAAATTATCATTGTCGCATTCCATTACAGGATTTCAGTAATTCTGCCACAGTTTTAAGGATCTCAGATGAATCTTTTAATGTGTCTTTCACTTAACAGACGGCAGCATCAAGTCCTGATGCAGACTCTTTCAGTAGAAACATTAGGTAAATTTAGCCCTATTGTCTCAAGAAGAGAGAAGACAGGCAACTGAAATTACCTATTTAAGTGGTTTAAAAATCCTTTCTAAAAGTGAAAATTAAATATGTGATTGCAATGACACAACACAAAAGTAAATTGTATCGAATAACATCTATTCCTAGTCACTGTAATGAGAAGAAGTCTAAGTGAATTCTGTGAACCTGTGCTATTACTAGCATGAAAGTTCATGGAAGTTTACTCTGGATGTTAATATGGGAGAGAAGTGAGGAAAAGAATGCTAAATTACAGCAAAAAAAAAAAAGTTACTAGACAGTCTGCTTGATAGGCTGAGCCAGGAATTCCCTTCTTCCAATATCTGATAGCATTCAGAGTTAAGTAATTTCTCTTTCCTTCTTATTTGTGAAACAGGATTGTTCATGTCTTTGTGAGGGTTCAAGAGCAGGTGTTGACACTTGGATACTAAAACCGAGACTTTCTTTCAGCAGGTACAACAGCTATATTAGTGCTGCAGTCTGCACCCCAGAGCTCTGGACACTATTACAAAATAAAAAGTAGGTATAGGAACAGAATTAGGTAGCAGCTTTGTTCAGGTACATGAAACTTGACAATGTGGAGGATAAGGAAGAACTAAAATTCTGCCTCTAATTCTAAATAAATGAACTTTGCAGCGAAGACACCTGCGAGAGCTAACTTATGTGATGACATAAGTATGCTTCAAAAGTATTGAAAAACTGCCCTGTTGCTATCAAGTATCATTTGTAATCTCTATTATGTCATCAGACATTCCTATGTCAGAAGACACCAAGCTGAGTGGGTGGTTGACACATGCAGGGGATGGGATGTCATCCAAAGGGAGATGGACAGGATCATGAAGTGGGCCCAGGTGAACCTCATGAGGTTCAGCAAGGCCAAGTGCAAAGTGCTGCACCTGGATCGGTGCAATTCCCAGTTTCAATACAGGCTGGGGGATGAGGAGATGGAAAGCAGCCCTGCTGAGAAGGACTTAGGGGTGCTGGGGACTGTAATGAACATGAGCTGGTGATGAGCACTTGGAGCCCAGAAAGCTGACTGTGTCCTGGGCTTCATCAGAAGTGTGACCAGCAGGTCAAGGCAGATTCTGCCTTCACTCTTATGGGACCCCACTGGGAGTACTATGTCCAGTTCTGGGATCCCCAGCATAAGAAGGATGTGGACCTGCTGGAGCAAGTCCAGAATAGGGACACAGAGAGGGGCAGAGGGCTGGAGCACGTCTCCTGTGAGGACAGACTGGGAGAGTTGGGGCTATTCAGCCTGGAGAAGAAAAGGCTTCAGGAAGACCTTACAGCAGCCTTTCACTACCTAAAGGGAAACTACAAGAAAGATGAAGGCTACTACTTTTTAGTAGGGCCTGTAGCAACAGGACAAGGGATAATAATTTTAATCTAGAAAAGGGTAGATTTAGACTAGATACCAGGAAGTAGATTTTTACAGTGACAGGGGTGAAACACTGGAACAAGTTGCCCAGAGAGGTGGTAGATGTTCCATCTCTGGAAATATTCAAGGTAAGGTGGGGTGGGGCTCTGAGCAACCAGATCTGGTTCAAGATGCCCCTGCTCACTGCAGAAGGGTTGGACTAGGTGACCTTTAGACATCCAACCCAAACTATTCTATCATTCCATGTTATTGTTGTTACTATGAAGTCAACTCGCATCACCCATATGAGCAGTCTGAGCTCTTCACCTGTGCCTACATTTACTTCTCAGTATGTGCCACGTCAATTTGTACTGTGCAACCGACAAACTCACCAAAAGTATGAGTCTGAGCTGTTAAGATTTTATTTTACATAAACAGATTTCTGTTGAAAAACTGCTAGTTTCTTTGGCCTTATAAGGTCTAAAAGTATAAATATGATCTGTTATTTAAATAACCCAAAATGTGCACATAGTAATGTCTCTTCTCATGGAAGTCTCAACGTTATAGTTTAGAAAAGCATTCACACATCCCTGTTGGAACAAAAGAAAGTTGTTAAGGATATCCTGTAAAAGAATCTCTTATCTTAAGGCTGTGTTGCTTTTGCACCTTATAAGAAGGATGGCTCAATGCTTCTGCTTTTCAAAATGTAGTTGTCATCCCTTTTATAGAGGGCAAAATTGGAGCAGATAGATGAGAAGCAATTTGCAGTGTCATATAAAATAAGACCTTCACAAAAAATAGTCTATTAACCCAAATTATGTCAATTTCATTATTCTAGTTCAACAACTATATACATTTCCTCTTTTAAAAGGCATTAAACTTGCATAGTTTTGGTTTTTTAATAAAACTTTAAAAATTTTATTTGGGATAATATCCTAAAATTCTGCGCTGGTTTTGCTGGGATACAGTTAAATATCTTCCTTGAAAATAAGTTACTCTTTCTTTCTCATTGGCAAGTGTTCTAGGTATGTTCTTTTTTTGGATATACTAGTAAGTATGCTCAGTAATATTTCAGAGATATGCAAGGAGTAATATTGGGCATTGCCATGCTGCACTTATCTAAAGCTTCATGAGAGACATACAGTGATTAAGAGAGAAAGTGGAGTTACGGTTTATGATATTATACTTAAAAACTTACTGTGGAGAGAAACCCAAAGAGATCTTGAACTAACAAGATGTTTTAGGTGGCAGTCCTGTATTCTAAAGATACTTCATTTTATCTTACCTCTTCTGTTTACATAGAACATCTGAATTAAAATTACTGCACCCTTGAGCATGTGTAAATTACAGTGGAACAATTTTTACACAGAAAAATCTCACCCTTTGTCTCATACAGCTCTGAAATATTTTAGGTCAAATTGTTAGAAATCAAGACAGAGTTGTAGAAATGTCTCATGGATGCCTTGAATTTTGTCTGGTGGATGTTTTTCATGTGTTAATCTGTTGTAATGCTAGGTTTAGTTTAGCAAGCTGCAGCTTTCCCTGGGCGCTCAGCGGGGCTGCTTAGGGCAGGGCAGCCATTCCGCCCTCCCGTAGTCCATTTCGGACGGCCCCGCACTCTTGCTCCGGTGGCTGTCAGCTCTACAGCACAGTGACGGCGAAGGAGGCGAGAAGGGACCCTCCATGAGGGTTTCAGAGGACTTTTAATAGTTACACCTTGTCCCAGAGACCCCCAGAGGCAGAGAGACCTCGTGTCCGGGCGCAAGGGGCTTTTGTCAGATCGCAGGGGCGGTACCTGGGCGGAGTTGGGGTACAGGAACCAATAGGGAGAGCCCGAGGGAGTGGCCAGGGCTAGGGGCAGGGGAAAGCGGGGAGGAGCAATGTGAAAGGCATTTAATAAATGAATCAGTGGGAAATACAATACCACATTAATCAAAGTACAGTATGCAGCTACTTTGATCATATATTTTACTAGTTCCTCTAGCACTACAACAGATATGAGAACGGAAACTGCTTGTCAGAGTAGTATTTCTTTACAAAGCTGTCCAGATTTATGCTGTTTCCTGCTGTAAGTAATAAAAATATCAAAGACACACAGGGAATATAGCATTAAGCTTCAATAAGGAAGTCATAATGATTTTGGAGAACCTTGTTTCTGGCAAGCTGAGATTGTATTTCCTGTCCACCATGCGAAGTCTTTTGTTCAGTAATGGTCTATTGCCCAAGGAAAAGATGAGCAAAAGCAATTCATACTGAGGATAAGGTACTGAAGTATTGCACATTTAAGGTGGCTGAATATCTTGAAGTTGAGAACCTATAATTCTTAGTAGAAATTCTTCTTCCTTTCCCAATATGGGAAGGCATTCCAACTGGGTCCCAGCATCCTGCTGTGTAAGACCAAGAATTCATCTTTTCTCCTGCCCTGTTTGCCACATCTTGCTTTCCATAGGAAAGGACCCTCTTAGAGCGTGATCGGGCGAGACGGGAGCCACCACTCCTGGTGATACTAAATGTGACCAGAACCCCAAAATGACGCAAATTTTAGGTTTGGTCATGCTAGAACTTCATTTCTTAACTTCCCCTCTAAGTCACTCCCCAAAAAACATGTGGCCAAGACCAATGCCTTGGTTGGCACCAATTCTCTTTTGTTACCATACTCAACCTTCATATGCAATTCACAGCTGTTTATTCAGCTTGTTATTTCATCTTGGGAGTTTCCTGAAATAGTGTTGGAAAAGAAATTAAAATCTGGAATGGCATTTTGCAATGCGAAAAGTAATGGATATTAAAAGCTGACTGACAGGGTGCTTTCCTGCCTGTTGTCAAATGGAAATAGAAGTTAAATTTAGCAGAGTTCATGAGTATTGCTACACTAAGGAGCTCTCAATCAGTAGCAAAGTAGATAGGAACTGTCATCCCCATTTGCAACAGAAGCTGCAATTTGGTGATACAAACTTGCCTTCAGCCTGCCCTCCTTGAACCAGTCTACTCCTGGTCAGATTGGTGTGCCCTTGCACACATAATAACACAGTTGCTTTTAAAGACTTCCAGAGTTCCACTCTGGAAGTGGGTTGCTTCACTTCCATGTTTTAGTATATAATATCATCTTCCCTGCTTCAAATTGAACTGACTTTCATTACATATTTAAGGTTATCTCAGTGTTGGTAAAATGCTGGTCTTTCTAATGGTGAAAGAAGTTTACTGAATCATTTAAAATTCTGATACAGTAAAGCGTGCAGTTTTCTCAGTTACTGCATCTTCTGTAAAAAGTCGTAGATATATTCATAAGGATGGCATTCAAATCTTCTTTCCACGTCATGAACATTTAGCTCATCATAATTTGTCCCAATAGCTGATGTTTCTAAATGAGAAAAGCATTCTTTTACTTATTTAATGTTCAGAAGAAATTCCGTAAATGAGAAATGTATTTACTGAGTGAGCATATCAACTTGAAATAATGCATTGGAGAACTTGCAAACACATTTATGGTAATTTGGAGTAGGTAAAATAGGCAATTTGTCTCCCAGATACTGCCAAGTGAAATGGAGTTAGATCCTTTAGGCTACATCTCCATGGTGATTGTAAATACAAAGTTGGCCATGATTTTAAAAAGAAATTAAAGCTTGTGGGTTGCTTCGCTCGCAAATATTTTATTAAGAGATTCTAGGATAGATTATCAGCATTTTAGCAGGCATGTTTTCTTTAATTTGGAAATTTTGTTGTTCATTTCTATAGTATGACATCCTGATGCAAAACTTTAGCATTTGGAATTAAATGGTGCTTATTTTAGCATCCTAATTTCTTTCTCTAGAAGCACTTTCAAGTACTTAGACTCTGTGCTAACATTCAGCAGCAGCTTGCTCTGTTGTGTGGCAACGTGAAATTAAAAAGCCACTTTGCAAGCAGCTATCCCAGTAGATTAAAGGCAAATGATCCCATTTTCTGATGGAGTTTGGGTCATGTTGAAAAAGTGAACTCTTAGTACCTGTTGTAAAAGCACTTAATTTGATTTAAAAGGCAGCAAACAGAAGTAGTGCCTTTTCTTCTTTCTCCACGTGGGCTCAGTTCCTGCTTCTGAACAATCATAAAAAGAATGACCTGAAGCCCAAACTAACTGATTCAGTAAAGCAGAAAAGTTTCACTACTGGCCTGAGCTTCTATTGCAGCTCTGTGCTGGCATTTGATCACTGGACTGTAGTGATTCAATCATTCCACACAGCTAATTTAGTGTGTTTCTTTATTCACATCACAGGAGATGAAGTGAAAGTCTTGACCAGTGCCTGTCTGCATAGTCAGACTGAACTAATCTGTATTCCTGCATGCGAAGAATGAGGTCCTGGCGTGTGATCAACCTTGTTAGCAACTGCAGGGAAATTCTCAATGTAACCTGAAAGTCAGGAATTTTGGGGATGGAAAGGGGGGAGATCATAAGAAACATTGCCTCTTTTTAAACAAGAGGAAGATAGTCCAATAAAAACCTCCTGTTTCAAGAAGCTTTGTGTTAAATAGAAACACTTACCATCATAGTTTATTTTTACAGGACAAGATGTATGGCAGGGGCACAGTTCTCTTCAGTGAAGCAGCTGAGTCACTCAGTTTTAAAGATTTAATTTGGTTAGGAGAAGAAAGACATTAAGAAGGAAGCTAGGTAAAAGCAAGCAATTATATATAAAGTACCTAATATTACAGGTTTCAGTATGGTAGTACAGCTGCCAAATGACTTTACTAAACAGTCTCATGTTACTACTATTAATAGTACAGGGGGGAAAAATACTCCTGTATTACTTTCTCACACTTCTGTGAATTCTCTAGAGCTGTTGGAAATGTCTGTTGTGCAACTGATGTATTGGAGGCAGCGGTCTTGCAGGGAGTTCTAGGGCAGGTTTTATGGTGACAGGTCAGGTGAACTCCTTTGCCTTGCACTAGTGTGTCGCTACTGAGATACTCAGTGGTTGTTAACTGAGGATGGAGTGGCACTCTGTGCAAATGTGATCATAAATATTTCAAGACCCACTGAAAAGCCCAGCAGAAAACAGACCTATTCTAAAAGTGAGAATGTTGATCTTTATCAAGTCTTTGCATCTTCCCTCTTTTGCACTCGTATTTCCAGCCTCAGTGCTGTGTTTGGTGCTTTTTGTCCCTAACGTAATTTTTGCCTTTTCTTCTTTTATTTCCAGTTTCAGTCACATGTTTAATATGGAGTTTTTTATCCTTTACATATTTTTTAAGCTACTCTTATAGCTGAGACTTAGTAACAGAGTATGTTGAGTCTTTCCTATGATCACTCCCAAATATTTTATCAAAAAATCATAATGAATTGTCCCCTCATTTTCTCTTAACTGACTGCAAGAAGTAAAAGAAGAGCTAGGCAAGCAAAAATAGCATCAATGCCGGCCTATGGTTCTCTGAGGAGCCTTTGTGACCTGATTATTTTTGATGGCCTTTGTCTCAATTCTTAAGTATTTTGTGTTTGAAATCTAGCCGCATCACCATGAATTTATAGTGGTATGTTCTTCAAACTAAGAACTATTCTTGTGATTCTTGCCACATTTGAAAGTAACTTGTTTGATAATTGCAGTCATATTTTATGTCTGGAAATTGGTTGTTTGAATCACTACAGTTGTAGGTTTTATTGTCTAGAGCAACAAAAATAGAACAAACTTCACTTGATAAGGTGTTCTTTATTAAAACTGTGTCACTGAGCTCAGGAAAAAAGGTTATTGTTCCTAATAAAGGAGCTTGCAAGTAGTCTTCAAGGAAAGTATTTCATTAAGCACAGACCAAAAAACTATTAATATTCTTTTGTCTTCCTTGACAGGCAAATTTTATCTCACAGCAAGTGCAGTGCTCTTCTTGAGCTTCTTTTATGATGTGACTTCACTGTAATATTTGTCACATTCGAGAATTATGAGAATTTTGGTCATTTGTTCAGATGTTTTACCTAGGCTCTAGCCTGTAATAGACTGAAGGGTAATGAGAGAAACAAGCTCTGTCCTGAGCATACTGAATGACATCATCCTATATAGAGAGGGGAAAATAGATATAAACCAATATATTTTCTGTGATCCTTTATCCTAAAAAGATTTTCTGTGATTCAAGCCTAAAAAGAGCAGTTTCAGTAATTTATTGATGAAATAGTTTAACAGAACATTTTAATGTACACGTACTGTAGCAACTTTGGATGGTAAATGGATTTTTCAAGACTACATTTATCAAATGTAGAAACATGGACAGATGTGGTGTACAACAAACCCTTTAAAGCTGGAAACACTACAAGAAGAGAACTATTAGAAAATACACTTTTTATCTCAGACTGCTAGTAACCATTCATAGGTGAGTAAAATTCTCTGAGATGAAACCACAAGATTAATATTGGATTACTTGGTCTTTCAAATGGTGAAGATGATTTCATATTATTTATGGAGCAGCTGGCTCCTGAATTATTGGATATAAACATTAACAAAATACTCTATTCATACTGAAAAATCCGCATCCTGTCATAATAATGATTTGGATAATAAGACTGCCATCCAGAATTTCAAATGAATAGATAGAAAACAATTATTTTAAAGTTGCTGAGCTGCACACTAAGATAGAATCCTGCTGAGGCAAACAAATGGTAAAGATCCTCTACAGAAAATTCACATGGAATTCTCTTTTCCAACCACAAGTTCAAGCAGCCAACAAAATGCTGTGAAAAGGACTTGGAATAAGCAGATGTCCCTGTTCCAAATGAAAGCTTTTTTTTTTTATTTCATTTCTTCTTTGAGGGGTCTATGCCAAGTAAATACTATGAGGAAAAGATAGACATGCACCAGTGTCTAGTAGGCTTTCCCAGTCCAGCTTGGACAGTGGGACTCAGCTACAGCATCATGGCTAGCTCCTTACAAACCTGATGGCTATGGTGACATGTCCATGTGCTGTGAAGGGGTCAGTGTACAGCATTCCTATCAGTCTTTCAGAACAGTAGCACTGAAGGTGAGGGGATGCCCTAAACTGGAAGGAGGAACTTTTCCAAACCATCCTGCATTTGAGGACCTGGATACTGGAGGGCTTGACAGATACCAAGGTTGTGCTCTTGACCTGAACCACACACCCGCCTTTCTCTGTGGACTGATTCAAAGAGAGCTTGTGAAGACTAACTTCTTAACTTATGCACCAAAGTTCAGTGGCCCTATTTTTTCTTTTGTGAGGAATGTCTTCATAGTAATTTTGGAAATTGAAGTAGAAATTCATCAGAGTAGATGAATGGATAATTTTCATCCACATAGTCATAAACCCCTTCAAAGAACACATGCTGCATAGGGAAGCATGACTTCTTTTTGCAAACTCTGCCTTGGCTGTTTCCCAACTCTTTGTGTTTTATCTTTGCATCCAACACTTCCTGTTCTTACAGGCCTGTAATTCTCGGACCTATAAAAGTTGATGTCACATGCACCAAATACCAGGCACAGTACCAAGGCCATGTCTCTTGTACTTCCTTATTCCTTCATGTCTCAGAGGATTTCAAAGTGAAAGCAGTCATTTTTCATGCTTGCAATGCTTCCAGAGAAGTCATCTGCCTTCCTGAAAATGTTAAAAAATTTGCATTTCACAAACTTTAGCGTAATAGTCAATGCCCCTTCACAAGCTAGGTGTTGTCACCAGCTTTCCAGTATGACACATCACACCCATTTCACTGTTAAAACATGTCAACAATGGCTTCTACTCTGTAATTATGTAAAAAATGAAGCAATTCAAAAAACAGGCTGCTGCTAGGAGAGAGAGGACTACATTATATTCTTTCCTGTGCTTCATCTCCTGTGTTGGCTGAGTTCTTAGGGATCATGTTTAAGCAAACTCAGTTGTCATGTTTGGCACATTCAAGGCTGATGGGGACAGGCAATACAGGAGCAGCCTAACAGCTCATTAAAGTGGGCACCCAGTTTGCATAACCAATGGTTTTGGTGAGAGAGGGAATCAATAGTAGCTATCTATTTTGGATTTTGTTGCAGAAGAATAAACATTGAGGACTACTGTGCCTGAATTACTGCATAGAGGAAAGATGTACCAACAGATTACTGGTGACATTTTTAAGCTACCAGTTAGGTGGAGATCTGGGGCACTGTGAGCCTTTGATGTTGCTGTTGATATCAAACAAATTATGAGTACACTTTGGTCAGGTCATTTTTGTAGTTGGTAAAATCTTATCTACTACAGTAGATCAAAGGGAAGCATGTTTGTGCCATTAACGAAAATTTATGTTTTCTTAGGTAATGATTATACATTATTATATGTTGCATTATTTTCTCTCAGCCAAACATAAGCTGGAACAATTATAGCTGTTCAGCTTGCTGTGGTTTTACTGAAGTGCTGATCTTTAGTCAGAACTTCTTTATTTTCCTCAGAAATATTTACTACCTAATGTTTGGAAATATTTATCTCTAATGAAAAGGAAATATAGTGAGGTAATTAGCTGATAGTGAATTTATTTGCTGTCCGTTTAAAAAATTATGCCTTATCAGTCAATAGGCTTGAGACACACTTTTGAGAGATAAGTGCCTGTGTTTAAATTATAGGAGGCCTCCTAAGGGTGACTTCGGGTATGTGAACACTGAAAAGCCTACCCCTCATTACTGCAATATTAATGTTTGCCATTTTCTTCCTTTATCAAACCCTAACATACTCTCAGAGGTGTAAATGTGCTGAGCACAGTGATCGGTTTGCAGTAATGTTTTTTCCCCTCTCCATCTGTACTATCTTATATTTGTTGCTATAAGCAACAGTCCTTTGAATTGCTGTATTTATAAAGTTTTAAAATAGGACAGATCAGAGCACACAATCTTTGTGACAGGCAATTTTTCTGTTTTCTCCCAAAAAAAAATGGCCTGTGGGATGATATGCTCCCTCACCTGAATTTACAGTAATCTTTGTTCCTCCAGAAGCCCAGACTTGTTTGCCTCTTCAAGGACAATCTTTTTAAAACTGGCAAAGAGAGGAGGCCGTGTGTCAAAACTGATTAAATGTGTCAGATGTGATAATCTATTGCAGAGGTCTTAAGCCCTGTGTTCTCAACATCCATGTTGAAATGTGGGAAACTTGGCAAAGCAAGTTGCAGTCTTGTCAGAATACCTATAACTTCAAACTCAGATGGTATCAAAGTAAGACCTCCTTCTATTTAAATTTTAAATTATTGATCTTTCCCTAAAATATTGAAGTTTCCAAGTGTGAATAAGCTTTCATTTTCATTGTTTTGTTTAAAAATGAGTTAAAGAACAGTTGCATTTTCTCTGCTGGTTGTGTGGTTGCTTTTTATTTCATTCGACTATTATGCAGGAAAAACTGAATTTCTGACAGCTTTTGGGGGGATTCTTATGAAATTCCTTTGCTTTTCATACTCCTTCAGATGTGGACCACAAGCTGCAAAAACAGCAGTGGTTTGTATAAGATGTTAAACCAACTGCGTTTATCTAGAGTACAATTTACTAGAAATTAGCATCCATCTCCTGACTGGAGATATAATTCAGGAGGAAATAAACATCTCAATATAGTCAGAAAAAAACCCAACTTTACTGATTGTATAATGTGTGGGGAATATGATTATCATGAAATATCTCCAGAAGCTCTATTTATGAAATCATGATATATTTATATCTTTACCCTTTCATTACGTTTTTTCAGGTATTTTATTTCAACATGAGAAATACATGCAAGTATGAATTTGAAATGTTAAGATTCATAATTACATCTTTAATATAATTATATTAAAATAACTTTTGAAACATTAATATATATGTAATTTTCTTTAACGGCTTGATTACATGAAAGATCTTTTACTTTGTCATGGGAAGATGATTTGAATTGAATTAAGCACATAGGTGTCAATCCAAAGTGCAAGAGAATCAAACTGTTAAAAAATTTTTAAAAGACTGTGAATTATCCCCTTCATAAATGATAAATTGCTCATTTTTATTGTGGCAGACTGTATGTTTGTTCAGCCTTTTTGAAATGTTACACCCATTCAATACAATGAAAAAAAAAAGCAGTATTTCAAAAGAGCTTTTAAAATGACTGTATGGGACAATGAATTCAGCTATTTTTATTTCAGAGATTCTGTGTCTAAAAGAAGACCTTAGATGAGAGATCATGTTATCTGTAATTGCTTCTTGTTTTATTTTGCAAGTAGCTAATCCTTTTTCTGGTATAGCAGCTTTTCTTTGTCATTCAGAGGAGTGCATAGCTTGGATGATGCTTAGTGAAATCAAGTCAAATAACAGTTGTAAAGCTTGGCTGCTCCCCAGTCTTGTTCTCTCAAAAAAGGGCATCTTTGAAAATAAAAGAACAAGAACAAAGTCAACAATGAAGAAATAATAAAAGAGATCTGTTGGCGATTGAATCTCGGACCCAGAGCGGCAGGGAATCTGATTGGTTTGTTCAAAGGAGTGAGTTGGTTTTACACACCTTTCCAAGGCACAGCATTTCCTTACATGGCATGACCTATCCCACGTTGCCACATCAGCAACACACTTCATAGGGATCTGCCCTGTGACACCTCCTCCCCCCAGGGCCCAGAGGAGACAAGCCTCTCTGTGCTGCCATGTGCTCCTTTGTGCTGCCGTGTGCCTCTGCAGGCAGCTTTTACAGTTCACAGCCCAATTCTCTCTTATAATTCCCCATAATTCCCCCTTTTCTGTTTTATACAATTAAGAATTATGAAACAAAACACTTTTAACATTAGAACATATTTGGACTACTGCCTGAACCAAATAAGCTCTGTTACAGTGATTAAACAGATCGAACTTTGAGAAACAATGTAAAGTTAAAATACTTACAAAATTGCTTAAAAACTTTATTAATAGTCTGAATGCAATTGAAAAATTAAGAATATATAAACTTCTTTACAGTCCTTTCGCGGGGGACACACCCCATCTCTGCATCCCCCCTTTTCTGTTCTAACAATATGTAACACGAACATCTTTTAATTTACCAAATTCAGGAAAATGTGGAACATAACATGCAGTTTTCTTACTCTGAACAATAAAATAATACATCTAATACAACAACAAGCGTGCACCAAGTAAAAATAAGCAAGGTAATATCATTAACTGCTTAAATACTTAATTGTTTCACAGAATATATATAAATCTAGGTCTTGGAAAATTACAATTACAATAACATTAACTTTCTAAGTGGTTTCAAAAGGTTTCAAAAGGTAACAAGTCTAATTCCTGCTTAAAAAAATAGCTTAAAAATTATAATTATTACAGGAGCATTTCTAACAAAAAACAATTAGAGCAATGCGTGGTATAAATCTAGGCTTTGGAAAATTACAATTATTGTGGCAACATTTTGAATAACGAAAACCGAGTTCTATGGACTAGCTGCAGGAACAACATGCCTAGCTTGCAGCCATTCCCGCACAAGCTGGTGCAAATGCTGTATGCTGCAGCCTCCCCACCTCTGGGGAAGGAGCTATTGGTCCACTTAGTCCTTCTTTTTAGCACAGCATCAGCTCTCGAGAGTCCGCAGGGAACGGGAGCCTTGGCTGTAGCAACGCAGGCCCTGCTGGCTTGCGTGGGCCCCGGGTGTCCGCATGGGTCTGGCAGCCGGCAGAGGTCCACCGGCCCGTCTATTCACCTCTCACATGCTGCAGAGAGCCGCCCGCAGCCCCCGCCATGTGCTGAGCGGAGCCACTGGCCCTGCCAGCTTTCAGTGCCGCCAATCTCGCCCGTCCGCGGCTCACTGCCATGTGCTCGCCAGCACCCCTCAGCCCTGCCATGCGCTTGCCGGCGTGTGCTCCCCAGCGTCGCACGCTCGCTTTCCCCCCGTCACATCTGCTGCCGCCGCTGCACTCTTCCAGAAGGCAAACAGAGAGGGAACCAGGACAGGACCTCCCGGCTCCAGCCACTCCACTCACCGCGACCCAGCTCCAGCTGATGCTGCATGGCACGGGGCGGCGCGAGCTTTACAGTACCGTCCAGCTTCCCTCCAGGGTCAAAAGTGTCGGGGACAAGGGGCCATCTTCTGATTCTCCTCCCATAGCCCTGACAGACTTACGGTCGCTTGCTGGTGGCACAGAAGGGCTCAGCACGGCTGCTGCAGTGGCACAAGCGTCTTTCTTTGTCTGGTCTCTGGGTGCCACGTGCGCCATGAGCACCTTACACACAGCCCTCCACAGACACAAAAGCTCTGTCAGTGCTGCTTCTAAAGTGTCCCATGTCCGAGGATCAAAAATATTGGTCCTATCTAAAACTGAATCACAGTTCTTTGCCCAGAACAAGAGTCTGTTCGAATCTGTAGACTCGAATTTCCTGCCATGTTTCTTCATAATCTGTTTTAACGTCTCTGGGACATTCTGTTCCTGGGATAGTCCATCACCTACAACTTGTAGGGATTATCGCTGGCCAGCATTCCTGCTTCTTGCAGCACTACTTCAAGTCCTGTTGGACTCACCTACAGACGCACAGATAGGCGTATAATAAATTCCTCACAGGGGGCACCATTTGTCGGCGATTGAATCTTGGACCCAGACCGGCAGGGAATCTGATTCGTTTATTCAAAGGAGTGAGTTGGTTTTATACACTTTTCTAAGGCACAGCATTTCCTTACATGGCATGACCTATCCCATGTTGCCACATCAGCAACACACTTCATAGGGGTCTGCCCTGTGACACCTCCTCCCCCCAGGGCCCAGAGGAGACAAGCCTCTCTGTGCTGCCATGTGCTCCTTTGTGCTGCCATGTGCCTCTGCAGGCAGCTTTTACAGCTCACAACCCAATTCTCTCTTATAATTCCCCATAGAGTTCAAGCTAAACTGCGTTTGGTAGGGTAGGATTAGGGAGTGGCTATAGGTGCAGTTGAGTTGTCAAGTCTAACAGGAAGGGATTTGTGAGCAGCTGAGGGGAAGCTGCAGGTGGAAAAGTTCATTACCATGTTGCTACTGCTGGAACAGTATGTTTGACTCATCTGTTAAAAATAATGAGGATATTTGAAAGACTTCAAAGTAAACTTTATCATAACATTCCTTTAATGCATTTCTTTGCTGGGGAAGGAGGGGAAGAGGGAGAGAGGTCTGCTTTTCAGTGGTCTGAGCTTTCATGTAAGGACTGGAGATGTGTGCAACTGAGTGAGCAGTTCCTGCCCCAGGCATCTCCCTCCTCTGCAAGGTCTTCTTGGAAATACACGTGAACAATGCTCAGGAAGTTTTCTTCCTTCCCCAGAGCATGTGGGTCAGTGGTTTGATTTCTGAGGAAATTAAGATTTGGTTATCTCCTTATGTTGTTGATGAGTAGAGTGTATACAGGGAAGTATTTTTGCAGGAGTATATGGGACATTTGTAGTACTTCCCAAAAAATGCACTACTTGGGAAAAAATTCTTTCATTCCTTCTGCTGCTGCTCACATCTGAATTATGCTTTTGTCCATGAGCTAAAACAAAACATTTTCTATAATCCTGCTGGGTTTTTCTAAGCAGGGCATTGCCACTTATCAGTAGGAATTTTTAAGGGCTTTGCATTTTCCACTACAACTGACCCAACTGGTCCAAGATCAATATAATCATTTTTCCAACTGAAAACTTATGGTCACCTGCTCAAGTACTGACATAAATAAATTTCATCAACATGGACTTCAGAGTTTAGATCATCTTGCTGCACCTTGTGATAGTGTCACAGACTACTTACTTCAGACTGTCTCAAAAATACCTACATAGTGCTGCAGTCTGGAGCAATCTAGACAAAACCAGTAACATGTTTATTGCAAGAAGTTTTGCACTTAAGCGGTTCTGAAAACACTAGCTTCTGCCAAAATGAGGTTATTTTCCCTTGATAAATGATGGTGTAAGCAAGGATCTTACCTCCTGAGCCTAACTGTGTTTTCTGTGATTGCTTGATTGAATTCCTCTATAGTGTTCCATACTTCTTTTTCTTCCACCCTCTCTCCCCAAGACCTTTTTCCAGGGACTATTTTTAAGATATTTATCATCCTATGGCAAATTCATCCCCCATTATTGCTAGCCTTGCAGTCTCTAAATTAAAGAGGTAGTAACAGCACAAAGCTTTCTGTCTCAGGGACATTACGCATCGTTCTCTGCACCAATATGGACATATTAGACTGTGTGTTAAGTGGTAAAATAAACAGTGGGGGAGAATATTCTATGAAATGGATTCAGATTGGGGTGGTTTTGTGAGTTTGACAAGGAAATATTCATATATGGGAGCAAATGTCATGCATGGGCAGATGCGGAACTCAAAACAACCTTGCTTTGGGCAATACTGTTCTATATATGTATGCACTTTGACTCTTTCTGGCTAAATATGCTTCTAGAAATTTTAAAACCTTTTCATCTAGCCTCTGTTGGATAACAATTTGAGAGAGTTGCTCTGTCAATAAGTGAGTGCTTTTAAAAGAAAAAATAGGGTTAGTTTTCAATTGAAAAGACAGAGTAAGTGAGATGGAACTTGGGAATCTGGCATTTGAACTATTGATTGTAGTATTCCTCAGCATGAGGGGCAGTCAGCATGAAGCACTTAAAATATCTGATATTGCACTGTAGGACAGAGTAAAAAGGCTTTCCTTATTTTTCCCTGGCAATGTTTCCCATTTCTCACAGAATAAGTACAGCAAGGAATGAGCTGGTAGATAGGTGTTAATGTTGGTTCAGTTTAGGTCACCAGAATGACATTTTTGTAAACCTATGCAGACCATCAGGATACTGCAACAATAGTAAGAAGTTTACGAAAGATTTGATCTCTTTTCCTAGTGAGAGAATAAGAATTTGCTTGTGTTACCAGAGAGGAAACCTATAATGAGGCATATAATCTGGTTAATTTATTTTTAAACTACCAAGAGACTGGGGAGGAGGGGTTGTAAAACACCGTCTTTTTCAGACATTCCAATAGAGCATCTTTCTAACAGTCATCTCAGTTGAAATCCAGTGGAACATAAACATTTAATCACATTTTGATGCCTCTGAACATCTTATTTATTTTATATTTTATTACCTCTGAACACCTTCTATTCTTGCAAGTGTTTATCGAGATTTTTGAAAGTTTGGCATCTAGTCTTTGTGCCCAGATGACTAGGAGTTGGTAAATTGTTTTTACATCTATCCTGAAAACCATAATCTATTCTGCAAGTAAAGTTAACATTATGAAGTTCCATACCATCTTCTTTCTTCAGGCTGGCATTTATTACACTACACGGGGCTTTAAAAATCAAAGGGGCATACTCTTTCTGAAAACTTCCTAAGTACTGTTCTGTGTTTACTGAAAAAAAATCCTGCAAAATAGACTCTGAAGTATTAATTTGTTGTAATGATACAATTTTTCTTGACTTTTTTGGGTGAAGTTTATCTTAATCAGAAATGCACCATTATACCATTATCTATATGAAAACCTTTTTAACCCTCCAAGGACAATCCCTTGGTTGTGCAAAACAAAATTAAATCAAAATATCTGACAAATATTCCTAGCAATCTAATTCAGTCCTGACTGAATTCCATTTCTTATCCATCCCTTCATCTTGCAATCAAAGTGAGCTCTGTTGAGGGAGCTCAGCTGCATCTGGTATTAAAGCATTTCCTGCTTCAGTAGCATTCCCCCTGCTTTAGCTGGCTTTTTTTTTCTCATGCACTTATGCTGTGAATCGCGGCTTTGTTCCATTAATGCATTACCACCAAAAAGGACTCCTAATACTATTATGGTGCTGCTGTTTAATGCAGAGGTCACTGCAGTATGTGGGAAATCCAACCAATAATCTAAGACTTACTGTTCTAGGCATTGTACATATATATGTATATTAAAAAAAACCCCAAACATAAACCCATTCCCACTATGGAGAATTGTTAATGAAATGCAGTCATTAAACAAATCCTTAAAAATCTGTGAACCAGTCCCCCACCACCAAACCCAGAACACATCCCCTCACATGACAAAAATAAATGTGTGTCTTATGAACACATAGACACATCAACTGGTTCTGTACAGCCCTCTGGGTAGTTAAAGAAAGGTGAAATGAATCAGTAATTGCATTGTAATCAGCACGATTAGGATTTCTGACCTCCTTTTGCGTGTCTGGTACTCATAGAAAGTGAGTCATTGGCAAACTAAACTGTGCAATTTATTTACAGATTGTGAAAACACACAAAATTTGGAGGAAAAAGAAGAATTATTAATCCTCCTTCACTGCAGAACCCTCTGCTGGTGATGGAATGCAAACTTCACTTGCATCTGAAGAGATTGCTTACCTGAGACTAAAGATACTGATAAAACCAGGACTGTCCTATTGCAGTGGACCGTCACATCACTACCCCTATCTATGCAGCCTTGCACAGGCAAAACTGCAGTGTAGTTATACCCAGACTTTATGTTAAGACAGATTATGAATTTAGGCATAAGCATGCAGCTAACTTGAAATACTAAATGGACAATTAAAATCGAGTGAAAAGGACTCCTCTACTGGATTAAAATAGCTGGGATTTGGAGAAGTATGGGTTGTGTACAGATCGTCTGTAGAATATAAAGGCCACGAGGGCCCCGCATATGAAATGGAATTTTGGAGAAACAGTTTTAAACTGGGTGGTTGAAAAAAGACAAACTGCTAATTTTTTGGTTCTTCAGGATTTTTTTTTTTAAGTATATTGATATTTGAGTTGGGGTATTTATAATTTCTTTCACATCTTATGATTACTTTGAAAACTGTTCTTTCTCAGTATGCCCGTATGCAATAATTAACCATAGAAGAGTTCCAAGACATGCACAACACAAATTCTTCTGATACTTATTTTTTAACATCGCAGAGAAACACAACCCAGAAATGCATAAGACATCTCATGCTGGACTGTTGCACAGAGGCTGCACTTGCTGCTGAACAACTTATGGCATTAGGAACAGCTCTGCAAGCACCATCCACCTTGTTATTGTATATCAATCCCTGAGCATTTGATTAAAGTCCTAATAGCTTCTACTTCAGTATTGCCAAAGAATTGTCAATTATGGCACTTCAGTTCACCTCCCTTTATGGAATGACACATCAGTGAGTCGGTTTCAAAACAGATACAATACCAGTTCAATATTTTACATACAAAATCCTTTATTCACCAGGATTTCTGTATTCTAATGTTTAGGATTTTAAGAAACTGTTGTTTTCAATAGTTTCCTACCCATCACATGCTGAAGCTTGTCAGCTGTATATTTTTTGCCGTCAAAATGGAAGAAAATATAGGGGCAAAATGTAACTATAGAAAAAAGGATTTTAATTTTGATAGTGAGAAAATAAGAGGTATGAAAGATAACTACTTGCATAGATGAGGTAGATTGGGTATAGGTCAGTAATTACAACCTCATGCATTACCTTAGGTGGATCTTTGGGAACTGAAGTAGAAGATCAGTCCTCCTACCATGGCAGCAGTTCTATGACTTGGATCTTCTTTGACCTTCCTGGTTTTGATGTCTATTGCAATGCAGGATACATTGGAAATTGCTAGAGAACACTCTTTCTGATAATTATTCTTGAGGAAAAACATCTTCCCAGATAAAAATTGTGTTATTGAAGCTCAACTGAGGATAATGGGAATGTAAGGAAACTTTGGTTATTGTTGAAATCAGCTCTGGTAAATCACACAAGTTACTGTATAATTTCTTGTTGGCTTGGCCAGCCTTGACACACCATGCTTATTGATTCTGGGGTTCAGTAAATGTACTGCACAATAGTAATTCTGAGCAACGTGTACAAAGACTCTTATTTGAGTTCAATAAGCAGGATGTTGGTATCAATGTTTTTTGTCCTGATATGGTTGGTTTGAAAGTTTTGGCAGAGGTTGTAATCAGCAGAACAGTAGATACGTGTTACAGTTACTCCTGGTTTAGAGGTTTGACTGGATTGATCTGGTACCGCAGAACTTCAGTTGAAAATCTGCATTTTCAGAAGGCCACTAAATGTTCAGCCAAGTTACAGAGCTAATTTTTACCAGCCTAGTGATGAAAACAAAATCAGGTGAAAGAAAGTCATGGTGAAGGTATTTGGTGAAACTCTATTTTACCAAGTTGTATGCAGCTGTAATAACAATTTCTTTAAAAAGGCAATTTACAGTGAACACAAATTGTACACAGTGATGTCATGATAAGATGCTTTGTACAAAGAGTGCATTAAAAATCTTTAGCTGTGACTCATCCTGGCTGCAAAAGCAAAATCTGGCTCACAATTTTATTTCTTCAGGCCACTCAGAAAAAAAAATGCTAGGAAGCTGTTTAAAAACCCATCAAGGCATACTTGTTTCTTGGACTAGAAAGTCATTGTAGTTGCATGAAAAATAAAGGGTTTTTTCTTAAAGGTTTTTTATAATCTTCCAGTTAAAATTCTTTTAAATATCATCTATTGTGTCGAAATTTGTGTGGAAATATTGTGTGGAAAACTTACCCATTTTTAGTGCAGACACATTTTTAAGTACCAATTGAAGTAGTTTGATTGCTTGAGGCCAGAAGTCTAATTGAAAAATGATTAATTAAATTAATCCAGCATTCAGTGTAGTGATTTGAATTTTCATGACAAGCTTTTGTTTCTTCAAGTCTTTACACTTGACTCATCACTTTGTTTTTAACTTTTTGATAAGAGGAACTTCAGTGGAGAAGTCTATGTCAGTTTGAATGAAGGTTCCTCCCATGTGAAGATTTCTTTGCAAAGTACAGCTGGGATTTATGGATGGACATTCTGATCACTCAAGCCATGCCTGTAATGTGCTGTTATGAGAAGGTTTGAGTGCCAGCATATTTAAGTGAAAGCTATCATTTATTGATGGGTTCTGCATGGCAGTCAGATGCTAAACACCTACACAGACATGGTTTGTCAAGGAAGTCCAGAACAAAAAATGTATTTACCAAAAGCATGCAAATCTACACATTTGATGTTTGTATTACAAGTGGCTGCTACAATAAATAGTAATTCAAGTGCTGGAGAACTTAGATACTGCATTTTGAATTTTGTATTTTGAATTCAGTAACCCAGAATGAAAGCATCTCTATACTGATGTCTTCTGTAATGTAGCAGCCAGAAGCCAGTATTACCAATCAACAGTTCAGCCCGCAAAGGAACAAAGCAAACACATTCAGACATTCAGCCAACATTATATAAAGACAGTGCCAAAGATATTAATTGCTTATTTTCCCAGTGCATTTATTAATCACTTCCTCAAGCGCTTATGTTAAAAAAAATCTCTGAATTATCCATCACTGAATATGTTATTTTATAAATATTACTGCATTTTAAATAGAAGGAGTTTAAAGACACAGAGTTAACAAAAAGAGAACTTGGAAAATCAATAGCAACAAAGTTCCACATAGGAGGAGAATTTTTCTAGAAGATTAGGGAGTATGTTTGTAAGAGTTGGGAAAATTAAAACAGAAAATACTCTCTACTTGTTCAGAGAATTTGTTGAAAGGAATTTTCTCATATCAAGAATTGATTTGTCTGTCACAGTAGTTGGTTAACTAAAAAATGGAAAAAAGCAAGGGCCATCTGAAGAAACAACCTGATGATATTCTGAGGATGATTTTCCATCCTAAGGTTGTTATTTGCCATTATGCAAAATTTACCAAGTGATCTGTCAAAAATGCTATGGATATACTTAGAATACTGCCAGTTTTGTTACATAGTCTCCATTATGAATGTGAACTGTGCACCATTTATCACCCAGCATGTCATTACAAGCTTAAAAAATAAAAGTTTTTGTAGCATGTCATGAAGATTCAGCTAGTGGGGGTATTTTCTTAATTCTGTGGGACTTCTGTGAGGTTGACTAGCCCAGAGACACTAAAAAACACCTGTTCTTGTGAAAACTTATTAACTAATTTTTCCTACATTCCATGACCATTAATTTAGAACTCTGATTTACATCTCATTTTAAGATTCTCCACTGAAAGGCAGGGCTCTTAATGCCTTCCAGAATCATAAAACTCTGACTCTTGCATACTTGGCCTTAATTATGGTAAACAATATAAAATACAGAATACCTAAAAAGGTTTCGCCTTGCTTGCCTTAGAACTAGACTTTGAAGAGAACTTCATAAATAATAAAAAATTTAAACAATGGTAATTCCCCAAAATAAGAAAAGGAATACTCAGAAAAATTAAATATAAAAAGGGCTAAAAATGTGCCAGCGCAAATTAATTGAAAATTGCAGATAAACTCTGATGGACATTTTGGGCATTATTAGATGAGTTTAACAATGGTATTGCCGCATGGTTTTGGCTTCTTTATCTTTTAGTATATACATCCATCAGATTTCTCAGCATTCTCTATATTTAAAGAATGGGAAAAAACCCTTATATGTTGTGCTATCAAATCATCTTTGCAGACTGTTTGCATATACTGGCAAGCTGAAGAAAATAAATCCATCAAAAAACAAGAAACAGAAATGCATACCTTCATAAAGTTGCATTGAAACTTCCTTTTTTTCTCATATGGAAAACTTCTGATATCATAGAAATGATAGTATCTAAGAGTGTTAATATTCTTACTTATGATGATGAATGTTAACTTCATCTTTCATCTTTTGTCCCATTAGTTAGTTTTGCCTTTTAATATCTAGTTGTACATTTAAACTATCATTATTTCTCATTGTATAACTTTGAAAGTCATGGCAGAAGTATTTTGGAAGGATTTCCTTTTCATCTGCAGAATACTCTTAACATTCTTTCTTTCTTGTTAACTGTCAGGTGTTTAACTTTCGGCATAAATGACATGCAGGTTTTTTTTCTACTCATCCATTGTGGATGTTTTCATAGAACTCAAAACAGTTTTATTCTTAGAGCAGCAAATCTCCCTGTCCTTTCTGCATGTTTCATACTACTAGATGCTTTCTCCTGCTCTTTTTCCATCACTAGGTACTCTGTTCCATTTGCTTCATCCATTTATGCATGATTTTGGACTTGGAAGAAGTGATAAATTCTGTCTCCTCTTTATCACTCAGCTCTTACGTTGTTCTGACAGCAGAAACTGCTGTTCCAGTTAGAGCAGGTTCATTAGGTCATCAGAAAGCATTATCAGGAGCACCTTTTCATTTCCAGCCTTACTGCACTTAAATGCGGTTGCATCAAATGATTCCATTCATTAATTGGTGTAAGGCAGCATCCACCAGGGCTTGCAATAACACCTAGAAGTATTCTGCCACAGTGGATGTTGAAATTATTACCTCTCATTTGTAATTCAATGAAATTGTCATTTTTTCCTTGCAGTTCTGCCTCTTTTTGCCATATGTTCTCCTTAATACAAGCAGTTGGGCCGCGCTTTTAGTATCCCTCGTTCACCTCATCTCTTCCTTCTGTCGCTCTCTGTGGATCAGGCTTTCTGCAGCCCCCTGATCACTGCCTGTCACTGCTTTCCCTTTCTGTTTTCCCTAATGAAGTTCACCAGCAACGTAGGCTTCACCATTATGCAGTTCATATTTTTTGTTCTATTTGTACAATTTGCAGCTGTAGTTGAATGTTATATAAATGATTAATTAGCACTTATTACTGTTTTACATTTCCTAAGTACTGCACAAACTAACTAATCAAGCAGTGAATAAATGAATTAAGCAAAAAACCAGCACACAGTTACAGGAGTTGTGTTCTCTCTTTGACATTCTCTTGCATACTGCTATGCTGTGAAGTCTATAATCAAAAAAAACTGTACAAAAATTCTCCTGATTAGGTGATTTTTCTTCAATTTTGTCACAGTAAAATATAATTGAAAACCAGTGCTTGTGTAGTTAGATGTAATAAACCTGATTATATTGTGTGGGTTTTTTAAAAAGCTCTTTACTTCAACCTATGTTCCTGTTCAAATCAACAGCAATATTGGCAGCCAGTGTGAGCAGCAATAGGCCAGCAGCAAACTCCTGGGGCTAATGTACCACATTCATGATTCCATGAATCCAGAAAATTTTCTTGATATGCCCTGCTTATTAGCACAAAATAAAGAGAAAAATATTTGTAGGGTCAACCTGGCAGTATTGTCTGTTAATTATTAAGAAAAAAATTAATAATTCATAGATAATAAAGATAAATTTTGTACGATATAATTCTTTTTTTGCTTAGATGTTTATCAGGAACTGGTATTTGCCATATTTTAAGCCTGGGACATAGAAAGTTATTTTGTACACTTCTGAATCAGCTCTGCTGACAAGGTAGTTTGAATTTGCTTAGGTCTTTTCTTCTCTGCCGGACAAGACAGAAAAATACATGGTTTACACTGATTTAAAAAAAAAAAAAAAAAAGGCAATTTCTCTACCAAAAAAAGGAATGCTTATCTGTGCAGGACATAATCCCTACTGTGCCTTGACTAACAAAGACACTTCAGTTTGGTGGGAATTCATACAGGAGTAAACTTACCTCATTTTACCACCCTGTATAGCATGATGGAAAGATAATGAATTTTCTGTTGACAGCTTTTTTTCACATGTAACATCTAGAGCCTTGTTCAGGAGGTTTGAAGGTTTAAGTACAGCGAATGGATGATGACTGAACATAAAAAATTGTGCACTGTATGTGAAAACCATTACCTAGCCAGGTGTTTTAATCGTGGGAACTTGCAGGGCAAGCCTCTGTCATACATACACAGTGATGTTTAGCTTTGGCTCCAAAGCAAGTGTGAAAGGACATGGACCACATGAAGGAAAAGAGAGAAAGAGACATTTTTTCACCAGGATATATTAAAGACAAATAAATGTCCTCTTAAATATTTTGACAGATGGTCTGTTACACAGATTGATTTGTGTTACTAGAAATGTAACCTTTATGAAAAGGCATGGTTAGATTATCAAAGTATCCCCCAGTTTGCAGATTCCTAATAGTGCTGCACAAGTAGAGTTCTTTACTATGCAGCGCATTTTCAACCAACTGTGTAATTGAGAGTTTCTTCCTGCAACAGCTGGATGGCATTTTTTAAAGTGTTCAGTATCAAAAACTGCTCAAATGCCTCATGATTGCTATTTAGGCTGGAAGCAGTTTTTCAGCATTTCAAAGCAAAGGGAATTTTGATGATTGCAGCAGTAGTATTTCATGCAATAAAAACATGAGCTGGACATGTTTAAAATGGACATGTAGGTTCTGGAAGATGTACTCTGAAATTGTCTACTTTTCACTGTGTACCAGGAAAAACAATAAACCTTGGGGTTTGTCTTCTACTGCCTGCTATGCTATTTTGGGGAAGAGAGAGATGAAAACTCGGAGTGGTTTAAAAGCACAGTAATTCTTGAAGTGCTACTGATATATTTGTGCTATATATGTTCCCAAAAGGGAATTGATACAATATAAAGGCTGTGTGAGAAATATGGAGACCAGAGTAATTTGGGAAGGACTATTACATATTTCTGGAAATGTTACTTCAGGTACACAAGTTTTTAAACCTATGTTGTATTACAACCACTTCTATGATGTACAGATATTTTAGTCATAAATTTCATAGGATGTGTAAGAGTATGTGAGAGAAAAAGATCGTAGTTGATTTGTTTGTAACATTTCACTTGACTATGCAGGTGCAATGCAGAGACTGCCATCATATATGTGGTGTGAATAAATATTTCTCTCTATACATATGTATCAAATGGTAAGTGGAATTGGATTCATGGCTGTCTATACAGTGCTTCATACTGAAATTATTTTATATATAATAATTATGGGATAAAATTTTCTGTCATGTTTCCTTCCTTCCTTCCTTCCTTCCTTCCTTCCTTCCTTCCTTCCTTCTGAGCTGTTAGTGTGCTAACAAATTGGCATGCATGCATTATCAGCTCAGTTTCAACTGCGTTAATGGCATGACCAATGGAACAAAACACATTAAAAACTTTTATTAAATTTAGGTTTTTTAACTATTTCTGTTTAAAATGCATTCTTGGGGTGGTGGTGGATACAGAAAATTGTGGACTTACAATTTTTTTTTTTTTAATTTGCCTCTGTTTGTAGTTTTCTGCCTGCTTTAGAGCCAAATCTTTCATGCACATTCCATGAAAAATCTCACAGTGGGGCAGTCAGGTGAGGTGCTGTGGAAGCTTCTCCTTATTAAGAAACAGGTTTGAAAATATAAGGCTTTATATTACTGATTCTTTCAGTTACAATGAAGAGCAAATTAAAACCATTTACCTCCAACTAGAATAGACTGCAGAACTTCCCACTGGTGCTGATGCAGGAACATTTCATAGAGAATATTTTATTCCTCCTGTGAATTGATGTTTAGGGAAAGCCTATGCTTGGAATTTTTCCTTTATCTCCTGTGCAGACTTCTAACTCAGTTTCAAAAGCCATTAATATTTATGAGGTTGGGCTGAGAATAATACAACTGCAGTGAGACAGTGAAATGTCTGCCATTCACACACTGCTGTATAGTGGTATAAATACATATTTAAGTTTGAATTAATTAAATTGCATTTAATCCTTTCTCTGTGAGCTTGTAAACAGCAGCTCATATCAATGCTAGTATACATTTTTGGCAAGTGACATGTGCTGTCAGCATAATTTTAGACACATTTCATTTCTTGCATAGTACTTATCGCTAATACAGAATTTTAAACTTTTTCTCTTTGGTGTGCCAGCTGCTAAAATCAGAAGGTTTTTCCAAGATATAAATTTTTTGTCTTTTAAATGCAGAAACAATGGAATGCCAGTAGTGATTGTCTAGTGACTTCCTAAAGCAACGTAATTAAAAATCACTCTTTGCAGAGCCCTTTAATTGGCATTGATTTTAATCTTTCAGGTTAGCTTCTTTGCAGTTCAGAGTGAAATACAGTCAAAAGACTGTATCTCTGTAATTGGTGGCAAGTACAATCAGGCTAAAAGTTCTCATCTTCTCAGCATGCCTTCCCCAGCAGGATGATGGAAGATATGAGCGGCTTATTATTGGCAACCTGGTGCTCCAGTTGTCTTGGGGAAAATAAGTGGTTTGCTCTGAGTATGAACAAAATCTTAATATGTTATTATTACTGTAGATCAGGAGCTGAGCTGTAGACATTGAAGTATTGCATTAATATTTGCTGTGCCTGGATTAGCTGAATTGGCAGTGCATTTAAGTGGGGACTTGGGCTTTCTTATTATTTACTTAATTATATTTGTAATTTACTGTGGCTGAGCACTCAGCATGATTTTTAATTGTCTGAGGGAGACTCTTAATTTTACAAATGAGGTGCAATAAATGTGTGTGATATTGCAGCCTTGGCTTTATAGGAAGAAGACTGAGTTTTCTGCTCATTGTTAAGCTTTATGGTAGTCCCCTTATTACTACACTAGTGTGGTTGTAATTAAATTTTTAGAAGTTCATTTGCCTGTAGTTACTAGGCAGTCCTAATTTCTGTAATTATTATTATTTTGCTATAATTTGGGAAGAAAATATATGTGGTTCCTGCCCAGTGCTTAAAAAATAAAAAATTGTTGATGCTAATGGCTTAAAATGCACTAAATCATTATCTAAAAGAGGCCTCTTCTGAACATCAGAGGTTATCTGCCATTTGTCACCCCAGGTGCTCACCCTCATTGAGAGGACGCAGTACATAAAAAGCCCCTCTAAGTAAACCTTTGTAATGGAACAGATTTGGGTTGTTAATGCAGGTCAGTGTCTTGATATAGTGTATAGAAAAAATGGATACTCATGCACTTTCACTGTGAATTACTTTTAAAAAATACAAGAAGTGGTGAAAAAAATAGTGAAAAAAAGCACAGGTAAACATTTCATCCATTTCCTTTACATTATGTACTTGTTAATTAAAAATTATGCATACAAGCAGAACCCCAGGAGTGTAAAGAAGCATCATATAGAAGAGAAATGAAATGGTTTAGCATGTAATAAAACACCTGAAGAACAGCCCTTCATTTCTACATTGAAATTTGGTTTAATGATAATGGTCACACTGTGAGTTTGTGTTTTGCACAGGAATGGTACAGATGTGATTAGAGTCTGTTTCTAAGACTTACAGTTTCACAGAATAATTTACCTAGTAAGGAATTATAGGCAGTTATCAAGTTGCTGAGTGTCTTGTTCAACTGAGTGTTCAGTATCTCTCAGGGTGCAGATGCCTCCCTAGGCACCTGTTCTGGGTTATTCTTTGCTCCTGTTCTTTGCCACACTTTTTCCAGGTTTCTTTTTGACAAAATCTAGCTAAAAACACATAAAAATTAGCATTGAGCTCAAAAGTATTTTTGTCCCATGCCCTGTTTCATGCATCAGAGATCAAAAGTAAAAATGTAAGAACATGGCAAACATATTCTCTTAGCCTCCTGATGTCTTGAACTTTGGCTCTTTCTGAGTTGAATGTTCCTAAACATTTCTGGTTACCTAAATTGGGGGGATTTAATTTTCCCACACTATTCCTGACTTCTCTTGAATGCATGATTTGATGTCCATGACCTCCTGTGGCAGGAATTCCACAGCACAACTGCACATTGCACAAAGGGCCACCCCTCTTTGTTTATTTGTTCAGCTTTCTTTCTTTTTATGATGTGACACTTAACCAGCTTGATTTAATGCCCTAAGGTTCTTGCATCGGGCAGAATGAGGAAAAAAGAAAAATGAAAGAAATAACTTTACTAATCCTCTCCATGCCAGTCATTATATTTTCAGAATCTTCCATGATTCAATTTTCTCTTTTGTCCCTTTGTCTATTCATTTGTCCCTCATGCAGAAGTCATTCTGTACTTTCCATCATTGTCTTGCTTTTTTGTGAACCTTTTCTGGTTTTCTGGTTGTACCTCTCTGATTAAATAAAAAATAGGGAAAGTGGTCAAAGAAGGTTAGCATGCATAGACATGCACAAGTAAGAAAGACCAAAAGCAAAACAGAAGAAGAATTAAAGAAATTTCAAAACTATTAAGCCAGTGCTGGTTTAGTTTGGGCTGTTGACATGGATAGTACCATGTGTTTGTACAGAATCCGAAGCACTCTAGTCCATGGCCATCTCTGAAAACTCTGTCATATATACTTACATGTTTGCAGAAAGTTACTTCCAAATTTTATCTTTTATACGCTTTAGGTGGTGGATTACAGTGTGCTTAACACTTGTGTGATGCAGGTGATACCTTTACATTGCCTGCCTTTAGTGTCTCTGTCATCACTAAATACATCTGACAAGTTAAAATTTCTCTTCTCCAAGTGAACTCTCTCAGCTGAGAGAAACCCATCTGATCCCAGCTTCAGCAAGGTTCTCAAACAAATCCTCAAGCATGGGCGTTTCATCAGAGAAGTCCTTACAACTCAAGGCTCTAAAGACCTGGAGGATTCATTCCTTCTGAGATTTATGTTTTTAAGCTCCCTAAGGAGATGTTATAAAAAAAAAATCCAGTTTACTAGTTACAATTAAATATACTCTGTCAATTTTATACTCTTACGGAAAATCTGAAATGCTTACGGTGTAGTCAATATTGTAGGCAAATGAAAGCCTTCCTCAAAAGAGACCCTGTCAACAGGAAATCTATGCATTTCTGAAATAATTTTAAAGCTGTTTCTGGTTCTGTACCTCTCTCTTGATCCCACTGCCAATCTGATAGTTTTATCATCTCATTTTCCTACTTTGAGCATATTTTTTCTCCCACTTCTGACAAAAAAACCTGCACAACCAACCAAGAAAGACCAACTGTAGAGAAGGAACTGGAAATTTAGTTTTAGAATTAAAAATAAATATACTAAAGATAGCTATGTACCTCAAGGGAGAGGCAGGCCCTCAAGGCCAGCTCTACACAAAGTGCTGTCATTGGAGTACTAGTGGAATGTGTTTCTATCCCAACAGTAATGTCAGAGACTCTGAACCAGTGTCAGAATTTAGTTTATCTTGGAAACAGGACTCGCAGTGAATATAAAGACAGTAACAAAGAGGAGGCTGCAGTTGTCATCTGTTTGACTGCTTTAGAGGTCAAGGAATTCCCAGGAATAATCGCCTCTTGTGTACAGAAGCTGCTCCTGTCCTCTTTGTTGTTACTTGAAAGAATTTCAATCCAAAGCTTGATGTTTTACTAAACCGTGCATCCTGCTTCCAGAGGAATTCGTTTATGGAAGTTTTCTAGCCTATGGGAAGTGGGACATCAGACTCTGATTGGGTTGGTCTCTTCTAGTTTTATAAGCATGAGTTTGTAGTATTTTCAGGTTACTTTTGCTCTGAAAATTTTTACTTGATTTTTCTGACAACTAACCCCCAATAGTTAACTGTGGTGTACAAAGGTATTTCTTTGAAGGAGCATCAAGAGATTGAAATAACTTAAGAACACATCAAACAACTTACTGTAGTGATAAATCTTCAGTGTAGTCCAAAGTTAGTATCAAAGCACCCTTAGCTGTAAATCTTTTTTCTTTTAATATGCTTTACAGTAAAAGTTTGATTTGTTAACTGCATTTACAAGACAAAATATTCACGCTTATGCTGGTTTGTACTTTCAAATTGTTCACATGAAAAAAGACAGAATAAAATAGGCTAGACCTTTAGGTGATGAGAAACAAAACTTGAAATAGTGAGATGACTCATAGAGAACAAATATAGAACACAGAGGAAAGACACTTATTTCTGTTAGCCTCAGTAAGTAGTACTGGAGAAATAAGAGGGAAAAACATGTATATCATTTGCCTTACAAGAGAGAGAAAATGGCTTATAAATAAGTATTTTCAGTTTATGTAATTTTTAAAAGTCATATATTTTAATGTGCAGTGACTTGCCATTCCAATTTTGTCCACTACCCACTGAATGCTGATGGGGGAAGCACCGTGTATACAGCTGTGTGGTTCAGGTTTTTTCACCATTCTCCTCTGCTTTTCCAGACACAGGCAGCAGGATTTCCATGCTGTTTTTGTAGAGTGAGAAAAGGTTGTGAAAGGGAGAGACTGGGGGAGAGGTGAGCTTGCAGAGATTTAGTGAGACAATCACATGTAACTAGTCTTTGTATTTTGTGGTAAAAGAACCAACAAACTCTTCATGCATTGTGCAGGGTGAGTAGAAAGTTGGAGATGGCACCACAAATGCAGCATTATACAATCAAAATATTCTTCTTTTTTGTTGCCAGAAAGAGAGTGTGGAACCATGTGAAAACCTTGCCATGGAACACTATCATAAAACATCTCACCATTGCTGTGATTTTTAATGAATTCATAGAGCCTTGCCATGTTAATAATTTTATCTTGTTTCAGGCTAGTAGTTTTAACTCCTACACTTTGATTGTGTTTCAGGACAGTCAAGCATCAATTACTGGAACTGACATCTGAATTAAAGAGTGTGCAAAAAGTCTCTTCCCTCTTTAATTATTGAAACAACTAAAATGGAAAACTGACTAAAGGAGGTGAGTCCTTTCCTCTTATTCTCTGATCATTCTCCTTGATCTCTCTCTGCATTTCTTTTGTTCATTTATCTCCAGATTTGCCTCCTGCAAAGGCAGGGAGCCAAATGATTGCAAACTCTCAACTGCTTTAATGGAAATGAAGGTAGCCTAGAAAATGAAGCATATGATATAACCCGTCTTTGTACTTACCTAGTGATACTGGCTGAGGACTCTGTTAATGCTGGGTGTCTTCAAAAGTTGTCGTGAATGATTTTCACAAGTCTGACATGAACATAAAAATGTAGCATATAAACTTAAATGTTGAGTATAGCCCCATAGAGCTGGATGTACCAGAGATGTGGAGAGAGTGTAGGGAATGGAAGAGGAAGAATTGATTTGGCCTAGAGGAATATAACAAAAGGGGAAGATCAGAGGGAAAAATGAAGTACAGAAGACAAGCATGGCAAGGGGTTGCAGCATCTTGGAAGCAACATTGAAATGGGCTGGAAAAGATCTGCTGGGGAAAGAACTTCCTTTTCCACAGTTTCCACAGATATTTTTACTTGCTTTTTTCTGTTTGTTTTGGGGTTCCTTTTTACACTAAGAGCTGACCTTATAGGACATACTGAAGATAAGCTGACCTCTAGTCTCTGGAACACAAATGCAATAGCAGTGAAATAGTTCACTACATATAGTGAACTATTGGTATTTCCCAGGGCTAATTATACGGAGACAAATTAAAATCAGTTCCATATCCTGTTTCTTTATTACCACATGGTAGGCTTACGCATACATGCACTAGAAATCGGGAGATTTTTTATATCTTTTCAAAATGGTGGTCATTCTGCTTGTCATTTGATATGATTTTAAAAGTAACTCTTAAACTATGATATATTTGACTCATTGCAGTTCAGTTTCAAGCAATTTAATTGTATTATTAAATTAATATGTTAATCATATAATTGGTTATGGGTATTTTAGGTTAGTTAGGTATGATACTGTACTTCAATTTGTAAATTTCCATGTTTGGAGCATGAGTTTAAGATACTGAATGAAACGTTTTGCATCTCAGGAATGCTCTTTGTGTCACTCCAAAGTGACTCTTTTTCATTGTTTTCCATTGGTGCAAAAAATTTAAATGGATACCTCCCTTTAAAAATATAATTTCTTAAAATGAGGATGTTATATAATTATACAGTAGTAAAAATCGCTTTGTATTTTAGTAAATTTATTTTAAGAGGAGAAAATAGCAGAGTGCTGAAACATTTCCATAGCCATAAAACCGTACTCATGGTGATTTATATTACAAGAGGTAGATAGATAGACAGATGGATAGATAGATAGATAGATAGATAGATAGATAGATAGATGATTCTGCATGTTATATATGTAGTATACATATATGTATTTATACATTGCAAGTATATATTTCTATGGTACATACACACAACAAAAAGTGGTAAATTTTCGTTGCAGAATAGGACTTGGAACTAGTGTGTATCTTCTGACAATGTGAAATAATTAGATCAGCTAACTTTTCCTCAGTTTGGCCTTCTGTAGAATTCTAAAACTTTATTGAAAGGGTGACATAAGGTTTGCAGTGGTGTATTCTTCCCAAGTAAAAGTTGGATTTTTAATTTAGGAATTTTTTTTCACAGTAATGCATTTGCTTATCACTTACCTATATTCATATGCATTTTCATACCCACAAAAAAACCCCACCCTATCCTCTCAGCTCCTGGTAGCTTAGGTAAAATGCTTATCTCCAGCATTCCCAGTGTTCAGCTTCTTACAGCTCTTCTCAGCTTTGGCTTTTGTACCTGTGCACTTCTATGCACCTGTATTTGGCCATGGGTCTTTTTGAAGCATTGAGGAAATAAGAATAATGCAGTAAGAACATTATTACAGCTCAGCAATGACCTCCGCAAAATTTAGTAAATGCCAAAATACGTTGTCAGTTCAGATGCATCATGACAGATGCTTTCCAGCAATGCCATGTCCCATTTTTTTGCTTATACTTTTACTTGAAGTTCACCTGCATATAGGTTTCCCTTTTCTTAATGATGAGAAGAAACCTTTTCATTTAGTTATATAATTAAATTTGATTATTATTTTGGTGTTTTATGGAGTCCACCTATGCAGTGGATCCATCCAGTTTTGGATAGGGTATTTAGTAATTTGGATAAGGTATTTGACACTGTACTGTGCCATAAATCGAGTCCCTCCTGATGGGAGAGAACTTTGCTGAAAGTCCTTGCAAGGAGTTTCAAAGATAAACCAAGACTTTTCCTTGAGTTTCAATGCTTCCAAATAGTTGTTTATTAAGTCTTATCAGAGGAACAGAGCCACTAGTGTGACCCAGGTACAGCATAGAAGACAGAAAAGCAGGAGTGAGAGCGTCTTGTGACTCTTTATCAAGATTTACACAGCTTTTAAAGATATTTTAACCAATAGTTACTAAAAAAGTACATTATTTTCACTTTCCTACCAATTATTCAGTAACACAGGCAGGAACTGTGGAATTTTCTATCCAATCATTACAAACTACTTTTACTGCAGAACATGGAGTAGTAGAAGAAGGAGAAGAAGGTTTAGAGAACAACAATCCTCCATTTTGATATTTTTTACTCTTATCTATTTACTACAAAGAGAAGCCCAAAACCTCTAAATTTTTCACCCTGTGACAATCTTACATAGTAGTCTATCACCTAATTCACATCACTGTATTTTCTAGTTGTTGTCTGACTGTTGGTAATTTTTTCCAAGGTTTGAAGCCGAAACAGTGTTGTTCAGAGGGGTAAGAACCCTTAAAAACAGGCAGAGAAATATTCTTGGCATTCTGGGTTCCTACAGTATTTAATATTTTGGATAGGGTATTTGTAGATCTGTACAGACACACACTCTCCTGATATATAAACCCTGCATATTCACAAGAAGCAAAGGCATCACTACTTGGAATGGAGACTTTTTTTCACTGAGTGTTGGGAGAAGAAGGTGTAACGGAACTTTTTCAATACAGAGGATTGTATTGGAAAATGCAGAAGGAACTGATTTTCTTATTGTAAATACTCTGTTAGAATTACACACACAAAAAAAAATCCCCAACGTTCATTTTAGCATAAGCTGAATGTACAAAATGACAAAAGCTAAGATATAGATCCTCCTGTGAAGCTTCCTAGCAGTCCTTCTGTAAAGGGAACATTTGCAAAGGGCAAAAGGATGCAAGGTAGGGGCAGAAAAAATCGCTTAACAAAGGAAAACAAAAGAAAACATTATGCCATTGAAGAAGATATTTTGATTAGTGATACATTTATTAGAAAGAACAGGGTGTGGTCCACTTATTTTCATCAGGAATATATTGACAATATCAGTTAGGAGTTGGACTCGATGGCCCTTGTGGGTCCCTTCCAACTCAGAATATTCTGTGATTCTGTGAATATAATTTGTTGTGAATTTTCTTCAAGGGAAATGCAGACAGAACTTAAAGATGCCATTAAATCAAGACATGTTTATCATCAGGGAGAAGATGACTAGGCTTTGAAAAAGTCAGATAAAGAGAATCTATACGAAATGTGTTAGGGATGTGGATGAAACTGAACTTTAATGAGACCAAACAAAAGGAACATAATTGATCTTCTACAGTGAGAATGTATGGAAGTAATTTAAACCTTAAGGTCCTCTTGTCTTACTGGGAGACGGATAATGGATGTTTTGTACGATCTAAGTATGCGGAAGTCTCAGGATCAGCAAAATATTATTCCTTAGGGGAAAAGGACACAAGACAAAGAGAAAAAATTACCAGTTAAAAAATGTGATGATCTTTGATGGAGTACAAGGGGAAGCATAAGGTATTTTACTAATAATCCTGGTGTGAAAGTAACAGATGTAATGAGAAAAATTAGAAAATTGCCTCAGGTAAAGTACACTGAGAAGGCAGAAAAGCTTGGATGAGGCAAAGGCACTGCAATCAAATATAAAGAAAAAAAACAGATTTCTAATGCAAATTGAAAAAAAGTTGATTGTGACTTTTAAAGAAAGTATTTTAAAGAAAAATTCAGGCAGGACTTCTTATTATAGCTTAATAGCAATTCCCTGAGCAGTTATAGAAAGCTCAGAGATGACAGAAAAGAAAGTAAACTGACTGTGAGATAGACAAGTGATATGTCTGTCTATTAGATAAAACAAGACATTTCAAATCAAAATTAAAATTTTGTATATTTCTACTTCCTTCTCTACTTATGGGAAAACCAAGCATCAAAATTAAAGATAGGGACAACTCTTTTAAGCATTTTTGCATCCAGAGCAAGTTGGGAGTCCAGGCAATATTCATAATGTTTTGGGATGAGATGGATACTGAAATCTCCTGGGCACTTAATAACTTGGAGTACCTTAGTGACAACAACAATTTCATAAGTGTGACAAATTATCTGTGTAGGCATAAGGGAAAAAGGAGACATAGAACCATAGAATCACAGAATGGCTTTGGTTGAAAAGGACCTTAAAGATCATTAAGTTCCAACACCTATTATAAATGTGAAGAAAAGATCAAAAACTGTAGATAGAGGGGTGCTGGGATACAGAGTCAAATATTGAATCAAAACCTTCATTACTATTGTAAGTAAGGAAACAATCATTAAGAACTAAAAACTATAGAGGCTTATCTCCAAGTAATAAAAAATTTTCATGAATCTGCTTATATGAGTTAAATACATAAGTTGGAGGAAAAAAGAAAAATTAAAGAGAAAGGTTGATATTTAATATAGCTAAGGACACAGACATTTCTTTCTGCATCTGTCTGAAAAAAAAGTCACTTCATCACAGCTAGGAGAAATAGAAGATAATTTCCCACAGCTATAACCAATTCTGTATCAAAATTTATTTCAGAAACGGGTCTTTGATCTCCTGCTTTTTGCAGTTGGTGTCATCTAGATATTTATTGACTGAATTCTAGACAAAGGGGTGGTCCTTCTTCCTGGGACATGTAGACTAACCTTTCTTTTTGGTGGAAGATAGGCTATTGGTGGAGGAAATTGACCCAACTTGCCAGAAGACTCTATTTCCTACAGTTGGCCTTAACTTCCGTAAAATAGAGGAATTTTGTAACCTTCAGAACAGTAGTATTTTTACAGTCTTTAAAGCATTACTACATTACACCTGCAGGATTTACACAGAATAATAAAAAATACTCCCTGTTTATGCTTTAATATAAACAATGTCAAGGTATTAAACAAAATCTTTTATTTATTTTTAAGTAACTTTTTGTTTAAAATACTAATTTATCTGTTTCATAGCGTTTAAATAACAAAGTAAGCAGGTTGATAAACTCAGATGAACAATCTCAGGAAAAGAGAGATAAAGCAACTTCAAGATATCATTGCCTGATTCCTAGCCAACGTGCCATTGCCTTGATAAATATGACATTGTAGAAGATGGGTGAAGAAGTGAGGGTAAATACTTAAGCATCTTGTTCCTCTTTGTTTATTCCACCTCTTCCTATTAATCCAGTGGAATGCTAAATGATGCTTTAATTTTAAAATACCTGTCCTTGTGACTTTCTTTTCCTCAAGTGAAAGTCACAGCCAAAATAGAGCTGCATGTGAGAGCATCCCTGAGGCAAGGACAGTATAGGTAACATTCTTTTAAGGTCTCTCAGAAGAGGTCAATCCTAGCTCAGGAATACTAGAATTATTCAACCTTCTTATGCTTTTCCATACTTTTCTTTAGGCATCTACTGCCACTGTGGTTTATGCCCGTGGCTCAATGAGCCTTTGAATTCACACAGAATGGCTATTTTTGGACTTGCACACTACTGGAAGTGGATGCCTGTAAGAAGCTTTTATGGTGGGACAAAAAGTAATGACACCGTTAACTCTGAGAAATGGAATATTTCTTGTATTGCCATCATTCTGTTCCAGTAAAAAAATTCAAGTTGGGCACGGTGGGAAATCAAATTTCCTCCCTTGGTATAAAATCATATCCCTGAAATAATTTACTTGTGTTAGAAACAAACCAGTGTATGGAACTGGCACTGGTTTTATGTCATGCTAGGGAGCAGTGAGGAGTCCCCAGGCAGGTGCAAAGGAGGAACTTTATTTGCAAAAAACCCGGCCTTTTCGTGCCATTAGTTGGTTGTTAGGTCACATAGTTCTAAGGCACAACAAACCCAATTTAACCAACCACCATACACCGCGGTGCGGGCACGAGGCATTCACACAGCATGCCTCACTTCCTCTTTTCTAGCTGAGTCACTCTCCCACAGTCCATTTCTACTTAGGCTAAGTAACAGGCCAGAGCCATGATTTTACCAGGCCTTCCCTTTACAGAGCTTTACCTATCGGTCACAGTTTTCGGCTGCCGCTGCAGGGAAGGATGCCTTTCTTTGGTTTGCAGTGCACACCGTAAGTAGACACAGGCACAATGATAAGTATCTCACCATCTCCTGGTGGCTTCATGCAATCCGGGACTGCACATTTATCCTCACACTGGGAAGGTTATAGGAAGCACGTCTGTCCTTATATGGTCTTCCTTTGTATTTTTATATGATTATAACAGCTACAACAAAAACATAATAAAAAAATATGATTCAGATAATCCTCTTAGTTCAGTGTTGCAGGGTTGGAACTGGCACTGTGCAAAATAAAAAGATAAATTTGTCCTTACTGGATAGTGGAAGTGTGGCCAAGGTACATTAGTAGCCTCTTCCAGCTCATAGGTAATACAAAATTATGGTCTTCTGAAAGCTTTATTTTATATGAAACTCTGCCATATGACTATTGTTTTAAGCTGTTGATACAATCTGTTTTATTTCTATTGTATAGTTTCTACTTACTTTTTGTTTTACTCCCTTTTCTTGCCAGTTCTTTCAGCTACATTCTGCATGCTGCAGACACAGTTTAAAAAAACTGTCTAATGATTTGGGGAAGGGACAGTATAGTAGTGTGTCACAGCTGGGCCATGGAACAGAATTCTAGTATTCTGGACTTGTATGCTTGAGAGAGACCACAGTCATGTTTGGGTGTATTGATTGTGTTCTTAAGACCAAAGGAAAAGAAAACAACGGTTTAAAAAGCTATCATTCATCAAGAACAACATGTATAAGCATATTATTGAAGCTTTCTGAAATGCCCTTGCTCTTAAAGCATGAATTTATCTGAGCACATTGATGAAGTTTAAGTACGCTAGAAATTTCATCACATTGTTGTTATTTTTAGAAATTAAGAGAAATATCTCAGTGTTAAAAATCAGCACAATGAAATAATTTGCACCTCATTTTTATAAGCTGCCTAGGAAGTTATTTCAACAACTAAAATTCAAATCTTGCAAATCCTGGAAATCAGGACAATTTTAAGGAGTGAAAAAAAAATATAAAGTCATCCAAAGTGAAGTCTGATAATAGTTCAGAAATTGGTGAATTGATAAATACTGAGGAGGATAAGTTGCTTAAATGTTTTGGGTGAATCTGTATGTCCTGTATTGATATAAAGATAAAAAAATGTTTTGGTTAAGAATTAGGCAGTACCAGAATAAAGGAATAAATATCCCAAAATAGGGCTGTGATCCCATAAATCAAAATTCTGAAAAGGTTTTTGAGGGTGTCGTGGTTTGAAACTGGGCATGATACGTGGTACATTACCAGCTGTGATAGGATTCTGCAGGTGGCAGGTTAAGACACTACTCAGGCTTATTAATACAGGAAGGCCACCTTTCTTTTCCAAACATGGCCACTGCAGCAAATACTGGGTTAAGGTACTCATGCTTGAAGAAGTTGTTGAAAATTGGAGAGACTTTGGGAGAAACCACAAGATTGGTTCAAATGAGACTAAAAATAATGGCTGGCTTGATCAATATTGGGGGAGGGGGTGGAGTCGGAAAACTTTTCTCTCTGTGGATTGCAACAAAATATTGAACTTCTGAGACTCACAAGTATGACAAAAAAGGTCCAGTACGTGGAAGTTAAACCTCAAAATGGAAACAAAGTGCATATTTTTAAACAGAAGTAAATACACATCGGAACAATTTACCAAGCACTGTTGTGAATTCTTGTAACTTAAAAGATTTCATTTGGAATTAAGTCTAGGACTGCTGAAGCAATTTAGGGAATTAGATGCTCAAACATCCTTGAAATGTACTCATTAAATTCTCCAAGATCTTTTGGGTTCCTCTAGAAATGCAGCAGAGCTAAAAGCAGTGTGCTGCATCTGATTCAGAAGTGGGACTTGACGGAAGGCACTGTGAAGTAGTATCAGACATTTTCTGTAATGTTACACAGCAGGTTAGGCTCCACTGTCCCAGTGGCCTTTTATTCACAGAGTCAGTGTGTTTGTTTATTTGTATGTGAGAGCAGTAAAAAAGTGTTCTGATCTAATAGGAGCTACTTGACATTGCTGTTGAAGTACTTACACCCTACCTGTTCAATAAGGTGACTGTGATTCACTCGTGTTGCAGTAGAATATTATTTCACCTCCATTTTGCTGCTGGTAGGGAAAAGATTGAAAGACCAGGCCTGTGTGCAGAGATGGCATGAATATGGCACCTAAGGAACAGCTCTGTGTCTCTTGGGCTTTCAGCAACTGATTTTATTGCCAAAGCAGAAATGGTTGTTCATATTTCAGGACCTGCTCTGTGATCTGGGTACGTTGACCAGAGGAGGTCCTGAAATATGACTAGGTAGATATATTAGCTGAGCAATTTTTTGGTTTTCTATAGTATTGTCTGTATAAAGAATTCACTTCAGACCTTTGTCTCTCACCAGGAAAACTTGGATCTTAGATGAGTGTGTCTGGCTGGCTCAATGTTACCTTTGTGAGAGTTACGTTGAATTAGAGGCTATATCAATGTGTTAAGCATCCAGTCATGCACCAGTACAAGCAGTAATTTTGCTGTCACTGGACACTGCAGTTCTGACTGTAGAAATGATCCATTTTCTTTCTTTTTTACGCTTCACTTCTCAGGGTCTGCGTGGCTAGAATACATCTGTCCTATAAACTGGATCTGTTATCAGTGCAAGTATTACTTGCAAGCCAATGTTCTAGTATTACTTTTAAGATCTATTATCTGCAATAGGATGATCGCAGAGAGCAAAGTAAAGCTCACCCATGAGTGAGGAAGATCACTGTATTCATTGAACCAGAGCCGAATTCTATCCTGAGTTTTGCTTACTCACACAGCTGAGTTTTATGAGACTCCAGAAATCCAAATTCCATCTGATAAACACTAAGTACAGAGTAGTAACCTAGAATATTGAGGGTTTGGGGCTTTTTCTTTACTCTATTTTTTTTTTTAACAACATGGAAACAATTAATGTAGAAAAATAAGTAGTCTGCTTATGCTTATTAACACTTAATGTGTGTTAATAAGAAGTTAATAAGAGGGACACACAAGAACTTGTGTGTCCCTCTTAACAGTCTTTTAAACTTACCTTGTGTTGTATAAGAAAACAGTCCTATGTCAGCCCAGTGTTACGAACTCAGAATATAAATGGACATAATTTGTATAAAAGTGAATTGAGTTGAATATAAAATACAAAGATAAATGTTTATATAGTGGTTGATCTTGCATAGATATTTTGGAAATCTGTTTATCCAAGACATCAATAAGACAAGAGGGTTATAATACTGTTCAGGCTGTATCAGTATATAAAACCTATTTGTCATCTTTACGAAATACATATTACCAGAATACAAATTATATAGATGAGATTGCTGCATTTCTCATCTTTATCATGTAGATGTTCCATGTGATCTATCAAGTCCAGCAGTGGGATAAAGTAATATGTACTTTAGATAAATCACTGACAGCAGCTGCTGTGTGTCTTCTTTGCACAGCTTATTGAAGTTCAAAAGAAAGAGCATTGATTGTGATATCCAATGAGGGAAGAAAAATTAAAATTAAGCTAACTTTAAAATACATTATATTTTGAAGATCAAGAATCTAGGCAGGTACTTGAGGTAAAGGTGCCCAGTGTCCAAGAATTGGATTCTTTTTTGTTAATGAGTGAGAAAATGAAAGTGCAATGTTAGCAGATTGGGATTTTTGGTTTCTGTAAGTGAGCAAGTAACAATGTAGCATAAGTGATCCAAAAAGTAATATATGGCCTTGTTAACATCAATAGCTTCATAATGCAGCTATTCAAATTATATACTCTAATTTGCTCCTGTGCCTCAGAGAAGTGTCATGCTTTCCTATGAGGCTGCTATGATTTATCTTCAGAGCACTGCATGAAAATGCCCTCTGGTCTGGAGGGTGCACTGCTTTATGATGGGTAGACCTTACTAAAATTAGGTTTTTAACACAGTAAAAATTGAGTTACGCTGCTTTCTGATATACTAAGTTCACTTCTTGATTTGGCCAAATGAGTTTGAGAAATACTTGAACAGGATGTAATTGTTATATCCCATTTCTTCATATTACATGATATATGCATGTTTATGCTTATGTGTATAACTAGTTTCCCCAAGTATTTTGTAAAAATAACAAATACATGTAATTTTTCTATCTATCTATTCAATTTGAAAGTGTAACTCAGAAAGTGTGTTGCCTCATCTCCTTGAGGACATATGTTCCATCTCCTCATGGAACACAGCTGTTCCATGAGGTACAAAATGGACTGATTAGGTCAAAACATATTTTCTTTCATATACAATGTGGACTCTGTCCAAAAGCAAAATAATGCTAGGCAGGACTGAAGGCAGCATGAAGGCAGTATGACATCAAGGAAGACGTATCCCCACTGCGTCAAAATGAGACTTGAACTACAGAGCTTCTTATATATAAGATCAGAAGCAATCCCATATAAGAGGGATATATCTAAGCAGCTTTGTAGGGGATGCAGGTATTTTAATTCACAGAAAATAAGCAGGATGTGATACTAAACCCAGCACTTCTGTGCAGATGCCGTTGGACCAATGTAGGATCATCCTTAGTGGAAATTTGTAACAAGGATGAACTTTGTCCTGCAGCAAGATTTCTGATCTGGCTTTGACTCTTTGATATTTGCTGACACCAGTCAGATTTCTTTCCATGTCATGACAAGCATTAGTGTCTTAGAGCAACAATAAGCAAAGAAGCCTGTGCTGTGGAGAAAGCATGATGCACCAGATGTAACAGGGCATACATGGTTTCAGGAATTACCTTATTTGAGAGAGCATCTGGTTTAGGTTTAGACAAATTAATACCTTGAGACTGTTTGGATAGTGCATTGACCTCTTGTTGACATGTCAATAGCCTGAGTATCTGAGAAAACAGAAAATAATTGCTGCATCCTGATATTCTTCTATTACAAGAATTTATTCATCCTGAACTGCCTGACCACTGTAGCATTCAACAACATGGTGAGTTTTTTATTTTCAATTACTAATCTTTACTGCACAGGATACTATGTAAGATTGTGTGCATGTAGTGTGTCTTCTCTGAGTAATTGGTTAGCTGTCAGGGAACAAGAAAAAAAATCAATAATACCAACAATTTTTAGCTCTTAAATTCTGAATTAAATGTTTGTTGTATTAAGCACATGTCATTATATATACGGCTCTGTATGGGTATTTTGTTTTGATTGCATTTACTTTCTCAGTGGTTTCGTTATATTTAAAGAAGTTATCAAAGGCCTGTTGCATTGTTTAGGTTTCAAAAGATCTTGAGTCCAACTATTAACCCAGCACTACCAAGTCCACCTCTAAGCCACGTCCTTGAGTGCCGCATCCACACATCTTTTAAAAACCTCCAGGACTGGGGAGTCAACCACTTCCCTGGGAGCCTGTACCAATCCTTGACAATCTTTCCCGTGAAGAAATTTTTCCTGTTATCAAATCTAAACTTCCCCTGGCACAGCTTGAGGCCATTTCCTCTGACCATGTCACATGTCCGTAAGGAGAAGAAACTGATTTTCACCTCATTACAACCTCCTTTCAGGTACTTAAAAAGAGCAAAAAGGTCTGCCCTCAACCTCCTTTTCTGCAGGCTAAACACCTCCAACTCCCTCAGCTGTTCCTCATAAGCTTTGTGCTCCAGACCCTTCGCCAGCTCTGTCACCCTTCTCCAGACACACTCCAGCATCTGTGTCCTTCTTGTAGTGAGGCACCCAGAACTGAAGACAGGTTTCAAAACGTGGCCTCAAAGTGCTGAGAACAGGAGTATGATTCCCTCCCTAGTCTTGCTGGCCACACTATTTCTGATACAATCCAGGATTCTTGGCCACCTGGTCCACACTGACTCATGTTCAGCTGCTGCCGACCAGCACCCCCAGGTCCTTTTCCACCAGGCAGCTTTCCAGCTGCCCTGCCTCATTGTGTGGCATTGTTATGACCCAGGTGCCGGATCCAGCACTTGATCTTGTTGAACCTCATCCAGTTGGCCTCAACCTCTTGATCCAGCCAGTCTAGATCCTTCTTCCGAGCCTTCCTGCCCTTCAGCAGATCAACACTCTCACCTAACTTCTTGTCATCTCCAAACTGACTGAGGGTGCACTCGGTCACCTTGTACAGAACATTGATAAAGATATTAAACAGGACTGGCCCCAACACAGAGCCCTGGGCAACAACCTATTCTGTTCCTCCCAAAACTGCCACTTAGGGAGGAGTTCCTCCACCTGGTGGCACTTCCCACAGGGGTTCTGAGAGCAGGGCACAGCCCTGCAGCTGGCACGGGGATGGCAGCCTGGTCTCACCAGAGCTGCGTCTGGGCAGCTGCATTAGCCCTTCCTGTGTGACCTTCCAGACTGATTACTTTCTGGAAACACATACCTGGCATAAATTGAATTATCTGGTTTCAGCTTAGATTAAGTATTTTATTAGTAATTAAAATCCAAATGTAAAACAAATTGAGAATGACTAATGCAGTTTATTGAATCAGTAGACAACTGCTTTCCTGTTCTGTCTCCAATGCAGTTCCATTTGATTTACTAATTATATGCAAACTATTGTTATGTTGTGGTTCTTCATAACAATTTTGGTATTTCAGCAGAAGTCCTTCTTGGTTAGAATGACTGAAATGGCTTAGTGGAGTAATTTGTATCATTACAGTTACTGATGAATTGTATTGCTACACAGTCTGTCAGACTGTTTGTTTCATATATGTTTGAGAAATAAAAACCTATTTATTTTCTGTGAGGAAATCTTGAATAAATTTAAAGCTTTGTTTTTTACCAAGATATGATATGGTATTCTTTTGTAACTTTACAAAATATCTTCTTCTGAGCAGCAGGACCTCTGTGCAGAAGGAGGAAAAATTTCTGACTTTGAAATATTACTAGTATTGGTTACCCTTCTAAATGCTTAGTATTATCTTGTGGTCTTATTCATAGCTATAGCAGTACTAAAACAAGGGAAGATATATGAGGCATGAATGATGTGTTGTCTTCTTACACGGAAACAGAATGCAAATTTCTGACATATTTTTCAAACTTGAATTATTTATATATCAAATATTACTCTGGCAAATCCTGATTAAACTTAGATGAATTCTCTTAATCTCTTCAAAAGTTTGCCCTACAGTTTTTTGTAATCTTCCTGACTCCGCCAAAATCTATGAAAGATAAGACTTCCATATACAGGACTGAATAAATATTATTTAGATCCCTAAATCTCTGTAGCTATATTGATATATATTCCTTTTTTAATCATAAAAAAATCTTACTATAGCTAGGAAAATAACGTATTATTTTGGTGCAGAACCTGTTCAATTGGTTAATTATAAAAACTCAGCAATAACACAATAAAACATCTGATTCAGATAATCTTTTTTGTTCAGCGTTGCAGGTATGAAACCTGCACTGTGCAAAATACAAAAGATAAATTCACCCTTACAGAGTAGTAAAAGTCTGACCAAGGTACCTTAGTAATGTCTTCCAACTCAGTGGTAAGTAATTACACAAAGTAGTTACACTTTCGAGTGTGAGGAATGATGTGAGGGTCCTGAAAGTGGATGGATCTTCAAGGCGACATGTACTGTTTATGGCAATTTTAGAGGGACAATAGGTGTCTCAGTAAGGCAGTTTTGTTGCAGGTGACAAAGCTTGAGTGATCAGTGTCTCTGTTAACAGCTAAGAGTGGAGTCTGCAGTGTTTGAAACACCTCTGGGAAATGGGAAGACTTACGGGCTACTAACAGCCTTTAATTGCTTGCACTGTTGCCATTAAATCCAGATGTTTGACAGCACTCAATTAATACTGTGTTTCTGCTATTGCTGATTTCCATTGGCATGCTTGTCTCTCATGCTGTACTGTGGGCTCATGGCTGAGGAAGTAATTTATTTGATAAAACCAAAGAAAGCTTGCTCTACAGGGAGTAGGATTCTCTGGGAAATCTATTGCCGAGCGCCATTAATTCTCACCTGCCATCATCACTTAGCCCTCAAATAGATTGTGTCAACGCTAATGTTGCAATTTTTGTTTTCAGGTGTGTTAGCTGACCTTCTGCTTGGGGGTAATGTAAAGGCTGGCAGAGATGTCTACTCACTGGGAAGGGTGTTAACTCAGAAATTATTTTTCTTTGGATAGCTAAGGATCATCTATTTATCTAAGCATGAATGAGTATTAAATTGGGCTAGAAATGTAATTGATAAATGTTATTGCTTACTACAGCATGTTGTTAATTTTGTCACAATTTAAATTATGTGCTACCAAGAAACTGTAGTGATGGCTGCATAATAATCACTCCTATAAGTATTTTTCTTCTATCCATATGTTATCTTTTCCTGTAAATGAGCTACTTTTTTTGTTCAAATGTGATGGCACTACCTATTGCACCAATTCTGAAATGGCTATTTAATAGCAGTCACAAGTTTATTTTGCTGCCTTATAGATACTCTTTAATGACTTTCATGATTTAGTTTTCATTCTCAATTCTCATTCTCAAATCCTTTTCACAAGTGGCATTAGTCAGGGTGCTAAGGATGAGTACATGTCACCCAAGGTAACCTATCCAAAATTAGTGGTTTAGTCTAGGTAGTTGCCTGGGATCTCTCCTAGGCTGTGGAAATAGCAGCAAAAAAAAATGGTTTTGACTAAATCCCTAAATGATGAGGACAGATTACCTTACTCCCACCTCTAGATGTGCCACTCTCTCCAATGCTAGAGGAATCACTGGCATCAGGCTGAGATCAAGTGATTGATTTTTTAATTTTTTTTTTTTTTTAATGAATGAGAGTCTTTTACTGTTATTCAATAGTAGGCTGCTTTTTTGTAGAGCAGAAATAAGAACATTTGGTTAAGCACAGAACTTATTTTTTGGTTGTGTGTGGCTTTCCAATATGAGTTACATTATGCAATATTTTCATCCATTTATTCTTGACTGAATAAAGAAATACAACCTCACAAGAATCCACCTGAAAGCAGTTTACCTCAGTAGGAGAAAATTGTCTTTCATTCCCTTTGGTTGTTCTCAAAACAGAAGTTAAAAAAGCCAGTCAGATCCACAGTATCAATGTTTTACACTACTCATGTTCTTTAGAATAGAAATATTAAGAATATTTAATTTTTTCACAGTCATATTTCTCAAAACCTTTTTTAGTCCATGCAAAGTACTAGAAGGCTTGTACTGTAATATATGGTGCACATCTGCAAACCCTGGTTTGTGACATTAAATGACAGCATCTACAAAGTATTCTTCATATGTCTTCTTTCTCCTCTGTGTGGTTTAAACAAGCGGTTTTTCTTCATTGAGGTACCTCCTCAGTGTGTGATTTTATGCTTTTGAGAAGAGGAAGGTGTTTGGTAGGCATTTTACTTATGTACTTTCCCCTTGGCCTGAAAGACCCCATTTACCTATTATGCTTCTGCTTTCCATCCTCCTTCATTTTCAGGAGCTAAGGACTACGGACTAAGTGCTACCAGTCTCAGGAGAGCCTCCTTGAACTGCTTGTGTCTGGCAGCAAATACTTTTTCCTACTCTCTTTTCACTTCATCCCAGTAGAGATGATTCTTTCCCTAGAAAAGGATTATCTGGCTTATGAAATTTATCCTGTAGCCAGACCTAGCAGCAAGAGAATTGCCTGTCCTTGATTATAGGGACAGGAGAAATGGGTTTGCAGAAGACCAGAGCTTTTGCCATTGCTTCAGCCTGTTACATAACAGAATTCAGGGTTGCCTTTTTATGGCAGAAAACAGATTTTAAGGGGAAACCCACATTACCTGTTTAGCAAGAGAAAATTTAGTTATAATACAGGAATAGTTGGACTTCAGCGAGGTAAAAAGACTACCAGATCTTTCTTTAAAAATCCTCCTCCTTAAAAGGCAATTTACTATACAGAAGTGCAAGTCTGGTAGTTTTCTGAAGTGCAATGAACTATTTCTTAACACATGGTATTAATAGTCCTAAGAACCTGCAATGCAGAGTACACTCTTCCAGTAATCATCCCTTTTTTAATTACTAATATAAAGTAATACAAAATTTCACCTTTTACATTATTGCTATGTAATCTCAGACTAAAAAACTATTACACGCATTTTTCATAATATTTGTGTTTGCAGACCACTTTAACTTACAGTAGGAAATATTGCTACCAAATAGGTGATATATTATTTGTTCTGAAAATTACATAACTTGACAGACTATATTATTCAAACTACTGCTGAAGTGGGATCAAAGTGCTTCATAGGCCTTGGAATGGATCTGGAAGGTGCTGGGCAGGAGGCTGTGCTGGGGCATGAAGTTCACTTGACTTCCATTTAGCAGATTCTTTTATTTTCCGGAGTTTCATACTAGAAAAACCAAGGCATGTGAAGATTACTTCTGTTTGGAAAATATATTCTGTAGAGCTAGGTTTTCATTATTAATATTTTATACTGGGATTTTTGTTATTGGTGCTTTTTGTCTTTCCATTATAGACTGGAACCTATGTGAAAACATACTAAAGCAGTTGTGTATTGGTTATGAATATAGAACAACTTATAATTTGGGCCTAAAAACTAGGACACCTCTGCAGTCTGTGCAAAATTAATAATTATTATAATTTTTGACCAACAATCCAGAAAAACCCATTTGTGCATAGGTAAAGGCATCCTACTTTTTCATTTTTAACTTGGTATTTGTTTTGTTTCTATGTATTTTGTAACAACTCAAGCACAGATTGTTTTGTAACCTCCTAACTAGCAGAGAGGCAAGAAAAAAGGATTTATACATACTATCTAATGTATACCTTTAATGTATACAGGTGTGTTATGTGTAGTGTCCTATTTAGGTTGCAGTGCCTAATCTTTTCTAATCATTCTCTTCTCTCTATTTTCCATATTATCACAGTTTGGATACCAAATGTCACACTTCTGCAACATGCAACCAGTCAACATGCCTGCAACTATATTTAGCCATTTCACAAGTCCCAAGTTAAATGCATACTTAGAGAATGTGTTAATTTAAAAAAAAAAAAAAAAGTGAAAATAATTACTGGATAGCAACAGGGAATAAACTGAGGAGTAAAAGTCACACAGAGCCTTTTCATATCAATGTTCTGTCATGTTAGGGATTAAACGTATCGCCTTTATTGTTTGGCTGCACCATTCCCACAGAAGATAAGAATCTGCTTTTAACTGTTTCATGCAGTTAATGATAGTCTTTGATGGTCTTCAAGGAATTAATTTGACAGTTTGATAATGTTTGCTTGCAGAGTAAAGCCTTCTAGCAACTGTAAATGTAGATTCTAAGTAAATTGTTACTGTTGTTTTGTCAGTGTCTTTGGAAAGGCACAAATACTTGAAGGTACTGCTTTAATTTTGGGCAGATGTTTTGTAGACTTTGTATCAAGAATAAATTCTTGATTGAATGCATACAGTCTTGATACATTGCATGTTTATGAAAAAAATCCTTCAGTTGAAATATCAGCTGTAATTCCTCGAGTTATATCACTGTTCACTGACTTTTATTTTGCTTCTTAAATCATTTTCTCTACAGTGGTTCTACCTAAAGGGACTATTAAAATTCAGAGTCATTGAATCATGCAGAGCAAGAATGTTTATGCATGTGCTGTGCAAGTTAATAAGCAAGAAAGTTTGTACAAGCAAAGACTGTCTTGTTTTATATGGATGTAGAGAGCTTTTTCAAAGCACAGCTCATTCGTTTCCACTTCACAGTAGAATCTATGTTGTGATTAATCAATTACAAAAGTATTAGATAAAAACTTCTAAAAAGAGTAATTATTAATTAATAATGTTGTTTTGCAACTTCAGATTACTATGCATTGAAAAATATAACCTGGAATACACAGTCAGTGAAAATAGAGCTGGGGGAGTGATACCATACTGCCATAAACTGAGAACTAGGAAAGCTCTGGAGAGGTAGGAAAGCTAAAAAAAAGAAAGCATCTTGCCTGATTAACATGTTTTATAACTTTTTGTCCTCACTAGGCAATCAACTTACGTTCATTTGAGAAGTGCGTTGTTTGTCAAGTTTGATAAGCATGATATACTATCATATCATATCATATCATATCATATCATATCATATATATCGTTATGATATACTAACAAAAAAGAGTAGAATGTTAAGGGTTGGAAGGGACCTTAAAGATCATCTAGTCCCAACCCTCCCCTGCCATGGGCAGAGACACCTCTCAGTAGAATCATAGAATCAGAGAATCATAGAATGATTTAGGTTGGAAGGGACCCTAAGGATCATCTAGCTCCAAAACCCACCTTGCCATGGGCAGGGATGTCACCTGCTAGATAAGGTTGCTCAGGTTCCCATCCAACCTGACCTTGAACACTTGGACAACTTTTGGCAACCTCTTCTAGTGCCCCATTACCCTCACAATAAAGAATTTCTTCCTAATATCTAGTATAAATTTCCTTCATTTTAGTTTAAAACCGTACCCCTTTTTTAATCACCATCTTCCCCTTTTTTACGCCTCCTTTAAGTACTGGAAGGTCACAATAACGTGTCCACAAACCCTTCTCTTCTCCAGGCTGAACAACCCAAAGTCTCTCAGCCTGTCTTTATGGGAGAGGTGCTCCAGACCTCTGATCACCTTTGTGACTCTTCTCTAGACCCTCTACAACAAGTACACATCTTTCTCATGCTGAGGACTCCGGGGCTGGACACAATACTTTAGTTGGGGTCTCACAAGATCAGAGTAGAGGGGCAGAATCACCTCCCTCAACTGCTAGCCACGCTGCTTTTGAAGCAGCCCAGGATGCAGTTGGGTTTCTGGGCTGTTGAGTGCATACTGTTGGCCCATGCCCAACTTTTCATCCACAAGAACCCCCCAAGCCCTTTTCTCCAGGGCTGCTCTTAATGAGTTCTTCTCCCAGTCTGTGCTCATGTCTGGGATTGTCCTGAACCATGTGCAGGACCTTTCTCTTGGACTTTTTGAACTTCATGAGGTTCTCAAGCTTGTCCAAGTGCCTCTGGATGACATCCCATCCCTCCACTGTGCCAACCACACCACTCAGCTTGGTGCCAGCTGAAAACTTGCTGAGGGTGCACTCGATCCCACTCTCTGTGTCACTGACAAAGATATTGAAGAGCATCAGTCCCAGGACAAAGCCCTGAGAGACACCACTTGTCACTGGACTCCATCTGAATGTAGAGCCATTGACCATAACTCCCTGGCTGCATCCGTCCAACCAATTCCCTATCCACTGAATAGTCCACCCTTCAAATCCATGTCTCTCCAATTTGGAAATAAGGATGTCATGTGGCACTGTGTCAAAAGCCTTACAGGAGGCTAGGTAGATGGCATTGATCAGTCTTCCCTTGTTGACCATTGCAGTCACTCCATCATAGAAGGCCACCAGGCTGGTCAAGCACAATTTGCCCTTAGTGAAGCCATGCCAGCTGACTTCAATTGCCTCCTTGTCTTGCATGTGCTTTAGCATTGCTTCCATGAGTATCTGCTCCATGATCTTCCCATGCACAGAGGTGAGGTTCACTGGCCTGTATTTCCCCAGGTCTTCTTTTCTCCCCTTTTAAAAACAGGAGCAATGTTTCCCTTTTTCCAGTGACTGGGGACTTTGCCTAACTACCTTACTTTTCAAACATGATGGAGAGTGGCTTGGCAGCAACATCACCCAGTTCCTTCAGAACCCTGGGATGCATCTCATCAGGCCACTTAGATTTGTAGATATTCAGTTTCATCAAGTACTCCCAAACCTGCTCTTCAGATAGAGTGGGAAAGACTTCGCTCCCCCAAGCCCTACCTAGAGTTTCAGGGACTTAAGAGATATGGGAAACCTGATGCCAGTGAAAAATAAGGTAGAGTCCTCAGACTTCTCCATATCCATAGTCACCAGTTCCCCCTGCTCATTTATCAGGAGACACACTCTCCTTGGCTTTTCTTTTTTGACCTATGTATTATAAATTCCCTTCTTGTTATTCTTCACTTCCCTTGCCAAGTCCATTCCATCTGTGCCCTAGCTTTCCTGATCCCATTCCTACACTTCTGAACCATATCCCTGTACTCTACCCAGGTCACCTGCCCCTGCTTCCTCTGGCTGTGCATTGCCTTCTTACTCCTCATTGTGAGTGCCAGATCCTAGCTCAGTCACATTGTTTTCCAGTCTGCCTTGCTTGAATTTTTACACATCAGGATGGCAATCTCTTGTCGTCTAAGAACTTGTGGATAAAGAAAATTGTTTGGAGTCATTAAGTGTGGAAGGATGGAATAAGTAAGGTTCATTTAAGTATATTAATACGATTTAGGTGGCAGTTATTCAATATATTGCCTGGAAACTTGGAGACTCACCTTTGCAAACTTAAAACAGATTGGGATAGCCCATTTCCTAAAGAAAATCAGAGATTCTAGGATCTGGAAAAATGAAAAAAACACCCCAGATCCTCACGCAAAATGAGAATGGCAAGATCACAGCTAAGGTAATGTGGTCTGAACATTGATTGACATAAATCCTTATCAGGAATATTTATTAAAATAAATAGTCAGTCTCCAAGGTTTAGTGCTTTCATTGTCAGCAAATGAAGAAAATTTGTTCTTACATAGCAATCCCTCTTTCTTAGGCCTTGTAAATGTAAAAAGCCGTGTGCTGATGTTCTGCTAAGCCATGAGTGTCATTCCATGTCAGTACCCTTGTTTTTCTCTACTTACATGGCTTAAAATCAAAGAGTGAGTGAAGGTCATGAATAATTTGGTGTGTATTTGATATTTCTTGGAATTAAAATAAGTGTATGTCAGAAAGAAGGAAAAGAGTCTCTAAACCTGTAAGAATTATGTGTATCTTAGTAATCTCAACGTTTTCACATTGTTTCTTAAAAAGGACCCTCGTGACAGTAGGTTATGTTAATCCCACAGTGCAAATATTCAGTTTGTTTGTGACTGAGAACTAGATGGGTAAGGCTGAAAATTAAAGAAGTAATTTTTGGAATTTACTGTAATGAACACATTTTTCTGATGTGAGAGTCACATAAAATTACTGTATTTGTAGATGTCATCTGCATTAGCTTCCAGGTTTGGTCTAGAAACCTGTGAATTTCAAGCAGTCTGCCCCAGAAAAAAAGTGCTCACTGAAATACATAAAAATAACTTTGGGTTAAATATTAAATGTGCAGTAAATTGGTTGAAGCCTAACTCAAAATGGGGTACTGGCACATTTTCTATCTAAAAAACACTGGTACAATGGCGGCATTATGAATCCATAGATTATTTTTGTTAAAAAATTGTATATGTAGTCAGAACCTTAAATTTCAACATTGAGAATTGTCATCTGGTTGCCCAGCTATTGGGATGTCTTGCATCCTACATAAGAAAAGACATTGAGGTGCTGGAGTGTGTCTAAAGAACAGCCAAGCTGTGAAGGATCTGGAGAATAAGTCTTACGAGGAGTGACTGAGGGAACGGGGGTTGTTTAACCTGGAGGAAGGAAGGGTCAGGGGAGACCTTATTGCTCTCTACTACTACCTGAAAGGAGGATGTAGTGAGCTGGAGGTTGATCTCTTCTCCAAGATAAACAAGGGATAGGACAAGAGGAAATGGCCTCAAGTTGTGCCAAGGAAGGTTTGGATTAGATTTTAGGAAAATGTTCTTTACCAGAAGGGTTGTCAAGCACTGTAACGGGCTCCTCAGGGAATGGTTGAGTCTCCATCCCTGGAAGTATTTAAAAGATGTGTAAATATGGCACTCGGGGATGTGGTTAATGGTGGACTTGGAAGTCCTAGGTTAACGGTTGGACCTGACAGTCTTTTCCAACCTAAATGATTCTAAGATTCCATGATTTTGGAAACTGTGTTCCAAGAAGTAACTTCTCCAATATGGAAGTGGGAATCTACATTAGCACTTTAGGGGGAGCAATGTCTCAGGGCAGAACCCTTCTATCTTTATTAACATAAACACTTCTTTAACTATATAATACAAAGAGGCGTTACATATTTAATATCCTTTTAAACTCTGTGGAACCAAATACAGCAGTTACTAATACAATATTTTTTAAAGGCAACAAACCTCTGGTTTTTCATCTGCCAGGGTCTTTTGCTTCCTTCAGCACATGGCAATTCTGGCTCATTTCTCATTCTGACTCTTTAAGTTTTTGCTGATCATCTTATTTGCTGCTGCCATAGCTGAAGTCAAGCATGATCTAACTTTTCTGTGCCTTTCATGCATGCTCAAAAAAATGTTAATTTTTACTGATTTAAGGGTTTTCTTGTATCATTTTACACTGGGTTTTCTCCTGCAGTTTACAAGAGGAGTTGCTGCTAGATGATGTATCTGTATAATGTTTGGAATGTTATATTTCATTCATGAATCTTACTCTTCTTTGCATTTCTTCTCAAAATTTACCTCTATCATAAAATACACATATAACTTCTATCACATAAAACTTAGAGGGTTGCTAGGTTGCTCTTAAATCTGTAGTTTTTAAGGGCATTCATAAACTCTTTTTTCTTCTGTGTCTTACCATTCTTGAGTCCAGAAGTGACTGAATTCACTTGTTAGTAATGCCAATATGTGTTTTGTCTTTCCTTGAGCATCTTGTTCAGCTGCTGCAGGATAAGACCTTTGATAGTATGGGGAAGGACTGGGGTGATGCTCTAAGAATCATACATACTTCATATTGAATAGCTTTACAAAGTAATTTCTTCACTTTCTATCCCTTTTAGTGCTATTACACTGTCACCATTTCCTTCAATTTTAACGTTCACCAATTTCAGGTGCACTCTCATCCTTGTTCAAATAGCAGCAATCCTTTGACTACTCATTGAAGTTTCAGAAGTGGAGCTTTGGCTGGGGAGTTGAGGCACTGCAAGTCCAGCAAAGATGTGGAAAGGCAGGGAGTCAGATCAGTTTAGTTCCCCTGAACTCTTCTATAGGCAGCTGCTGCTACAAATGTGGAAAAAACCTCCTACATGCAAGCAGTCACTGACTCCCCTCTGCTGGTGCATGGTCTTTGCATGCAAAAATTTGGAAAAGTCCTAGAGAGACAATTCAGTTGTCATTCTCACTTGTATAGAGATATTATGAGACACCTTAAGTTGTTGTAGATCAAGGATGAAGCCTGAAAACTTAGGAGGAAAGTTTTTGGCCAAATCCTTCAACCGCAACCTGTTTTTTGTAAGGCTGGCTGGCTTAGGGAAGAGCAGTGAAAGCTGTTCAGTACCTATCTGTGGAGGGCTGTGACCCCTGCTAGCAATACCTATCCACTACAGCCTGAGTTAGATGTTCCTTGTGATCTTATAATTTAGGAAAAAGGCCATCTGGCTTTTACAGGTTCAATCTAATCTCTCTTCACATTGCCTTTTCTCTAATATAATAGGATTTAAATGTTTCATTGTAGCAAGAAAAAAAGCATGGCCGTCACACAGCACAGTAACCACTGTTCTCCTTGTCCATGCAGTTGTTCTGTTGACCTGGAAATAATGACATAAATTTAAAACTGCAATGAGAAACACTGGAAAATACTCATGAAAACCTTTTAAATACTATGAGTGGTTTTGTGCTTGCTTTGAAGTGCTTAACCAGTACAGGTGTCAGAAATGGTAGAGAAAAAAAAATAATACAGAAGCAAAAGAAATTATTGAGTAAAGTATTCTGGTTTCAAAATGCAGAACTGAAAACCACTTTGATTTAATTTTCTTTTGTTTTGGAATTAAAGACAAAAAACCAATATAAATTACAAATTCTCTGAGAATTTAAAAATATTCTGATGTCTAATTTTTTACTGTTACTGCCTCTGCTCTTTACATACGTATTTCTTTTCTACTCTTAAATAATAATAATAATAAAAGGTCCCTCTGTGGTAAAAGAAATAGTACTGAATATTAAGTGAATTGAGCCTCACATCTGGTACTCATAACCTGCAGTATGAGAAGCCCTGCTGGGGCTGAAGGGATGTATTCCACCTCCCCATCACCCTTCCTGTCTGAAAATCTGTACTGTGTTAGCAGATCTACACAGACCTTGTTTGTGGTGGCTGACCTCTGCCTGCCTCCGTCCGCACCTGTGGTATGTCTTTTGTCCTGGTATGTCCAACCCAGATGAAAATTAATATTGCTTGGGGCTGAAGCTCAGCTTTTTGGAGAAGGAGCACTTTAGAGTGTCTGTGCCGGTTTGGACAAATTTGGAGGAAAATATCCTCTGATAGAACGCAGGTTACAACCAGCCCTCCCCCACCAGGTTCGGGAAAAAAAGAAATTTTCCTCGAAGGAAAGTGAAAGAGATAAAAACTATTTATTTAACAAACACACAGAGAAAGGATAATAATGCTAAATAATAAAACCTCTCGCTGTGGACAGAAAACCTGGGAAAATTTAGAGTCCTTCTGTAGGTAGCCTCTCCCCTCCTTCTCGGAGCTGGGACAGGGTGGGCCCTCCTCCAGGGCCTCCACCTTGGTGGAAAAAGTCCCGATGTGTTCTGATGTTGAAACAGTTCAAAAAAGAAGAAGGGAAAAAAAACGAAGCCCCAGGAAAACAAAAGTTCAACTCTCTGTCTCCCTCCAAAGAAAAAGAAAGCTGAAAGCTGGCTGGAAAGCAAGCAGTGCTTCCTCCTGCTCCTCTCTCTCTCCGCAGCAGAACGCAGAGGGGTTTTTTTATCTGTGTTCTTGAAAACAAACTGCTTTGAAGAGTTCCCTCAGTTTTTCTCTCCCCCCTTTCAGTCTCAGTTTAAAGACATAGAAAGGCACAAAATTAATTTCTGGGCATACGGCAGTGATATGGGATACACATCATAAAGTCACCCCAAGACAGTGTCCTGTTGTCTGCTTTGCTCTTGTTGGTCTGAATGAGCACTGGGAGAGACAGCTTGCCTTTGCTCAGCAAGTAACATCAAAGTGGAACACTTGGAGTGTGACTGAAGGAAATGCCCCAGAAGAGCTCTGGTAAGTGCTCTTATAGTGCACTGATGTCATATCCTGATGAAAATTAGTATTGTGCTCCCCCACCTGCAACAAGGAGTGCGCAAGGCAAAGGGAAAGCTTCCTCAGACCCAGTCTCCTCAGACCCCAAGCTTTCTGGAAAGCATGTACTCTCTCCTAGCATTAGAAGTAGCTACTTGTGTCCATGACACAGCACCGTTACTTGTCCTTAAAGTGTATAAAAGTAGACTGTTCTTAAATTAGAATCACAGAATCATAGAATGTTTTGGGTTGGAAGGGTCCTTGAAGATCATCTAGTTCCGCCCAACTTGCTATGGGCAGAGGCATCTTCCGCTGGACCAGGCTGCTCAAAGCTGCTGCCAAATCAGTGGCAGCACTTTTTCTCTTAAGGATCCTTGCAAGATTTTTCTGTCGCATATGCAGTGTAAACATTTCTTGAGTCATTTTTTTCTTTGGGCCAGGGCTCATTCCTACTAATCAGCAGTGCAGGTGGTGTGACAGAGGTCCTGTCTGTAGCTGTAAATTTTAATAAAGAACTCATCTCTTTATTTCCTCTGGTTCTCATTATGAAAATGAACTGGGTTCATGTATAAACATAAAGCTGTAGAAAAATTTCATTTAGTTTAGAAAAACACATAGCATAAGAACATGATCTAATGAAGTCCTGAATTTCATCCCTCCCCTATTCTTAAACTCTTTCATGTCTTCTTGTCCTCTGTTATGATATTTAAGTTACCAGTTTTGGAGGGTTCAGCCTATTTGGAGGGTTCAGTCACTGTTTCTTGAATATATGCCACTTATCACCATTTTGATACATATTTTTCATTTCTTTACTTTTTAAATTAGGACTGTTGTTTTCCCTTTTTATCTTTGTTTGTTACCACATATAAGAAATAGATAAAAAATACTTTCTATTGATATGTTTAAGGATCTTTAAGACAGCGGTCTGTATTGAGAGCTACAACAATGCACAGATTTAATATCTGTGCTACATATTCTGTCCTATGGGAACATCAGAGTAAAATGCTTTTGGTTTTACAGATAAAATAGGTTTTTTCAAGGAGTCAGATTGGTCCTATAATTCTGGTGAATTGCACTTTATTCCCCAAGTTGCTGTTGATGTGAATGGGAGCAAATTTTTTATTACCTGTGTTAGTGTCATTTTCATGCTGAACCAATGTATCTACGCAGTTATGCATTGGTAGAAAGCTCATAGAAGAATGCACTCCAAAGTTTGTCAAAGACAAACCACTTTCTTGCATTCTTCTTTTTTTTTCCTGCAGTAGCTGATACAGCTTTTATTCTCTTCACGCAGTGCATCATAATCCTCCCATAGGGTTTATTTTTTATCACTTTGAAATCCAAAGTTTAATATCCCAGTTAGGGTCAGGTGCTTGGAGATGAGAAACTTTCATAATTTTTCACCTGTGTAATAGTTCTGAATCTGCAAGTCCCTTCCAGAAAGCTTGTAACAGTATATATTCTCATGAGTGTTGTATACTTCTGTTATGGATGGTAGTGCATGAGTTTATTGTTTCTAAGGGTATTCTAATGTGCCCAAGTTGTATTTATATGCAGGATATGTTTTGCATATCAGACAAAAAAATATCCATATTTTGATGTTTGAAGTCCTTGCTAGGAATTCTTTTCTAAAAATAAGCATTTTATAGGGTACTTAATCAGTCTTATGTAAAAAATGAGCAGTTTGATCTTGTCTTCACTGTACTGCAGTTTTTCGTCTGACACACCCAGATTTCAAACCAGCAATCTTGGTAGGTTGTTGGGTTTTTTTAATAGGAGGTAGGATGAGGAAACTTCTGGGTGTACTGTTTTAGCAGTGCCTTCATTACAAGATGAAAAATATTGATGAATGAGTGAACAAAGATTTGATTAGATAATTGTGACAGAACAAAACTGGCAGAATTGTGTGTTCTGCTTTGCCTGTGGGCTTTTCTATCAGCACTTGAACAACAAATCTGAAAAGTGACAGAATTAAATCTTAGCAAAATAAATTGAGATAAATTGTGTGGTCTTAGCTGGTTTGCAGTCCCCGATAATTTGCTGCCTGATGGAAGTCAGTCAACCAGTTTTCTGTTTTCCAAGGCTTTTTAAACATGAGATCCTTGGATGCTCACTCCATGGACAAATCCAAGGAAGTCTGGGAAATAACACTAATAAAAAATAGTTTCTTTTCAGCAGGCTATTTACTATAGGAAGAACTGTACTCTCCTGATAAAGGTTTGAAGCATGGAGCACCACTGAAAACCACAAGTCTAAAATGAGAAGGAAAACAAGAAAATTAAAAATATGCTGATTATTTATTTGGTTTTATTCATTTACTTTGCTGTATGATTGTTTGCTCTTTTTTTATGCCTTCCTTCTAATGGAATACTCTATCTGAATCATACATCATGTTCTGGAAAGTTCTGCTGCCTGATGGCAAAATTACTCAGGGAAGTACTTGGACCCTTGCCAAGCTTCTGCTTGGAGGTGAAATGGATTATGAGAGTCAACTATCACTTTAATGATCTTCTGTTTATTGGCAAAGAGGATACAGAAAGCACATTTTTCTGAATGCAGGGAGAACAAACAGCAGGCAATTTCCTTGCCTGAAATGCCATTGCTGCCTTTTCAGCCTGTCCTGTGCACCGTAGGTTTATTTTTTTGACCTCTGAGGACACTTGTGCAGCCACACTTCTCCCCTGGTTTCCTGCTGTCTGACATTTGCCTTTTGGTTGCTGGTGAATTTTGAAGGTATGGTTTCATGGTATGAGGTGTTCAATAATAGAGTAGTTAAAGGAATTTCTGTCTCTTTCATCATGCAGATCGAGTTGTTTTATTGCAACAGAAAGTTGACTTTGCTCTGGCAATCTGAGAGGAATATGGTGGGTATGGTGGTCTTTAATGGCACTGAATGGTTCATTCTGATAGAACTGGGGCTTGACATTGCTAAGAATATAGTTTAAAGTCCATTTAGCTGCCTGTGCCATATCCTGTCTTCAGTCATGAGTAATAACAGCTACCATGGGAAAAACATAGGTCTAGGGCTAAGCATGCAAAGAGGCATCTTGCTCCAAAATCATGGCACACCCACAAATCATGACACATCTAGAACAGGGCATCCACAACTTCTATGTGCAACTTATTCCACAGTCTCACCACCCTCATCATAAAAAATGTCTTCCTCTTGTCCGATTTAAATCTACCATTTTTCAGTTTAAGACTGTTGCCCTTTATCCTGTCACTACAGGCACTGCTGAACAACCACAATTCTCTCAGCAATTCTTCATAGAGGAGGTCAAAACTGTTTCAGGAGAGTCTGTGCTAAGCTGTATGTTGTCCTTAATATGTCAGCATTTTTCAGTGTATGCGAATTAGCCCTCAGATATCCTCACAGTTCCTTCTTGCTTTTGTATGGGAAGAAATGTTGTTTCATGTCAATGTGTCTAGTGAAATTGCATTTTTCTTTAAGTGTGGGACATCCAGTTGTTTGAAAAGTGTCTCAAGATTTCTTTCTGCTATTCTCCTCTGACTTTAGTTTTTGCTTTTTCCATATTTGGCTCACAGTACTATAACACCTGTGCTTTCTATTCCCTGCAAATTTTCTGTCAACTAAAATGTACCATATCTTAATTTCCTTGTGTGATACAAAAGACATATGTATATCTTCTTTCAGAAAAAAAAAGATTTCTTGCATGAGTCTTGTTGACATTATCATCTGCTCCTTTTCAAAACAGCTGCCTAAAATGAGACCAGGAGAATACAATCCAAGGGGTGCTTACTTATTTCTTTAACTTTCTCATTTGATCAATAAGCTCAATAAATTAATATTTCTGATTCATCCTAAGTTCAATTTTGTCACTTTATTCTCAGAGATAAAGGTTTCAATTTGCTGGTTTTTTTGATGAAGGGCATGTAATTTATAAATTGAAAGGAGGAAAAAGTTCTTAGTAACAAATATCTATAAAATGTAACCTAAGAGAAAACAGAAAAAAAAATAGTTTGAGAAACAGTAAAATGTTTTAAAGCATTCCTTGTGAAATGCTAAAATGGCTCAAAGAAGGTTCTTTAATTCAGGGATAAGAGTTTGAGTCCGCTCTGTGCTATTTCTAGTGAATGTTAGGTAGGTATTTGACTGCAGCAAAACCATGTATGTATTGAGCTATTGCAATTCACCTTCAATTCCTACAGAAACTGTAAATTGGTATGAGCCTACAGTCTGATTTAAATGAAATTTTGACTCTACTTTTACTGTGCTTCATAAGAGTCCCTAAAGTTATGGTGAAGGGTCAAAATATATTATATATTTAATGGTTGGAGGTGAAGCACAGCTACTGGTTCCATCTGTGAGGCTACAGAAAGAAGCATTCTGGTGCATTAGGTGATGGTGCAACTTGTGTTTCCTTACACAAACAAAAGGCTTGTGTAGCCTTAGGTTAAAATCAGATGTTTATGAAGGTGGTCATAGCTGTGCGAGAACTAAACGAGTTCCATGTCCCAATCTTTCCCCTCATGCTCTCTGCATTTTTAAGAAATTCAAGTTAGTTCACTAAATAATTACTCTCTTGATTTGCAGAAAAAGCTGATACTTGAAAAGGCTTTGAAAGTATTAAGTAGCTTATTTTTTCCCTTTGGAGGAAGCTCCGAGTCTTCCATTTACTCATTTAATCTGTCATTCCATTGCACCCAAGGGCAAAGTGTCATTTCTGTGTGCTTCAGTAATTTTGTACAGCACACAGAGAACAAACAAATATCAAGTGACTGAAGCCAAAGTAGATTTCATGGAGGAAGCTATGTTTCCTTTTCTTGCCATACATTTTTAATAGAGGTTTTCTTGATTGTAAGCTGGTAAGCAGACTTCTGCCCTGAAATTTATAAATGTGTTTATAATAGTAGTTGGTACAAATCATAGGTCAGAACATGTTCTCAGAATACACTGGCTTTTCCTCAAATTACAGACAGTGGTTTCATAAATACCTGGATGCCATGAATGAACTTTGTAGCAAATCAAAACAATCTTCCATTTCACTTTTAGAAAATAGGATTTTAGATAATAATATCTGTAGTCAGTTGTTGTTTTAGAGCCTTTTACTACCCAGCATAATGATACAGAATATCAAAAAGATATAATTCACTCTTATTACTTAGTGGTTTTAAATTTAACTCAATAAGATAGTCCAATATCTTGGTTATTTTAGGGGATTAAACCAGAGCTCTGAATCTGAGCTGAATAAGCTGTAATAACTGATGTCATGTTTCTGATAAGCAAAATGCTATGCTTTTTTACTAGAAGCTACAAAACATTTTCAAGGAAATAACAGAATGCCATAATATCCAAACTAGTTCTTGGGAGATTTGTGATACTAAAATTATAGAGGTTTTTATTGAACAGGCATGAGCACTGGCAATACTAAAATGAAATACGTAAGGCAAGTGAAATATGTAAGTTCATTTAAGAGGAGGAAATGACAATAATTTAAAAGTATAAATTATATATATTTTACTACACAAAAGATATAAACAAGTTTTCTGAGAAAGTGTAGTATCATTTAGAATAAATAGTCCCTATTAAGTAGTGCCAGATTGTCTTCTCCTGGCTGAAATACATGACAACCATTTATTGATCCAGTGTCATATTCTGATGAACAAAAAAGATCTCTGCTATGTCCTATACATCTAAATTTGAAATCAGAAGAGAAACTGTACATTGCTATTACAACTCCTACCCAGTGTACATAACTGAGCTTATCCTTCCGAATAACTGCTGAACCTCAGCAGAGTTAGAAAGTGAGCAAAATACATTCTGGAGATGCATTTTTGGCAGCTGTTAAAATTTAGGGCGAGTTAAGATTGGTTTTGGGTTAATTTGAAGAACTGGAGCAGTTTTACAATTTAGAAACAAATTTAGTTTCTGTTGTTTGAATTCTGGACTACTAGCTTTTTAGGATTGATTATCTACTGTTTAAAAAATAAAATTGCATAGTTATAGCCAAATTTCATTACATTAGCTGATAATTAATCCAAACATTTGTGTAAATATCAAGAGCAAATACAATTCAAGCAAACTGAAATTTGCTTATTGTACAGTCAAGATTTCATCATCTTGGTGCCTAGAAGCTTGCCTCTACTTACTTTTGCTGGGGGAGACATCTGATGAACATGATCTTTAATTAGTAGTATTCCTAAGCCATTTTTGGAGCCCTCAGCATTATTGTAACACTGCAGGTTTCTTTGTACCTGGCATAATTGCAGGCTTTAGAATACACCATGAAGCCCCTGTAAAAAGGTTTCCCCACCTGCTTTTCCAGCTGTAACCTTTTCATGTTTCTGTGAGCTACTAGCTTAATTTTTTTCAGCAGTCTTTTCATATTCGTCTTCTCAAATAAGCTTTTCCACTTTGGAAAAATGGATTTTCACTCCATTCCACTGTATTTTTAAATGTCCTGGTTAGAAATGTCAGCCTAGAAGGATCTTTCACCTTACCTTTGATTTTGTGTTTACAGTGCTTGCCACCTTAATTCTGCCTAGAAGAAATTAATTTGAGTAGGGCTTTATAAATACTGAAGTGGCCTGAGCTGGCCCCTCCCATTTTAGGAAGTTCTGCCAGTAAGGCAGTAATTCTGCTGCAAATCAAGCGTGAGCTATTGAGATATTACTGTCCACTTGTTTCAGTGAGAAAAGAAAAAAACCTGACCTTTCAAGATACTTTTTTGAGGTGGGCAATCCAGAAAGCATAGACATTAAAGCAGTAGTTTTAAAAGGAAGGGTCGCTGAGAATGTTGTGGCATGGTGTGATAGAATGGAGAATAGGATGAAAGGTGTTATAGGAAGGGATTAAAAAACCTTCTTGTGTATATATCCTGAACCAGGGAGGGCAGTGGTGGAGGGAAGGATCAGCATCAGTCATCCAATTTGGATTACAAGATATATGTAGCATGGAGATGATCAACCTCTGATTCCATTGTATTCTGAGCTGCAGTTTTTCCTCAGAAATGAATCCTTTGGGGAATTAAAGGCTGCACAGATCCTGTTTTTCAAGAGTCTTCATTCAATATGCTGTTTACAGGTCTTCCAGCAAGTGGTAGCTTAGTTTCTTCTTGCAGTCATTTCTTTATATAAGAATATATATATAATAAAAAAATAAGCAACAATGTTTTTCACAAAGGTGGTTGCTCACATCTAATTTTATGATACAATGCTTACATACTTGAGAAGTGCTACATGATTTCACGAGCAAACATTTGGTGACCAAACAAAAGACAAAAATATACTCTTATCACTCACCAGAAATGAAAATGAAAGCATAAAAATGACATAATGAGAAAATTTGCATAAAAGTGGCATAATTAAACATTTGCAGAATTTCTGTTACTTTGTTACGAAACTCTAAAAATTATGTTAATGGTTTGTAGACGTACATTCATGGCATATATCTGGACAAACAGCATTTAACATCAAAGTTTAGTCCAAAGCAATGAAATTCAATGTGTAGTGATAAATACAGTGCATGTTAGATGGATTGAACATGTTGCAATCAACATAAATAGCCAAATGCATAAAAGATGCTTCTTAATTCTCCATTTTACAGTGTGTACTGCCTAACAAAAGAAGAAAGAAGAGACATAAATTGATGCTAATCCAAGCAGAGGATGAAATGGGTCATCTTGAAATATGGTTGATGGGCTAAAAACAGTCATTGTGAGATAGAAATGGGTGCAAAATAGTACAGGCTGCAGGATGCTATTTTGCAGAAATGAAGTAGAAGCATCAGTGTCAAAAGGCACACCCACGCATAAAATGTCTCCAGCTTCTGCACTTAAAATGTCTAAACTGCAAATTTATGGAATTACATAATCTTGATTAAGTGAAACTGCTGTAATAACTGTTCACTGGATCACTAATGGGAGGACTTGACATAGGGTTGTAAGTCATTTTACAGTTAAAAATGCATTTTGTGGCTATCTGTACATTAATCTATAGGTTTGCATCTCTTTCCTGTGAAATTTTGCAGAATTGCACGTTCCCTGCTTTTCAGCCAGAGTTTGATGTGTGAAAATTTAGTGGGAAAGAGGAAACATAAACAGTTGATAAGCTTGGCTCTTCTGTCAGCTCCTCGCAGCACCCTAAGTGAGCTAAGTAGCCTATCACATGGTGCAGGAATGCTTTCACCTCCAAAGGGAAAACCAGTGCCAGCTTAAAGGCTTGTGACGACAAGGAGAGAGCAGAGAGCCTGATCTCTGCTTGGGAGCAGGCTCTTCTTTCCACACCATCATGAGGATTTAGTAGAGCAATTTCATGACTTGCAGAGAAAACCTGATGGCACACTCACTCCTCGCTGATAGAGCAGCTTGGGCAGGATATGCGTAGGAGTTTATTTTAAGTAACTAAATTTAAAAGCTTTAGAAAAATTACAAATATTAGCCAGCAGCTTAACCAACTGCTTCCTTCCTGAGAATACTTTCATGTATTTCCAGTTTAAAAACGGCTTATCTCTGTGAAGCGAAATGACATGGCAACAGTGCTTTTGTGATACAGCATTGCTGATAGTCACCTAATTTGGCCAGGTCAGTGAGAGCCAGTGAGCTTCTTGCTGGTCTCTCTTCCTTGCTTTCTTATGAGGAAAAGATGAGAGAGTTGGGCCTGTTTAACCTTGAGAAGACCGAAGGGTACCTCTTTAATTTATGCAAGTATCTGAACAGGGAGTGCCAAGAGGATGGAGCCAGGTTCTTCTCGGTGGTGCCAAGCAACAGGACAAGAGGCAACAGGCAGAAACTGATTCACAGAAAATTCCACCTGAACATGAGGAAGGATTTTTTTTGCTGTGTGGGTGACCACACGCTGAAACAGGTTGCCCAGAGAGGTCGTGGAATCTCCCTCACTGAAGATATTCCAGAACTGTCTGGATGCAATTCTTTGCGATGCAGTCAGGGATGGCCCTGTTTGAGCAGGGAGGTTGGAAAGATGACACACTGTGGTACCTTCCAACCTGACCCATTCTGTGATTCCTCTCCTCCCAGATTATGAAAGTGTCATGTGGGAGTTTGGCTGAGTTGTTTTGTCCTAATTTCCTGAGGTCAGAAATTTGTTCCCTTAGGCCCTAAAATCTTGTGTGAAATATTCATTATTACTGATGGGGGCTGCCTCCTCATACCTGTCATGTTTGTTAGAAATGTGCTTCATGGTCTGTACAGGGCTGAACAGAATAGCTTTGCTCTCTGTTTGAGAGTGGAAAGATGCCCAGAGCACTTTTCTGTCCCCAGTCCCACAGGACTGCCCACTGGAGCTTGGTATGGGTAAAGGCAAATGTACACCTTGTTCCAGGAGGATGTAAAGTTGTCAAATCACACATTTCAGCCAGCATATTGTGGAGGTAAGGAGATACTTGGTCCATCTCTCCATTGGGACCTAAGAGAGTAACAAGGCTTTTAACACAGGCCAAATCAGGACTTCAGTTGTTGGAAAAAATGACAGCTTTTTTTTGGTGGTGTGATTAAGGATCAACAAAGAGTGTCTAGTAGTTTTAAGTGGAAAACATTTTCTTCCTTCTCTCCTCCTCTTCATTTTTATTTGGATCAAATCACGTGTACTGGCTTCAGTACAAGTATGTTTAAGAGTTTCAGTTAATTAAGTTATAGGAGACATTATCAGAGGAATCTATAAATTTTGGAAACTGAAGCCACATTGAACTCATGCATCTTTTTCTCTGATTTTAAAATGTATATTCTGTCTTGATATACTAGACAGTGAATTATCCTCTTATATGAAAAAGAGAACATATTAAAAATCTTATCAGAAGAGAAGGGCAAGGGTGATTTCAAATGTGTCTGCAGTTTTCCTGTCATTTTTTCCAATGCCACAAAACCTTCAATTAAGAATTATTATATATCTTTTCAAGTGTATTTCTGGGATATGGCTACACCTGCAAAACATACATTGCACTTATTTAGCTCAGTTATGATGAGATTTTAAAATCTTAATATACTGAGACCAGGTGGTTGTTCCAAATTGCTCCCAGTCAATATTTGGTGGGTTTAATTTGGAAATGCCACAGGGATTCATCCTACTCTTGTATTATTTCTGATCTATCACAGTGTTTGCTAGTGGGTGGCTGTCATTTGTTGACATGACATGTTTGTTTTACATGGGTCTGCTGATGTTATGCAACTTCATTTAGGCAGTTACATTGTCAAAAGTGAAGTGATAAAAGACCTGTGAGAAATATTTCTTATGACCTTTTCATTATCATAAAAATGTTTCTTTTCTTTGTTATCCTGTAATGATTCTGCAGAATCATCGCATTTTACATCACAGAATTCAGGTACATTTTTTCCTGCATCACTCTGTTTAAATACCAGAGTAATTGAGGTTTAAAGTTAACATTTATCAATAGATAGTCTTTACAGGTAGTGAAGTATATGCTTACACTTGTAATGGGAGTGGATGTAAATCATTAATATTGCAACGGTATGAAATGCTCAGTTTGCAATGTCAACCTTGCATACACAAAACCCAAAAAATTTGTGACAGAAATCTTAAGGATGGAATTCTCTTCATAAATGGTATTTGGCTGTAGAGAGGTGAAGCAAGATCAGCTTTCCATAGTGCAATTGATGGCTGTGGTAAAAATACCTGGTCACTCAGTTACTCAAAAGCTCTTCCTGGAATAGTGCAATGAACATGTAGTGCAAAAAATGGGTTTTCCCACACCGTGGGGTTGCTGAATTCTAGAACTGTATATACAGAGAAAACTTCCATCTCTGTATTTGTTAATAAGCTGTACACATATAAGAAATACGGACTGTGAATGGAGTAGTGCAACTGCCAGTCCTTGAAACTCTTCAAACATACATATACCTCTGTTCTGGATGGAATATATATGTACTCAGTTGTTGGGCATTCACATATTTGCACGCAGACCAGATGCTTGAACCTATATGGCCAATACATTTATTATCTAGACATATAGCAGCAGTTTGTATACATATTATGCATATCTTTCAAAAGGATGACTTTGACATATGACAGTATTTAGTTTGTTGACTTTCAGTAATGACTTCGAATTGCTATTCCAGAGCCATCAGTATACATACCGCATTCATTTTTTGTGCTTCAGTACTTTCAGGTGCAATATGATGTTTGTTCAGCTGTGCTTGCCATCTCTAAAGTACATTAATGTACTCTGAGAAGGCAAAGTGACTGGCACAGAAATGAGTAATTACAATAATGACCGGTTGTTATTCTTGTTTATTTTGAGGAGTGTTTCAATTAATGGCTAAGTAAATGGCTACTTCCTGTACATAGCTGGCATCTATATTAATTTCTGAGGTAAGACACATTTGATGTAATACCTGCACCCTTCGCTTCACCTAGAGCTGACTCCTATACATGCCCGTTCTGTAACCATATGCCAATACACTGCTGCTCCCACTGCCACCAGGCTCTGGCAGGTCCTGAAGCAACCTTAAAACTGCTGTGGAAGACAGGGCAGACCGAAATTGCCCCATCCTGTGAGTCAGGAATGTTTCCATCTTCCCTTTCTACTCCTGTTACTTGCATTCAACTTTAGTTCAGGAGCCAACACCAATGTCCTCCAAGTTCTATAGCAAAATAGATCCTTTCTGGATGAGAATCAGTAATGGATTTAACCTGCCTGTATGAAATAAGAATGCTGTTGAAAAAGTGGAACAGCAAAGAGTTGCAGTGGTACGTATAGGCAGAAAACACTTTGAAAAGCAGAGAGATAAGGCAAAATGGCAGAGGAAATTAGAGCCTGGCCACTGGGCTGGAAATATACCAAAATCTATGATGCTGATCAAGTATTCACTTGTCAAATGAAAAGGACCATGGATGAGTCTCTTGCTCTTAAGAGCTAAAAGGTATTTCAGTTCAATTGCATAAACTACGTTTAGCCATGTCTGATGAGTCGATACGCAAGATGTGGTAGTGAAAATCAACATGAATAAAGAGTTCATCTTATTTTCTTGCCAGTCTTTAATGTTTTTGATCATCCTCTATTTTCCTATTGATTTGATGGCATGATTTTCCAAAATGCTTTCCTTCTTCCTGTTTCTCTTGGGGTCCATGGAGAATATGGTTTTATCATTTGCATAAAAAGGAATAGGAGGTTTTCATCTTTACTTTTATCTGACATGAAGCGTTAAACTACAAGTCTTCAAGCTTCTCAGATCTTTTTTAGTCCATTTGAACTAGAAACCTCTTTTTTGGTGATCTGAAGATAAGTAAAGTTTGGTAAATGAAGACACACAGGTTTAAAAATGTCTTTCTGCTTGTATTATCTATTTTTGTACTAGTTTTGGAGGGACTTTACATAGAACTTTCAAGAGAAGGGAAAGAGACGGCACTGGAGGGTTTCAGCTGAAGTAGTGTTTCTGCTTCTAGACCCTGTGCATTGGGGAAGATTAGGATGCGCGGGATAAAGTTCAGGAGAGATTATTGAGAGGAAAGACTTCATTAACAATAATAGCTTAGTAAAAAAAGAAAATGAAGAGGAAATACTATATCCTTTACTTAACCAGGAGGTTAAGAGGAAGGCAACTTGTTTTTCCATTCTATAAAGGGCATGATAAAGACTAGGAGGATTGCTTTTCTGATACTAAGTTTTTGTAGGGTGGTGGATAAAATACCCATCTGCAGTTTACCCCAGGTTGTTTGTGGTTTTTTCTATGATCATGAGGAAGGAAGGGGCAAAGCAGAATCCAAATGGCAGTGTAAAAGAAGTAGATGTGGGAAAACCAGTTAGTTCTCTGAGGAAGAGGGCTGTTTGATAGCCATGTTTTTGCTAAGCAGGGAGACTTTGTGAGGCCCTGGAAATCCAATTTTTAAGAACATTGTAAAAAATGTCTTTAAAAATTAATTAAGAAGTGAAAAAATAGAGTTTATAGAATTGTTTGGGACTCCTTGTTCTTTACAGTGATGTTTTATAAGTTTTGCAGTTCAGCAATATGCCAATCCTGAGTGCCTAGTTAGCTGTGAGGGCAGTTCACATTTGACATATGCAGCAGAGCTGTCAGTTTGCAGCCAAAGAGCAGGGCAAGTTGTGTTTCCAGTGCTAATTCAGATTTGACATCTTATTTATACCTGGAAAATTCTGTTAGAAAATATTAGAACACAAATAATGCTGGCACAGCAGGGTTTTCAGAAAGACACTTGTGTTGAATTTCTTCCCACAAAGTTAGGAAATAAATGCATCTAATATTAGAAAACTCCATGCTAATTGTAGGAAAATACCACACTAGTTACACCATTCTTGAGCCATTGGTTTTCTCCCCAGGGAGAAAGAGATGAGACCTACTGAGCACTAACAGTAATGAGACTTCTTCAGTGACAGTAATTATGTTCCAATTTAGATAGAATTTCAGTGCACACTTGAAATATTTCCGTTTTATTGTCTGTGTGTATTTAAAGCAGTAGAACTAAGCATCTCCAAACACCATGCATTAAGAAACTGTAGCATTTAGTCTCACTCGTTTCAGTGTCAATAGGATTCTATTGAAACTTTTACCTCAACTTGAAATATTAGAAAGTAAGTCCTTATTGATACAAAAGTATCTTACCCCTATCTGTAAAAATGGTTAACTTTCAATCTTATCAGTCCTTCTAGATGTTTCCATGATGCTATGGTTCGGGATGGAGGTATGTGCTGATTTTTATGAAGACCAAAAATATCTGATATTTTGTCCATCTTTTTGGGGGACCAAGTAACACTCCCTAAGAGTCCTCATATGGTTTCCTTGCTCCATTACTGTTTCATGGTGGGTGTCATTCTGGATCTCCCTTATGAAAGCAAAAAGGGTAACAACAGGGGTTTGCATAATTCTGTGCCCTTTCAGAAGACAATAGGATCTGAGGACAAGTGCAAAAGTAATTTCCCCTGCACAATTTCGAATTCTATATATCCTTTTCAAGCCTCCTTGGAATGCTTGAAAGCAAATCACAGAGGGGTATCCAGTTATGGTGTTAGTAGAAAGTCTCCAATCCTCTTAACTCACCTGCTATATTTGCTCCATAATTTCTGTTGCATAATGATAATTGTGAATGTATAATACAGCAAAGTACTTTTATTAAAAAAACAAATAAATAAAGGTAGGGATCTTTTCAGTGCATTTGAGTAGGAAAAAATATCCATCCTTTTACAAACAAAAAAAAACACAGCAAATTACACCTTCCAAATTAGTTTTCCCCACTCAAAGTAGAAATATATGTTATAACTGATAATTCCCGGGCATAACACAAGATTTTTCCAGGCAGCTAAGTAAGCTTTAGATACAACACATGATAGTCACAGTGGACCTATCATAGTTTAAATGTGGAATAAAGTGAGCAATGCCAACTCCAGATATTCAAAAACATCCATCAAGCTCCAGAAATCCTTGGTTTATGTTTCTTTTTATTCAGCTGCTGGTACCTAAGTTTTGGGACTCCCTTGGATCTTGTTTTCACACAACTGATGATTAGAAGCTTCCTTTATTTTTAATGCAGAATGAGTTTCTCACATGCATTGTCACATACTATAAAATGTAACTGTGCTGTTAAACCAAACTGGAGGTTTTTTTCTAGGTGTGCTGAGGTGGCACGCCTTGAAGAAGCTCTGTATGTCTACTAAATGGAATGCGATTCTGTAGTACAGTTTATTTATAGTTCATCCAAAGATGTCTTGGAGATAATGGCTAGATTAATGAAAGCAGATGACAAATGCAATAGCATCAAATGTAGGGTGATGTTTCTCTTAAAAAGGTAAATTAATTACTTCCCTTTTATAGAGATCTTTTTGTAAAGCTCTTCAGGAAAGGAAGTCCTTCATAAAATTGATAGACTACATATATTTCACTTACAAATTAAAATAAAATTCTTAATAAATTCACTTTAAGAATTTTTACAAGATCACCTTCTCTAATTAAAAAATAGCGCACAGTAGAAATCCAGACAAAGCAATATATCCTCTACCTGTCCAGCAGAAAACATTGAAATGCAGTATTGGGCCATGGGCAGAGGAGTAATTCACTGCTGAAAAGGAAGAAGAAAGCTTGAAGTTTACAAATTGCTTAGGGAGAACTTTCTTCACTCCAGGCCATATCTATGTAGACAGCAGATGCAATATTTTTATAGACAGAGAGGTGCATATATAGTATATTTCTGCAGGCAGAAATGGGGGACTTGATATGTCATCAAACAACAGCACGAAACCTTTTATATCACAGGATGAAAATAGTTATTGATGAAAAGGAAAATTGAAAAGATTGGGCTCCTGTCTTAAAATCAGGAGAAGGGTCTGAGAAACAGAGCTGCTGTCTCTTATAATTACAAAGAGAAGTTCATTTTTTTTCCATTTCTGCAGTCTCTTTGAAGACCTTTGACCGGTGTTATGATCTCTCTGCTTCTCTGCCAGGATAAGCAAACAAATAATTACACTCTTGGGGGATTTTCTAAACACTGGATCCAGTTTTCTTCTTCTGTTTACTTCATACCAAAGTTACTTCTCTCAGTCCCTCAAGCTGCTTCTGGCTTAACTGCCTGCAAGTGAGAGAATAGGCTGTCATGTCTGATGATACTCTTAATACACACAAAGTTGTCAGAAAAAGGAGGCAAGGAGAATTTCACTCCAGAGCTGACATGATTGATCACTTTGATGTTTGTTAGCTTTCTTTAAACTACCCCTGGAAAATGACAACTCAAAGTCCAATTTAATACTCTCAGTGCTCGTGGTTCCTTTTAACGAAATATCCCTGTTAAGCCTTGTAGGACATGCTCTTAAACACATTTTTTTGCTGATTAGAGAATCAGCACGATACGGACACAGAATTCACTATTAATAAATTTAGTTCCATATAAAAATTTTTAAACCCTTTCAGTGTCATAAGACTTCAAGTCACATCATGTAACAAAGTATTATGCTGTTATTAAGTATAGAATTTTGATGTCTGAAGAGACTGCAAATGAGTTGGCAATTGTCCAGTTTCCATATTCTGCTGGAAACAGGCTAAACACTTTTTTATTCGTCATTATTCTAGGACTATGACAAGTCTACACCAGTATTTTCAGGTTTACTTTCAAGATAGAAGTAAAAGTAGCTTTGTAGTGGCTCATGTCATAGTGTCACAGGTCTTCATTTTGCAAGTAAAAAAAAAATTGAGCGTTATGAATGTTGAACATTTCCTGAGAGTCAAGTGGGTTTTATTTTATTTGCAGCTATTATCATTAATACTCAATATTTGCAACACAAATAATGGTTCTCTTAGGCAATGCAAGCCTGCTATTTATCCTTTTTCTGGTGGGATACCTTCTAGGAGAAGGGAGGATCTTGTATTACAGTGGGAAACGTTATATGTTTTTCCTTAAGTGTTTTTGATTATTTAAAAAGATTAGGAAAATATCTTCAGTGAAAGTATAATCTGAGGTGCTTTTAAATTGAAGAAATGTATTTTGAAATGTCCCTTCTTAAAATTATTTCATAGTTGCAAAAGGGAAAAATCAAAGGATATGGCTTTCAGGAGAAGAAGAAATAATCTATGTGCCACTGATTCTGGTTTGGACCTTCAGATTTCCATCATTTAATATTCTCAGTTGCTCCCATTTATTTCATATACAACATTAAGATAAACAGCACAGCCAGAGCATGTGATTTTATCTGAACCAGAACTGCGGAAGAGACACAGACAGTCGTTCTTATTATCCCTGTTATTATGTACAAAGATACATTTGATAGGAAGCCCAGAAACCATAAATTTCAGTTCCAGCTCTCCTCCTAATTGCTGTTAATATTTCTATTTCCTTCACATTACACATGGTTCGTATTTCTGACTTTGACAGTATCTTTCAGTGGTTCATTTTCACAAAATACTGGGCAGCTTCTTCAAGGTCACTTTAAGCAGGGCTGGGAACAGACTTCAGATTTCTATTGCATTGGCATTAAGACTCATTTGCTTTGCCAACCCTGCAACAGGAAAATATTATGGAAAATAATTTTTATATTGCAAAACATTTGCACTAAGAAGTGAATTTGGATGGTGTTATAATGTTCATTTTTGTATTTTCAGTTAAGAAAACCTATTTTTCTGAAACCAGCTTTGTATTCATTTGAATGTGTATATTCAGAGCCTGTTATGGGATCTTTTGCCCATTTCTTATAAGGACATCTGCTGATGAAAGCTACTAAAAATGTTAACATTTGAGTTAATAAGCTTGTCGTTCATCTCATTTTGAAAGATGCAAAGTTCTTTAAGGACATGAGATGTCTCAAGCTATTTCTAGTCATGCATAAAAGCTGTTCCCTTACAGGTCCAGTCTTAATCCTGCAACGCTCAGTGTTTGAAGTGCCATTGCCATCTAAGAGGTATTTGGTATCTCTAGGAGATGCAGTTTTGGTGAATTTGTGATTTTCCAGTTCACTGTCCAAGGTACTTTTTTAGTTCTTCAGTGCAGAAGCATCCCTTTAGTGTTGGCTGGGTTCTTGGTCCAGCCCAATGAAACCATGATTCCCTGCTAAGAGCTCCTGCCTCTGGAGGCATATTAAACTGACTGCCTATTTGCAGGGAATGGCAAAGTGATTATTACTATACTTATATAGGAAATGAGGTAGAGAATTAGAAGATAGAGAAAAGAATTCTGGCTTGACCTTCTTTAAAGCCTTCATAATTTTTATTTTTTGCCCCAACTCTTGATTTTTGGGTCTGACTTATGCTTAAATAAACCTGTCTTGACCATTCTCTTTTTGAAAAGCACACACAGAAAGGGATGAAGTTCAAAGATGATGTTATTACATCAAATGAGGCATTTTTTATACCATCATTGGGCAGATTTAGCTCAATCTCCTTTCTGTATTAAATTAGGTCCTAATACATCTTTCACGTTACCTTTGGCTGTTAACTGAAGTGGCCGCTTCAAGGGCCCAACTACACTCTATTCTCATGTAATCAATATAAACAAGTATTATTTTGCAGATTAGATAACTAAAATTAGGTAGGTTTAAATTCAAGTCACAGAGCTCAGCAGTCCCTTCTAGAACCAAACCCAAGGAGGTGACCTTTCCATACTCACACAAGAAAAATACAAGAAAGGTAGAACTCAAATACCCTGAGGCCATTGCTCATTACAAAATAATTCTTTCCCTTTCACAAGAGCCCTTCACCACTGCAGATAGGAAGCTGCAAAATGAGAGGAGTGAAACTGGCACCTTGCAGTGAGTAGGGTCATCAAGATGATTAGGGTTTGCAAGGTGGGGAGGCTGAGAGCTGGGTTTGCTCAGTACTACTCAGAAAGGAGTGTGAATATATTGCAGTTTTCAACTTTACCAATTGACAAAGAAATTCCATTTTGATATTAAGGAAAATAATTTACAGGTAAGGTGGGATCAAGCATTGGAGAAGATCTCTGAGAGAGACTCTGGCATTTCCATCCTTGGAGATACTCAGAACTTGACTGGACATGGCCCTGAGAAACCTGATCTTACTTTAAAAAGTTAGCTTTAACTTTGAAGCTGCCGTTGCTCTGACCAAAGTGTTGAACCAGATGACTTTCAGAGGTCCCTACCAGCCTAGATTATTTTATGACTCTGTCCCCTGAAGCTGCCTGTCTTGGCAGAGCAGAGCTTTCCTGCAGCCAAAAAGGAACTGCTCTTGTACAGCATGTCCCTGCCTTGCCTACCCTGGGCCACTTCCCCATGCTGGGCTCTCATGTTTTTCTTGGTAAGTGTGGATGGGAAGAGCAGATGTCAGCTGAGCCAGGGCACCCTTCTGCTACTCCTGGGATATGATCAGCTCTGTGGTACAGCCATTATTATTTGGCTCCCTGTGCAACAGAGAACTGAATGTAAAGAGTCAATGCCTTTGAATTCATCACAGGAACTTTGATCTTTCTGTTTGAAAGTACTTTGACAGTTTCTTTTAAAACATCTGACAAAAATAGCTCAGTCTGGAAGCCAGCAGGTGTTTAGGCACTTTTTTTATTGCATATATTAATAAAAAATGAGTCATTTGTGTTAATCTGTGTTAGGCTGTTACAGATCTGCTTTGTACTGCATTAAAGAGATATTAGCCAGGAATATTCAACATCTCTATGAGGACTGCTTCACTGTGTTCAAATATGACATGGCAACGTACTTATGTCAATACAGATAAGGGCTTAAAAAAATGGGGAAAAGTGAATTTACTTTCAATGTTCAGGCATGGACATACGGTGTCACACAATTAATTGCATTGAGAAGCAGGACTCTGTGTTCTGGGCTGCCATAGACTGAGCATAAAAAGCTACAGAATTTGGCCCATAGTCTTGAGAAAAAAATAAAATGCAGATGTAGGTAAAACTTCTTGTATAAACAGCTGTGTCAAGTTCTATGTTCTCTTTTTATTATGCCACCAAATTTTCCAACAGCTGCATAGTTCTCTATGATACATTACCGTCCACTTGCTAGTCCAGTTTTCATTGTGCTTCCTTTGTGCTTTCTGGAGAGAAGGGAGATAAGGATGGGACAGCTAACATAAAAGCCTCAATTTTTACTTATTTTAGTATTTAGAACAGAGAATAAAAGGTTGCACTTCAAAGGCTAGATAAATGTTGTTTAATGTTATTCAGCCACAGCACAGAATTACGTCAGTAGCATGTTTTCCAAGATGCTTTGTTGCATTTAGTGTGGATAGGCTGTAGAAAATATATAAAGACATGAAGATAAACAACCCTTCTTTCTCCCTGGGCATACCTGTCAACAGAAGGATGATTTAAGGGCTTTGCCCAGAGAAGCAGGGCCTGTGTGCTTGACACATCACAGGGAGCCTTGCTTTCGAAAACAGTGCAGTCTTTGATTTCCACTCCAAATATCTTGCAGTGTCAAACAGACAGATTTGGATTTGAGCTCCATTGCAAATATTTTGTCTGATCCAAAGTGCTGACACTGACAGGGACAGATATACTTCCATGCAAGTATATACATACGAAATTGCACTGGCTGCACTTTATAGTGCTTTATAACTACAACAAGATGGAATTTTTTTCTTTTTCGTCCTATGATTTTAACCAATAATATGTTTTTTGCTGTTGTGTTTATGTAGATTCCTTATGATCAGAGAATAAAGGAGCCTCCTTGACTCCATAGCAGAAAACAAACTTTTCTAGATGCCTTGAAAAGTACTGAAGAAACTGAAGAAAGTTCGTGTAAGAACTATATGTCCCATGAGATATAAAGTACAATATGTTTAAGGGAATTTAGAAGAGCTGCATGTGCAGAATAATCAGGGATATTGTCAGTTTATGCCTCATTTACTTGATGTTTTTCCTTCATACTTTTTTTTAATTGGTTTCATAGAAAAGAAGTAAACTTGAAAGAAACATAATATGTGATACAGTGCACCATCTTTTCTCTGAAAACATGTAATTATAAAGAGTTTGCTTTTTTTGTATAAATTTTCTGGATTTTACATTGTTAAATGCAATTTTTTTGTATACTAATAAGGAGTTGAGATGGTGATTGTACAGGTCACCAGTCCATAGAAGAAAATCAGGAAAGATGAAACTGAGTCATTAACACTGCCTTATGTTTACAGCTTTGTGTATGAAAGGAGAATTTTCTAATGATGACCTGATTCTGGCAGCATGTCAGTTTTCCACCATTTTTTACAAGTGGAACTCAAAGTCAAACAAAACCAAAATGTACAGATTACTTAAATTTTCCTGTTTAAAATACCAGAGACTATTTTCTCTCAGGCATGAATCAGAGGTTGAATTCAAGTGTAGGGAACTGAGCATCTGTTACTATTTGAAGTGCTGTAAGTTATCCAGCCTGGCTTGAGGCTGTTGCTCCAAAAGGGCACAGCTCAGGTCTCACTCCTCATTTGTACCTGCCAGCCCCACAAAAATGTCTCAGATATTGTCAATGCTTAAAGTATCCAAACTGGCACAAGCTGCTTTTGTTTAGGTACCTGAATCCTGCCTCTTACTGTACACCTTGGAGGGCTGCAAAGGTACCAAACTGAATTTTTACTGCAGATTTCATGCTTAACCACCAGCAAATTTCTTCCCATATGTTGATGTTTTTACTCCAATTCCATGAAAGGTCCTAATATTTTCTTGTTCCTGCTATTCATCTGTCTTGATTATATCAACTGGAAGGGTCCTGTGGAAAGATCTTGGGATCTTGGGTGATTGAACTTAGCTGTGGATCTGTGCTACTGTGCTAAAGTAGTAAAAATAGTAGTAAATGAGTGAAAAGACAATAAACCATTTGAGAAAGGAGTTCTTTGGTCTGATATTTGTAGATGAAGCTCTTGGGACTTAAGCTGCCCTAAACTGTAAATGTCATTACACCCTATGTAGGAGTTGTGCAGGCTAATTAATACTAATGGTGTTAGAAACAATCAATCAATTACTTTTGTATGGAAAGTGAGTTTATGTTCTTGAGTACTACAGGAGCAATTTTGTACTTAATACATTAATTTCAAGTAAAAAGAAGTTTTAATTAAATAAGAGGTGTTAGTGATTTTGATTATTTTGACCCTTACTAGCTCCACTGAAAGCACTTTTAGGTATTTGTATGACACCGTTTGTCAAGCTCAGCAATGATATTTCCATTTTGGAAGAGGATAAAAAGGGACATATATTTTTATCAGCCTTGCAAAGTTGTCAAGACAGTTTACCAGGTTGTGTGCAAAATCTTTTTCTTGCATTCTACTATGATGATTGAAGAAAATGTTGTTTTCTGTCAGTGTCTCAGCCTACTTCTTTGTAACACAAGTCTTAAAAGTTGTCATTTAACCTGTAGCTGTTTTGAGGAAATACATGCTGAAGTAAAACATTAAGATCTTCAGATGAAAATGCTATATTTGTCCTCCTAATTGCTGTCATTGCTTTAATTAGTAAGATCTTGGCTTTGAGCTGTGACCTTGAGGTTAAAAAAATATTAATTATCAGTCTTTGAAAAATGCTAATTAACCCAGTCAACCATTAAATTGTTTCGATTACATGTGGTAGTATTTCATTAGTATAAAATATAAACTCAGACTTTGTTAATGTATGAAATGTCATTTAAATTAGGCTTTACTCCTAAATAATATTTTGGGTTTTAAAACAGGTATTTTTCTCACTTACGTAGACATTCTCATATGCCTTGAAAAACATTTGTTATGTAAGACATTTTACTAAAATCCAAATTCAGCAGAATACTTGGGAATTTCAATTTCTTATTTGCAAATTAGTGTTTTCTAGTTTACTGAATAGAGATCAGTGTTGAGTTCCTGTCCAGGCCTGAATGACCAGTTAGTTAATTGGTGTTGGAGCTTCTCCATGTGGTATGGAAAGACAGCCACAGTGCTGTCCTCTGTAGATTTCTTTGTGAGATCTGGTGTTGGGAATGTCTGGACCATTATTTGGGCGAAAGAGAAGAGATTTTCTGTCAGATGAGAGCATCATTAAGGGATCTGTGGTGTGGGACAGCCTATGGGCACTGCAGATCAGGTATGTGCTCCACAGAGGATAAAAACTGTTAAACAGGGACTGATCCCAACCAGAATTCAGCCCACAGAGAGATGGATTAAAACCAGTCTTATTCCCATCTCTAGAAGGAGTGCACAGTCCATTTCTGTACCACCTAATGGGGCAGTACAGAACCTTCTCATTGCTCTCAGTGTATGTAACAGCAGGCAGAAACTGCTGGGAGTGTTAGTCCTCAGAAATAATAATGTGCTATGTCTCCCCAAAGGAGCCTGTGTTCCTGTCAGGCTTCCTGGTACAAGTGCAGAGTGTTTGGGCTTGCACCTGCCTTGTGTTTGATCCTGTCTTCCCTGTAAGGGGGCCTGCACTTCCAGCACACCGCATGCCTTGTGCGCTGACAGCTCACAGAGCTGGTGGGAGAGAATGGCTGGGGTTTTTTCCAACTACCATGGCAACTTAGCAGTTTAATTACAGAAATTACTTTCCTTTACCCCATTCTTAATGGGGCAGGAGGGAGCAGAGCAGAGGGAAACAGGAGGAGAGGAAAAAAGTTACCTTAAAAATGAAAAATACATAATTGTAGTCCCTTCACTAGTAAGGGTATCATTTACTAAATAAACTATATTCAGAAATATGTAAGTTGTACATTTCCCTGCCACAGAAGACTGTCATATTAATTTTAAATTGCTGGAGGTTTTCAGCTGGGGCCTGTGAGAAGGAAGCCTTCCCATTAAATTTCCAGCGGTTAGGCACATAATTTGGTTAGCCTTTCCCTCTGCCTCCAGGAGTCACTGAGCAGCCACCTTCAGCTGAAGTAAGCCTGTTTGTGCAAGCAAATCTTTTTTCTGTACACTTCCCTTCTGATAGACTTTGTCCTTAAAAAAAAAGAGATCCTTCTAGAGTCTAGGCTTCCTATTTGCATCATTAAAGAGACAAATCTAGCCGCTTTGCTTTTAGTGTCACTGTGGTCCCTGCAACAGAAATCAAAGGAGTGAGGACATGGAGCCTTGTGCCTTGTGACTCTCAGCTCAGTGCAAAGCTTTTGTCTGGGGCTGCACATGGGTTGAGATGTGCAGAGGAAGGTGTGGATGAAGACATTATAGCTGAGCAGACCCTGGTGCAGCATCTCTCAGGCAGGTATGCAGGTCTGGAATCTGAACACTGTCATTGTGGCTGCCAATTCTCTATGACCAAGAGAAAGGTGTTTTGCCTCCCCCAACTTTCCACAGAGCTGACAGACAAACTTAACTAGTCCTTTGATGATTAGGGAGTGAAAGCATCAACTCCCAGACATAGCCATTAGCATCTTTTGTAGTGTCAAGTAAGTCAGTGGTGTGACGGCAATGTGACAAACTGTGAAAATGTCTTTGGTCCGCAGTGCAGTGGGATGGTACGTGGGAGTGCTGGAATGGAGGTTAATGCAGGCATGGTGCAATGTAGTGTTCACTAGAGTATTTCATCCTAGGAGGTATGGTGTAAATATTCTTGGATGATAAGTGTTTCCTGAGCTGTCCAGATTATCCTAAACTATCAATATCCCCCTATTACAGCAAACACAGATACAGGTTTCATCTTTCTGGAGCAGGCAGATTTGCATTTCTAACTCAGAGGAATCTCATTACTCTTATCCCAAAGACTGAGAAATGCTAAACAAGACAAACAAAGAAAGCTTTCAGCCCTTTTGCAGTAAATGTTACTTTTACATTTCAAAATGGATTTAATTGAATGGAGGAAATTTAGTTCCAGAAGCCTAGCTATGCAACTGAAAGCAAGTGGGGTGATCCTACATTTGATTTTTTTTCAGCTAAAGCTTGTCAAAAGAATAATTTTGCTATGACAGTAGCTTTTTCAAATTAAGTATCTGCAGCCTTCTCTATCTTCCTAGACAAGAACAGCAGAATTGGAAAGTTGCAAATGAAATGAGATCAAACATCATTTGGCAGAAGGAAACAAGCTTGGCAGCAGTGAATGAATGGGATATTGATATTTTCTTGGCATCATGAGTGGGACTAGGAAAGGTGGGATGTTTGGGAGTCAGTGAAGATGTTGGAGATCTGTTGGTTTGTAGAAACATACACCCTTCAGATGTCATTATCTATAGGAGGTAAGGATCTAGGCCTCTCCACCAGACTGAGGGCTTTTTCTCATGCAGCCTGATGAATTTTGTGGCTTTTCAAGCATTGTTCTTCCATTTTTAAGTGGGGAATAGCTTGCCTTCACAGAACTTCTTAGGAATTTGATAAACTTATTACTTCTGGTAGTTACTGACTATGGAAAATGATTGTGTGGGTTTTTTCTAGTGGCTATTGGTCTTCCTTTTCTTTATCTCTTTTTCTGAGATACACAATGGGGTTCCACATTCTTATTATACCAAACAGAATATTATTAAAATAAAATTGAAAATATGGGATCGTGCACAACTGTACAATAGTTTATAAATTACAGTGTGTTATTCTTACTTTTTGCACTTCATTCTGTCTTCACAAAATGAAATTTGGAAAAGGCTTATTGGAGTTTTCAAATGCAATATTTCAGGAATGTAAAATAGTGTGCAATGTCATTCTGGTCTGAAGAAAATGCTTCTCCAAAGAAACCCATGTAAGCATTTCACCATTCATGTTCCTTGCTGTCCTTCATCTTTTTCATAAAGTAATGCATTTACAGATTCTAGGTCTGTCTGCTCTAATAGGTATTTAAAATTGCAGCTGGGCTAGTGCCGTCTTACAGTTCAGTATTTTCTTTAAATGTGTATTGTCAGTGATATCTGAACAAATCAATTTCTTTAGACCTTCCATTCATTCTCTTCTAAATTATATTTAGGCCAAAATCCACATAAATAGCTTTAAGTGAGTTTTCTTTTTCATCTTCTGTAGATATTGGCTGATGCTAAAGTCCTGCTATATGTTATTTTCATTGTTACCATTAGTGACAAAGAGTCTCTGGAGTGCAAAGACTCTGGAGTGCAGACTCCTTCACCCATCCTACCCTAAATCAGATTTTGTAGAGCACAGATCCATTTAGATAAAAATATGATGAGTATTTTTTGAGGTTTGTTTCTTTGGAGCTGCTGAAGCGATTATCATATTTATATAAATCAGTGTTGATGAAAGTGTTTGAAAACTGCACTGTTGAAAATCATGACTAGTTGGACCTCACATACTTAGAGATTTTGGTCCTTCTAGTGACCATGTGCACTTTTGTAGTAGTACTGTTCAAGAGTAGTTTGGGGAGTTTGCTTAATATTTTTCTTTTGAGAAAAGTGGAAGTGTGTTTTGACTTGGATGGTACTCAAAAGGCATTTAACAATTTAGAGCTGAAAAAGACCTGTGCATGAGGGAGCTTTCCTTCCACTCTGTCAGCTGCTCTCATAAAAGTGTACTTTTAAAATCTACCATGACTCCTTTTTCTTTCTCTCAGAGAGTTTTTGGTTTGGGTGGGTTTGCTCTTTCTTTTTTTTTTTTTCAAATTAGAACCAAGTTATATCTCTGAAGGCCTCAGCACAGGAAGGACGTGGACCTGTTGGAGTGAGTCCAGAGGAGGGCCACAAAGATGATCAGAGAGCTGGAACACCTCTGCTATGAGAAAAGACTGAGAGAGTTGGGATTGTTTAACCTGGAGAAGAGAAGCCTCCAGGAAGACCTTACAGCAGCCTTTCAGTACCCAAAGGCCTGCAAGAGAGCTGGAGAGGGACTTTCTACATGCATGCAGCAATAGGACAAGGCATAATGGCTTTAAACTGAAAGAGGAGAGGTTTAGATTAGCTATTAGCAAGAAATTCTTCACTGTGAAGGTGGTGAGGCACTGGAACAGGTTGCCTGGAGAAGCTGTGCATGCCACATTCCTGGAATTGTTCAAGGACAGGTTGAAAGGGGCTTGGAACAACCCTGTCTCGTAGAAGGTGCCCCTGCCCACAGCAGGGTGAGGGTTGGACTATATGAACTTCTGAACTAAACTATGTTGTGGTTCTATGGTTAAGCATAGACAGAACATAGAAAAATATTTTAAATTTCATGCATTATACCCTGAGGTTTCAGTTAAGAGCCAAGCTAGAGGGGACTGACAAGTAAGTCAGACTATTCCCTGAAAGCTGCTATTTCCCTCTGTATTCATTTTTCTTCCAATAGCAATATAATCTATAGTCAGACTAGGCTAATCATAGGTACCACAGCCTTTGATGTGCAAGTGCAAGAAATTAAGGAAGAAAATAATATTTTAGTAGTACATAAGCAAAATAAACAAATGAAAACCTGTTCCACAGTGTGACAGATGTGTGTTACTTTGATAAAGAATAAAAAAACAAAACCAGGTTCCATATTGTGAAAACAATACTCTATTGAAGAAGGTGTCTAACATCAGGAGCCTTAGAGCCCCTCTTGCCTAAGACACACCAGTCTTTCTCTTTTTTGTATTCTTACTAGAAATTAATTTTACTTTCTGTAATTATGTTCCGGTTACACTATGTATAGCTTCTGCCAGCAGCTAATTCACTTTTAATATTCTATTCCTTCCAGATATTTCAATACCTGCTGATTTTAGTCATTCAGCACAGATATCACTAGAGAGAATAAAGGAAATGACCTTTTGATAGAAAGGACAGTATTAGTTGCAGCTTTCCACTTGCTTTGAAAGACAAAGTGCAATGAAGCTGATTTTATACTCAGGTCTATGATAAAGAGGTTTCTTAATACTTTTTGATGCTTTCTACCTACATGTCCTAGTTCTTGATCCATTTTTTTCTCTGATATTCAAGTGAAACTCTGAGTCTGTGGTACCATGTAATGGGATGACATCATAACCATTTGTCATGCCATTTATCATAGAGTGGTGTACATAGATATTGTGTACTGTGCACCTTTAGCCTGCCTGATTTCCCTCAATTTCTTTATTTTATTGCATTTTTCTGAATTACTTATTGACTATACCAATTTTTTTCTGTCCAAGTGAAATGCCTTTCTTAATGAGGTAGCTGAAGCAGCCAGTTGAGTCATCATGTTCTTGAGCTGAACACTCAAACTATTGTTTTAATAAGAGAAAAGATACTCTTTTTGTTTCTGTTTTGGTTGTTCATGTGTCCATGTCCAGGCACTGCCCAGGAGTGGTGCTGGGGCTGCCTCTGTGAGGTGGCACTGGAGCTGTTCTATTATGGACAGACATGGTTCCAGCTGGCTCCAGCCAACGCCTCACAGGGCACAGCTGAGCCCCTCAGGGACATTGATTGCACCTCTAAAATAACATGTTTAAGAGAAAGGGAAAAGTGCTGCAGAGCAGATGTGAGAGAGGAGTGAGAAAAATGTGAGAGAGAGACACCAGGGTCAGTGAAGCAGGAGGGAGAGGAGGTGCTTCAGGCACCAAGGCAGAGGTTTTCCTGAAGCCCATGGTGAAGACCATGGTAAGGCAGCTGTGCCCCTGCAGCCCATGAGGGAGCACAGTGGAGGAGCTTTCCACTTGCAGCGTGTGGAGGCCCCCACACTGGAGCAGATGGAAATGGCTTGAAGGAAGCTACATTCCATGGAGAGCCCATGCTGTAACAGGCTCCTAGAAGGAACTGAGCCCATGGAGAGGATTCCCACACAGGAGTAGGTTTTCTCACAGGAGTTGCAGCGCATGGGAAACCCACACTAGAGCGCTCTGTTCCTAAAGGAGTGTACACCATGGAAAAGACCCACGTTGGTGCTGTTGTAGAACTGCAGCCTGGGGAAAGGATCCACATTGAAGCAGTTCATGAAGTATTGCACCTTAGTGGAGGGACTGTACCCTGGGACAGGGGGATAGTGAGGGGAGAAAGGAGCAGCAGAGATGGAGCATTATGACCTAACCACAAACCCCATTCCCCATTCTCCTGTGCCATTGGCAGGCAGGTAGAAGCATCAGGAATGAAGAAGTTGATCCTGACAAGAGTAGGGGAGAAGTATTTGTACTTTTGTCTTTGTTACTTACCATCCTACTCTATTTGTAACTGTCTATAACTTAAAATTATTTCCCAAGTTGAGTATGTTTTGCCTGTAGAGGTAATTGGTGAGTGATCTCCTTGCGTTTATCTCAAGCTTTTTCATCTTATTTTCTTCCCTTTTCCTCTTGGGGGGAGGAGAGAGAGAGAATGGTTGGGTGGATGCTTGAGTCAGCCAAAGTCAAACCCACCACAGTTTCTTAATTCTTCTGCAAAAATTTGGACTGTATCCTTCTAGCTGAAAATATGCTCTGCCTAACATAGCAGAATGGAGATTGTATTAAAATTGGGAAATTTGTATGTGACTTCAAGCCATGAAAATTACGTGTATGACTCACAAGAAAGCACTCTGTGGAAAGATTCTTAAGATGTTTGCACTGGGATACAAAACACTGTCAGCCATCTAAAATTAGTCCAGTGTTGCCTTTTCTGACTTTTCTGAAATTTCATCGAATCTATATGTTCTCTGATTAGGAACATTAAGAAGACAGTTCTAAACATACTGCCACTTTTAATTAAAACATCCACTAGGGCATGTTATTAAAGTATGATCTGAATGTAATACCCTTTTTAAGTTCAACTTGCAAGTCCTTCAAGATTGAAAGGTACAAATAGTGAATTTGGTTAGGAGGTCAGGGCCTTGACCACCATGAAAGTCTCCTGTATGCAGACAGTTTCTTTTCCAGCTGGAATATTCTGTGAATGAAGTTCTGGTCAGTTGCAGACAATTTTTCATACAATGCCTGATCTGTATCCCTATCCTGGAGCTGTTGTCTAGAGCTTAAGCGAGTCTAAGCTTGGCTAAAGCAGCATGGTTTTGTTCTGATTTTTTGTGTTGCCCACCCAAAGCTACTGTCTTTTACTGGGGATTTTTTTTTTTTTTTTTTACCATTCTGTGTTGTGCCTTCACTGGGTGTTTTTCTAGTGGTAGGAACTTCCCTAGGATATTCACTGCTGACAAAGTGCTATTGCTAAAATGAAGTATGGTCTTGCTGTTGCTAGGCTAGGGAGTACACTGAACTCTGTTTTGAAGACCTTGAGCAAAGGAAGCTAAACATTGACAAAACTGCGTGTGACATACATTTGTCACAAAATTAATTGCTGAAATTGCTTCCTCATTGTAACCCTGGCTCATAATTTCTGCATGGGCGCAGTTCAGCCATCATCATGTAATAATGTAGGGCAGCTGGATGTCTGCAACACAGAGGGTAAAGGTAAGCACACTTTTGTTTCTCCTTACTTTGGCTTTACCACTGATTTTGTCTACTTACCTGCACCAAACTCTTCAATGGTAGTTTGTGCTACTGAGCAGCAGAAGTTTCACAACATTGCAATTACAGGCTCTTGTTTGGAGAGCTTGTATGCTGTGACACTAGCAGGATGTAATTACAACTCCAGTATAAGGTAGTGGACGTGAATCCCAAAGCATATTCTAGACCAGAATATGTGTATGCCAAATTATGTTCAGAGATGATAACACACCCACATTTGGGATCAATTTCCAGTGATATGAAATGCTCTTGTTTAAATACAAATAGCCAAGACAGACTCAACAGTGACCTGTACCTCCAGTAACTCATAGAGACTGGTAGACAAAAGAGAATCTAAATGGAACCTTCAGTGCAATATTCCTGGTTTAGAGTAAGACTTATGTTATCCACTGTTATTACCTACAGTATATTGAATAAAATACTGCTCTGTCCAGAAACTGAAACCAAACTGGTAAGTTGCAACAATCAATATGTAGGAGATATCTTAAAACCTAGATACAGGGTTAGATGCAGTTTCATTTACATCTGAGTGTTGAGGAAGGAAAATAAAATGTATGTAAATTTTATTAAACAGAAATATTAGAAATCACCTTGAGGAGAAACGAACAGACCTAAGTGCATTTCTCAGTCTAGATGGAATATCAGATGTTCAGCTTGAAAAACTGAAAACAACTTGAAGAAAGGCTGTCAAAAATATGCACCCTTAGGGAGCTCAGAACACTTGGAAAGCAGTTTTGTGCCATGAGAGTTACATCAGAGGACATGAGATGCATTCTGAACTTGTTGCTCAGATTGTCAGGAAAAAAAAGTTGAATCCAACTTGGGCTTGCATGTCAGATCCCTGAATAGAGTGCTAACACTTCTTTTTTTAAATGTCTCCAGTGAAAACATGTTTAGACCTTTTTATCTGACCCTCAGCAATTGCAGGCTAGGCAGCTGTTGATAAATTCAATGTTCAAAAACCTCCATCAAAACCATGTATGATAGGATAATTTGACATCTTGCTATTTATTTTCATTTATGAGTAAAGAAATAATCAGTCATTGAGCTTTTGCAGCCTTCTAAATAAATGGGAGTTTCCAGAAGGACTCATCTTCATTTCAACAGACTTTAGATAAGGATCAACCAGATTGAAACACCTTTTAGTAAATTCTATCCCTAAATCATCAGAATTTATGATTAGCCAATAAATAAAATTTTCAAACGAGGGAGGTATCTTTGAAAACACTGCTATTGTTTGTACACTAAGAATGGTCATATTGCTAACATATAGTCTGTATTTACAAATTACTATTCCAGTTTTACCCCTGAGTTACTTATGTAGATAAACCCTAAACTGCCTCTATGCTATCTGTTTCAGTTTCTGAATAGAAGTCACGTCACTTTTCATTTTTGTCAGTAAAAGGAGACGAAATGTTAATATGGGAATTTTTAATATATTACTAGCAGTGTTTGTGTGGAACTGAGTACATACATGTGCATCCTTTTATTAAAGCCTGCAGCATTTTTTCCTTGTCTTTTCAGTGATAACTAAAATGCCTTTCAGTTTTAGTTGGGAGTTTGGCATCTGATTATAATAAACTTACTAATATGTTGAAATAGTAATACTTATTGATACACCTATAAATATTCTGTATTTGAAAAAGGCAAAATAATACTTTTGCTGGGTAATTCCTGCCATGCTTTTGTGACACTGAAATTAATGAATTAAATGTAGTGTAAACCTTAAGATCATTGTACAGTGCATAAGACACATTAAAAGCGGCTGCCATCAAATAATCACTGAGCAACCCCTAGTATGGGAATTCAACAAAAAAAACCCCTCACACAAATATGGGCTTACAGTGCTAACAACATTCAGGGATGGTACCATCACCAAGAAATGTGTGCATGCAACAAAAATAGCCCAAATACAGACTTTGGGAGCTTTCTTTTGATTTGTACATTGCTGTAAACCCCTCTCAACAGTCCATATGTTTTCCTAACGCCCCATTCATTTGGCCGCTCTTTACCTGCCGTCCCTTGTCTGAACTTTATGTTTTTTCTTTGGCCTTTGTATTTCCTTTGTGCCTTCATTAGTCCATCGTCTTTCCTATGCACTGGGAAATGGAATATAAAGAACATAAAAGTAAGAGCTTTACTTTTACCATGAAATCACTCAGAGAGCATTAATGGGAAGAACAAGTCTTCCCCAAAACGGAAAGAAAAGTTTTAGTGAAGTAACTACACTGTACTTATTTTAATTTTCCTGTGGTGTACCATTATACAAAATTCCCACTTAAACACTTGCCATCTCCAAAGGTTTTGCTTAACTCAGAAAGTATCTTCTATTACTTTCTTCTTAGATTAAAGTATTAGGTAAATTATAAGATTATGTATATTAATGCTGTTATAGGAGACACAAATAAATAATGTGTTCTGGAGTGAAGCCATGATTTTTGCTTTTTTCCCCTTTGAAGAGCTCTCACTTTTGACAGAGCTCCAATTTTGGTTCTCTTTTGCCTTAAGTTAGCAGCAACTTAAACATTGTGTCTGCATATGTTCACTGAATGTAGGCTTGAAAGACCTGTATTTGGGCCTGAGCCACTGAGTTAACTCATTTAATACTATTGGCAGCATTGGAAAAGCCCTACCTAAGATGCAGCATGTGCCAAGATATGTGGAGCACTGCATGGTATAGGTGGGTCTTGGTGTTTAGTTAAGCTGAGCAGCTGCTGTGTTTTTTTCTTTGTAATGAAAACTAGAACTTGATTGTCCTTCTGATGGCAGAGCAATAAACCAGAGAGGGGCACTAGGTAAGCCACTATGCCCAGTGGCTTATTCTACATTCTCACTGGGAAAATTTAATCTGGCTTTCAGCCAGAAGCTCAAGAGAACCTAAGGTGAGAGTGTCACTGAATTGTGTGGAATAGGATTTTTGGGAGAGTGAAGGACCAAGAGAGACTAATGCTTAGGTTCAAATTACTTTTGAAAAAAACAACATCTGAAAGAATGAGAGTGCATTTAGATTAGCTCCCTGAAGTACTTTTATTTAAATATTTTTTGAAATCTACAGTGGTTTGTTCTGAGGACTTCATTATTAGAACCACTGCAATGTATTGGAAGCCCACCCAATTGCTGTAAATCTCTATTCAGGAGTGAAGAGATAAGGAAACTAATTTTGACTTGTTTGCAGAGAAATTTTCTTGCGCTGAATTGCCAATGACATTCAACTTATCAGCCCATCAACCTCTGAAGCAAGGGAAGAGAGTATTAAAGCAGAATATATTGTCATTTTCAAATGTGATAGCATCAGCAACTTGGGCCAGTGTAGCTTTTCCATTTGTAAAGTACAGAGCATAAATGATTTCTATCCATTAATGTAGTTTAAGTTATACTTTAAAAGTGATTTTAAAATGATCTTCTGCCCAGGGCTTTTGATGGGCCCAGTGGTCTAATTTCTCCAAGCTTCCTTTCAACCATATAGCTTGAGATATGAATACTGTTTGCTGTGATTAAAAACCATCAAAGCATTGATTGTCTGTCTCAAATTCCTTTGCCAAGCTAATTTGAATCATTAACAATCCCACTGGACTCACAACTTAAATTGTTTCTTTAGCCTGCTTTTCTAATTTTCCTGCTTCTTGAAGTAATATTCCATTCTCTTCATTAATTTTTAACACTTTTCCAATTCAATCAATACATGATGTAAAATTTAACTGTCAGATTTGCTTTTGAAAAACTAAATTTAAAAAAAAAAAAAAAGCCTGAAAGGGAATCAGAAATCTCACCAAGACTGTAGAATAATAAAAGCAGTAACTAATTTTCATTAGAGAAACAAATGGGTGGATGAGAGTCATTATTCCATTTGTAAAATGTCAATTAATTGAGAGACAAGCTTTGCAGAGGATAAACGTAGGAACATAGGAAGGGTCATGTAGGAACCTGGCACCTCAGCCCAGGGTAAAAGGCAGTCAATCAGTTTTCTCTGGAATGGACTAGCAGATAGTACCAGAATATCTTCCTCTCTGTCCTTCAGGGCATTTCCATTCCAGGAAGATCAGTGGGGTTACAGACATTTCAATTCTGTACTGCTATCAAAAGTATGCATAATCTTATATTTTGTTTCATTTTTTTCCTGTAACTCTTTGCTTGGGAGCAGAATGTGGAAAATGAAGGTGAAACCATCTGTGGTAACCTGCTAGTGTTTGATTTTTCTATCTTTATTATATACTTTATTATATACTGATTTAGATCTTGCCTCCAAAGGAAAGATTTTTGCCCTAACTTGCATTGGTTTGAAGGCAGTTTAATTACCTTAATGAAGAACCTGTGTACAGATACCTACTTTTGCTCTCTTCTTTTTAGTTTAGTACTAGCACATTTTCTTTCTAATGACACAGAGGTAACTTTAAGATGGATAAGAGTCAGCTGATACATACAGTGATTGCAATTCCATCAGCTCACTCAGACCTAAGACAATAAAACTTTTCAAACTATGCAGGACAGGGCCTGACATTTGAAATACTGTGGATCTGGGTCTGAACAATGGTGCAGGAAATCTCAGGTGCCCATAAATAGCAATTGAAACTCTACTGTGAAGGTGTTTCATAGAGGTAGCTGGTTTTTCAGCTTCTTTGACCAGATCCAGAGGGAGAACATAAAGATTAGCTTTGCCCACACCTGCCTTTTAGTTTAAAACCAATCCAAGAAAGAATTTGTGATCTATGAAATATTGCACATACATGTTTTATTCTGGAGCAGTGGGGATAAGACTATTAAAAATGCACAAGTAGTGTATATATCTCTGGGGAGCTGACCAAAAACAGAGAGGTGAGTGGAAACAAAATGCTTCTTTCTGCATCTAAGAGTGAAAGGAGAGAATACAAATGCAGGGAACCTTTAATAAGAAGGAAAGACAGACATCTGATGGTCAAAAAGGAAATTAACTGAATAAAGCAATCCCCAGAATACAAATCTCAAAACAAATGACAGGACTTATTTGCTGTCAGAATCTTAAGTCATGTGTCTATTGTTTGCCACGTTCCGTAGATACTGCTTCTGCTACTTGCCACGTACTGTGTAAGTATATAATACAAAGAGCATATTTGTGTGTTGATACACATTTTCTGCCCCTGACTGCATTTTGGATTAGAAATGAAGTCTCAAAAAACACAATTATAGCAGAACAGTCCTGCTAATCCAAAATGGAAAACTGAGACTTTGATTTCTCATTCTTAAATATATCCACTTTCAGATTACTGAAGCTGTAATAATTATAATATATGATATAATTAAAGATTGCTTTCTTTCTTCTTGCCCCCAAAGATGCAAATAATGGATTTGTATGGAAAATATGAGCATCCATATGGTATGATTTGAAATAATGTTTTCAATGGAGTCAGTAACCTGTTACAGTCCAAGTCTAGCCATATGTAATTCCCCTTCACTAACTGAATTTGTCTTCTCAGAAGAACATTTGGTAACTAAATAGGCCTTTCCATCTGTCTTGAGCTCAAGGGCCTTCACAGTTTTAAGGACAGCAAATAGATGCAAGAGATGTGTCTATGGAAAAAGAAGCAAAGCAGGGCTGGAGTTTCGGTATTCACAAAATTGCTGTAAATAATGTGGAAGTGCCACGTAAACTGAGGGAAAAACAACAACAAAAAAACTGCAGCCTTCAACTAAAAGGCAGATAATTTAAGTACCTAATGCCTGTGGGAATGGTACCTTCAAATGGTACCTTCTTTTCCCAGAAGACAGGGTCTAACAGCCATCTGTGCAACAAGGAGCTGCATATACAGATTATCCTATATGGCCCTATGGTCTTCTAAAGGGAGTTCATACCTTTCAGTGCATATCTTAAAGGATTCCCAAGACTCATAAGATAATTTAATACCTAATGTTATTTAATCTTTTGGCTAATGTGTGTACAAGGCCAAGGAATCATATATGTAGTTATGTCTTGTCTTCCATCTACATCATAGCTGACTTGAAAGTAGCCTTGAACTGTCCCAGAAATGTTCTTGTTGTGTTTTATTGTTGTGTGGGGTTTTTTTTTTAAAGGACACAGATGATACATAGATTGTATGGGAGGGAGCATGAAGTCAATGGGGAATGTTTAATCCTAAAAATAGAATAGAATAGAATAGAGTAGAATAGGAATAGAATAGAATAGAACAGAATAGAATAGGAGTGCAATATTTGTACAACCTAAGAAGTGACATGATGCTCTTATTTATTTATTCATGAACTTCCAACAATTATTTAAGAGTACTTGCCATACAGCATCCATGAGTTAAGCTTCCTGAAGTTCCTAAGACATGATTTCTTGGTCCAATACCCTGATTTCATACCAAAATAAGACCTTTAAAAAACATGAAGCTGCTGAACTTCAGGCTCATCTGTTTCTTTAATTTTACATCAAGTAGCTAAAAATGGTTTTGTTTCCTTCTTTCTATCACTTATATGTGTATATACGGATACAGAACTTTGTATCTCTAAAGGCCATTCTGTCTTTCAAATAAAGGCTTTTAAATTCTTCCTCAAGCCAATTTGGTCTATTGTAATGGTTTTATCATTTAGCCCTTCATTGAATCCACTGTAGGAGACTTTTTCCCAATATTGTTCAAGATTTACCAACTCTTTTCTCTTTCTGTCTTTACGAATCACGTTTCTGCTTCAGTAACACAGAGATGCTCCATCAGCATTTTCAGGTTTTTGTTTCCATTTTCTGTCTGGTCATTTTGTCATTTTCTGGTATCTGCAAGTAGAGCAATTCTTGGTAGAAAAATAAGCTATTTACAGGCATATTTGGTACTACAAGATGCAGAGAAACCTTGACTGTATTGGCAAAACTTAAAAAACATTTTATGGGTTAATTTGATATTTCTTACAAAGTGTGATACATACCAAGAAGATTTTGAATGACTTGAGTCAGTGTAGAAGAACAGCAGTCTTTGTAGAAGAACAGTATGTCTTTCTCTTTCTGAAAATACTCTCTTTTTAAAGAAAAATAGGCATAATTTGGTTGTTTAGCAGGAATATCAGTGGCTCTTCTGTAATAAAAGCCCTTTGTGCTTTCTGCCTGTGGTTGTCAGGTATTGGGCTGTGTTGTATTATAGTTGTCATTTACTGTGTTGGTTATGAGCAAAACTGATTTTATTGATAATAATGTTAAATGTTTGCTAGCCAAATACTGAGTATGAAGAACTTAATTGTATCATTTGTGAGGGACTGTCTGTATGAAAATCATATTACACAGGAGTATGTATCATCTGCATTAGCAAGACAGATGGACAACTATACTGAAAATGGTCTTCACTGTCCTCCTTTGAAAGTTGTTTCATCATTTATGCATCCCTTTTGCTCTCATAGTAAAGGTAAAACAAACTTCATCCCATTCTGAAAGCTCTCTTATTTCATGATATATCAAACTCTCATTTAGAACTACTTATCTAAAAATTAATGTATTTCCAAATTGAAGTGTTCACTGTACTGTCTTTTTTTTCTTTTTACTTTTTCTTTTCCTTTTTTTCTTCTTCCCTTACCAGTTTCAAGTAATTACTGGTGATATTTATGCTGGTGAAATCCATCACTTGGTGTTACTTTCCCACACATGGGAATTATTCATCCATCCATCAAAAGGTTTGCGTGGGTGATAATGATGTGCACAATAACATTAAGCTGCAGTAACTCTTTCCGTAGACTCTGACAAGTTCCTGGCTTACAAGTATTCATCACAGGCACTGAGTATTTTTTTCCAAAACTGCACAGAACATTTTCTAAGCAGGGGGTCTTTACAAGGAGACTCCACTTGGGTAGATGGAGCTACTACACAAATTAGAAGCCATGCTGTTTCTCAGCTTTCTCCTGCCACTCTTCCTGCCTGCTGTGATAGTCTGCATTCAGTGCTACTTACACACAGCATTACAAATGCATCCCAGCCAGAGCCAAAGGAACAGAATGTGTGCAGAATCCATACTTCACAGAACTCTGTCAGGGTATGGGCTCTTCCAGTTGTGGCAATAATGAAACCCATATTCCTTGTGTTTAGTTTTGGGCACTTTATTGTCAAAATGACATCAAACATCAAAATAATAGATGAAGTTTTTTTCTTGCACTTCAAGAGATTTTATGGGTGAAAAATCCTGGTAGGGAAACCTCCCAGTCTTTAAAAGTTTCTTTTGAGGCACTGCTGTTTCAAAGTTAATCTCATTTGTATTGGTGAGGACTGATGCTGTCTATGGAAGTATCAGCATAAGCAAGAATGTATTGCAGAACTTAAATGAGGTAAAGAGCAAGTGGTAAGATGTGTTGCTTGGACTGTGAAGGGGATGACAACTAAGAAACTGCAAGATGAATATCAAGGAATGGCTCCTGATTTGGGGTTTGGGGTATTTTTCTTTTGCATTTTTGCCTCTTATTTTTAAGACTGGGGGAGTCTGGAACGTGTAATTCATGTTACAAAACTGTGGCATGTAGCTAATTAATTTTAAGGAAATTAATCTAGACTATTTCGGTAACAACGCTTTCTTCTTGAATGTCTAAACATGCTAGTCACTCAGACAAAAGCTTACAGCAAATAATTGCTTTTATTTTTACTTAAAGCTGCATCTCTCCATACAGAGATTGCTACCATAGAGCCTTCTCATTAGGAAACACTGTTTGAAATGACTACTCTCATATACAAGAGAGAGGCTTTAGGCATCCTTTGGAAAAAGTAAAGGGAGCATAAAGGATTTAAATATTACATGCTTCCTAAATTGTCTATTTCGACTGGTAGAGAAATTGCCAAGGCGTTATTATGACTAAATGCAATTCATCTAAGTTTGTATTCCAGGGAAGAGCGAATCCTGAAAAACATCCGCAGTGATCAAAGCTGACAGCATGATAATTTTAATTCCGAAAACTGAGGCAGCCAGAGCAAGCACTGCAGGTGAACAAAAATGCTGCAACTTCTTCAAGAAATGTTAAGTTTTAACTAGAGCAATTATTTGGTATGCCATTTAATGCATGAAGGAGAATTACTTTCCTTTGTGTAACACGTCAGTTGAGAAAGATTAAGTTTAAGATTACCCTTGGCAGAATTAATTAGTAAGATAAAAAGGCATTTAAGGCAAAACCTTTTCTTGAATCACTACTTTGAGGACAGTGAGCAAAATCCATAGGAGTGATTACACCATAAATTATAGGACTGACACGTAGTTACAAAATCTTAATGCAGACAAATACGTTTGATTTGATTTTGGGGGTGGTTGTTCTGTTTCAGTAGGTGAATCAGAGAAATACCAAAGAACCTGTCACTAACACGCTTCAAGAACAAACTATAAGACCAAGAAATGCAATGTCCAGCAGCAGAGTGTGCAGACTTCATGATTCAGTGGAAAGAGGGATGATGTAGTTAGGTGGTTTTCCATCTCTGAAAGCCCTGTCTGAGCACAGGTGCTGCTAAATCAGTGTCGGCCAGTGTTGGAAAGGCAGTTCAGTGAGGCTGTGTGGGCCCAGCCCAGCCAGTGTTTCAGCTTTTAAATCACACTTCACATTTTTGAGGTGTTTCACCAGCTCTTGACTCTTTGATTCTCATACAATCCCTTGGGTATTTGTGTCTCAGAACACTGAAATAGAGGGAAAAATTTAGATTCTAGTTTTTCATAATATCCATCTCGTTTCCTTAGATACCAAGCTCAGTCACAGATTAAGTATCAAAATCAAGATGTGAAAATAGATACTTCTGGAAATACCTAATCATGTGCCTCCCCTGAAGAAAAGATACCTAAGAATGCGGATCCATGGATTTCCCTCTCAAGTCATTGCAGATTGACAGTCAGTACCTGCTTTGTGCTCATTTGGCCCCCTTTGCCCTTTTCCTGGTATTTTTCTCATTTCACTGAAGTGTTAATCTTCAGCACTGACCTGGAGAGGAATTCGGAGAATTTCCATGTTGCAATAGCAAGGGATTTCTTGTAAAGATGCCCCCTCTTCTAACAATTTCTTCAAAGCTACTTGTTGTCATCTTGTTTGAGTGTCTGCTAATGAAAACTGACAGTCTGGTCCTCTTAATCATTTAATGTCACATCAAATATCTGTAATTAAGGGAGAAGAAACCCTTGCAAATGACGCATGTTTGAGGCTTTTTTTACCTCGTGTAATTTAAAACCTAATTTTTTACAGTATATGCTGTGTTTTCTGGTAGAATGGTCTCTTCCTTATTTTAGGGCTGAGTACAATAACTTTGTACATTTATGGAGCAATTAAATCTCTTTCTCATTTCATTTTTTTTAACATGCCTCTTATTTCCCCCCTCTTTTCCCATATTTAATTATATGATGTATTTCTGTATACTGACTATGGATTTTTCACTTTCATTTCTCAAAATGTATGAAAAAATCCATGCAACTTTAAAGAACGCTCATGAATTTTAATGAAATAACTGCCAATATTTTGAATGTCTGAGGTGATATTTGAGTTAATATTGCGAGATATGACGTTAAGTGTCTGAAAACATTTTTTGGTTTCTCCTTCCCTCTACAAAAAAATCAGATGCACTATCTGCAGAAAAAAGAAAGAAAAAAAACCAGTCTCAGTATGTGTTTTTAAAAACATCTCAACCATTTATCAGCTTACTTAAAATACTCAGATGCCTCAATCAGTCAGGCCTCTATTGTACAAACTACTGTAAAAATACAGAGACTACAAATGCCTCTATTGTAAAGATCATACAATTTAGAAAATCAGAGTATTAATCAGCCGACAGGCTGATTCTTTATATTATAAAACATTACAGGATTTTACATAAATTAACAGTGTGCTTTATTCAAAACCAAGTGGTGATAGGGAATTCATGAGTGTAACTTGCTCCCAACATTATTTTACTTGATAAAGTTTTCTTTTTCCTCTAGAAATCAGTATCATTTTTCTTTCAGACTTCATGTGGTTTTTCGTTATGTATCTATCATTTCCACAAACCACTCTGAGACTTTGGGGCTTTTTCATAGAATATCAAATCTTACTTGGTCTTCTTCATTGACCTTTAGTTCTAATTTATACTCTTTACCATAGTAAAGTTCATGAGAAAATTGTTTTTTGACTCTGTGATAGATAAACTTTGCTTCATATCTTTTCAAAATGGTAATGACTCCAAGGAGTTTTAGTGTTAAAAGAAAATAGCATGATGGAAGAGAAGCAGCAAAAAAAGTTCCTTCTCTTTTGGAGATTTATTCCAAATTGAACTTTCTTAGAAGGACTTTTAGTTTCTCAGATGTTGTATGACCTTAGGATACTGGCACCTAGTGAAGTGTTTGGAGGTGAGAAGAAAATAACCTTGTCTGCCTAGAATTTAAAAATTACCAAATTTGGGCTGAATGGCAGCTTCCTCTCATTCCTCTCTTCAAAAAAAAAAAGTTATGTGGTGAGAAAAATAATTTTAACAAAAAATCTATCCAAACAAAGTGCGAGGGTCCTCACCAAACATAAATATCTTACTACATGAATATTTTGGTTTAGAGATTATTTTGCTAGTGATTTTTTTAAATGCTAAAGCTAGAATTTGAGTACAAATTTTCCTGAGAAAATGCATTTTTACATCATTTTCAGCTCACACTTTTTGCTATTACTAATAACAATCCACAAATTTGAATTTCCATTGGAAATAAATAACTCATGCACAGCAGTAGGAACTTCCAGGCTGAATAGACTATCTGTGAAATTTTAGTTTTACCTTAGCCTCAGTTGTGTATGGTATCCTGCCAATCCTGCAGAGAACACTTGAGATTTAAATGAGTCATATGGTTGATCTACAAGGCAAAGCCAAGTACGTCTTCAGAAGCATGTTATTTCCTATTGTTCTGGTATGGTATCTGCACATTTATCAAATGCAAGAGCAAGCTCTTTTTGCTGTTCATAGACTTGGAAATATCTCCTCTAAGCTCCATAAATAGTAACAGTGGATCTATTTAGCACAGAAGAAAGTGGGAGTGTAATTAAGAGTATATGATAGCATTAAAGGAGGAAAAATCTAGGCTGAGTATTAGGAAAATCTTTCTAATGTCATATTCGGTAGACAGGCAGCAATCTAGGATAAAGAGCCTGAAATGCCTTCATCTTTTCCTTTTTTTTTTTCTGTCTGAGAAAAGATGAGATACATGGCAAGGAGAAACCTGAATCAGAACAGAAGTGTTCAGTGTAGGACACAGCCAACTGAATGTTTAAAAAAGTTAGGTGCCTTGTCTGAGAACATCACTAGACTTGCTTTGTGATCAAGGAATGGTCATAGTTTGGAAAGCAATTCTATGTCTCATCTAACTGTCTTAGAAAGGAATAAACACTCCCTGGAGGAGCTGCGCCCTCTCAGTAGGCTCTTACAGACCTGTGATCTTTTATTTTTCTTGCATTTGCAAAGCAGAAAAATTAAATAAATACTTGCAAATATGCAACAACGTTGCTGAAAAATGATTGGTTAGCACTTGCATGATTTCCCAGCGTCAGCTTCTTAGATCCATTTTGTGATTGGGCTGCGATGGTTTTTTGAGATGTTTGATTAAGGAACTCTCCTGAGCAGTCACACTGTATAAACTACTGAGCTTTTTGTTAAGCATCTCCTGCTGCTTGTTTTACAGCCCAGAATCAATTTTTGTTTGCCTGAGAGCAGCCTGAGGCTGTTAACTGTGATGGTTTCAGGATATGCTTCATATGTGGTTTGCCCATCCATGCAATGTTAATGGCAACTCGTTGAAGAGAAGTAGAGCAAACAGCTGAGGATGGTAACTGTTGAATTCACCTGCATTAGTGAGACAATACATAAAGGCTTTTAAGTTAATTACATCCTTTTCCATCATCTAGTACAGTAAAATACCCACGCTGAAGAGACACAAAGCTGAAGACTGAGGCGATTTTGTGAACCTTGCTTTTGGTTTTGTTCAGGCAGATGGAAAATCTTTGGCACTGATCTGTCTCTGAGCACACAGTGCGTGTGCTGGTCCTGCTATGAACACTTTAATCATCTTGTAGGCTTTTAATTTCAGTTTGAGGCTGTCTTACTCCAGACAAGTAACACAATAAGTTTGATGCTGGAGAGTGAGAAAAGGGGAGAATGAGAAAGGCAAGTTGTGCTTGATTTTCCTGCCCCTGATCTGGGAATACAGATTAATTTCATTTCACTGCTGCAGAACCTGTGTTTTCAAACATCTTGACTGATTTTTCATTTGCTTCAGGCTGTATGTCTTCCTGACACAGAAGTAATGCACAGAAGTCCAAAGTGACTTTGAGTCAGTTTGAGTGTTCTAAACAGGGAGGGAAAACCTAACTGTCCCTAAACCCTGTGGAGAGAAGCATTTCAGACCAAGTTCTGCATTTTTAGGATATTTAAGATGAAAGAGACATACTGTTACATTGTAGAAATAATGAAGCTATCCATCTCAAGTCAATTTTCTACTTTTTGTCTTGTTATTTATTCTTCTGTAAAAGAAACAGTTGATTTAAATTAATTGACTGTGTATGCTGAGAACTTTTGATTACAGTTTGCAATTTTCTGTTGTTACTGTTGCAGTTTTGGATGCGTGCATTATTTTTTAAAATGTCCTGCAGTTTTTTAGCTTTAGCATGTCTCTTTGGACATTGATATGTTTCTTCTGTGCACAGACAACAAAGTTTAGGTTAAAAATGCATTTGGCTGTGCCTGGACTCCTGACACATAGTTGAGGTGGGTTTCATAAACATGAATATTTATAATCCCCTCTGCAAATATCCAAAATGTATGGTCCTCTTCCCTTTCCTGAAAATTTTCTTGCTTCCTTATGCTGTTTTCTGTTACTGTTCTCTTCACAGCTGGGTCTAACCCCATCACAAGAAGACAGACCTCAAATGGTTAATTTTTACATACTCAAATCCTGCCCCAGCTGTACCTGTGGCTCTTACATTCCTAAAAGAATTTGCCTATTTGGCAGGTGGTGTTGTCATTAGAGCAAGAAGGAGATTGCTGGTCAGGTGAAAGCTTGATTCAGAAAGATACAGATTATGAGAATTAGATCATTTTTTGTTGCAGAGGGCCTTATTGAGGGCTCTTGGTAAGAAGAGGCAACGCGTGTGCTTAAAAAGTAAGTGTTCATTCTCCATGTGCAATGTGAATAATTTTTGCAAAAAATATGTGACTTCTGTTTGAATCATGAGTATTGGCAAGAATGAGGGACATACTAGGTAAATGATGCAGTTTATTTTCCCAATGAACAGATGGCATCTGCATCTTTTAATAACAAATTTTGCCCTCTGCCTCCTTTGTAAAACAGTTGGGGTTTCGTGCAAAGCTTTTCAATTTCTGACTATTCATTGTTTTGAGATAAAATCTTTTTAGCTACTGAGGTATACTCACTCTTTTGCAAATTCGGAGGAAAGCAGAATGAAAGGAGCATGTTGCAAAGCACCTTCCTTAAAGCAGCCGCACAGATTACAGCAGCAGTTGTTTGTCCACTTGTCATTCCTTTTCATAGGTTCAAGCCTCAAGAAGTCACTTACATCTCAGAAAAGTAAAGAATAGCAACTACAAACCTAAAATTCAAAAAGTCATAGACTACATTTGAAATAGAAATCAGCAGGATCTGTGGACATGGATTTCCAGCCTGTGTGTGCAGGGAGTGGATTTTTTACTTTAGTTTTAGGAGGTTTACTGGGCAGATTTCACAGGACTGTGGACTGGATGAGTGGATGGATCACTGTAAAATTGTTAAACATTAAGAAGTTAGGTATACTTAATTGTTTGTCACTTTTAGCCCCCAACTGTGATGCACTGATGAGAAAATGAAAAAGAAACAGTAACATAAGATCGTTTGGAGAAAGTGGTCAGATTCTGATACACAGAGTACCTCCAGATCCTGGGACTTTTTTCATTATCATTATGAATGTAGGATTTTAAAGGATTTGGAGAGTTACTGAGTAAATTCTTTTTCTGCTGCAAATAATCATATCTCTCACAGTTCTATTTTAAATGTGCACCAGTTCAGAAATTGTTTTGATCTTTTAAGCAAAGTGTAGAATACTGAGTTCTGAAACTGTTCATTAAGTACTCATAGCTTCTATCTTTAATGAATATTTGTGAAATAAAATAGAAATATGGCAAATACTGTAAAGCTATTTAATTTTTAAAGCCCCTCACAGTGGCTATCCTGTCAGTCAGTGATTTCTTTTATGGTTACCTTTCACTGGAGGTCACTGTTGTAATGATATTGCATACCTGGCTAATAGTTTAAGCTTTCCTCTCAGTTTTAATGAACAGAGAACAAGAAGGAATGTGTGCATTGTTCTTCCTAGTGAAAATCAGAATGTGTCCTACAACATGGTAGCCGTGTCTCTAAGGTATGTCAGTTTTTTGTGAAAAACAGAGTTTCTCAGGAAGAAATAATTACCTGAGTATTTTACCTTGGTTGGTCTGTTTGTTTTGTTGGTTGTTGGAGTTTGGTTTTTTGGTTTTTTTGCCTCAGGTTTCATCTGAATTGAGAATTTAATAAAAAACTTCAGTAAGAATTTCAAATACTGGTTTCCTCAATCCTTTGGCTTTGACTTTCTTAGCTCCTGTGTCAACTGACTTTTCTTGATTGCTGAAAGATTAAAATAGATGATGAAAAACTCTTTAAATTCTGTCCCAATATAACTTTATAAAAGTATGCCTGAAGCTTAGTGGCCTTCAAAGGTTGACCTGTGTACTATTAGTTATGGTCAGATGGATCACGTGCTTTGTTCTCAATATGCACATGGTGTTTCAGCCACTTGAGTTTAATTTGAGAACTGTGGATTTGTGTTGGAGTTTTATTGTATTTAAGATTAAAAGAATTTCTGTTTAAGAAGGCAGGATATGAGGCTCAAAGGGAAGTCCTGGTTCATACAGTTATTTTCTATTGCCAACAATTATGCTAATAGAAAAAAAATATCAAGATTTGATGGTGAGTGAGAATGGTCAAGACAAAAAGGTGTTTTGCTTCGCTTTGCTTTGGCTTCTTCCAGGATGACATGCCTGCTCCATCTTTTGTCAAGATTTGATTATCTTTCTATATCACTGTAGAACAGAAGAGTTTTCCATGAACATGAACAGCATCCTTACTATTGCCTATCAATCTGGCTCTGCAGATGTTAGCACTGTTCAGCAGTTCCATGAGAAAAAGCAAAGCTAGCATTATTAAGTTGGCAGAAAACATTGGTGGTCTAAGAGCTGTATCATTTCTTATATTAACTAAGGCTCTGTAATGTCTGCCTCGTTTTCTATATTCAGAGCCACAATCTACTGCAAATGATCATTTTGTCTCTCGGTCCGTAGATACAGAATACGGAAATGACCTCTGTTTGCTGACATGGAAGTAACAAATTTCTGCCATTTCATCATTTTAGTAAAGTTCCTGCACTTCATTCTTTTGCCTGTTGCAGCGTGTTCATTTAACTGCATGATTTAAAATGGAGAGCATTTGGCTAATTAGCAGGCAGCTGTTCACTTAAGTAAATGACTCATAGAGTGATATTTATGGTGCATAACTATTTTTCAAGCCTGGAGAAACTTGGGGAAAAAAAAGACACAAAAGCAGATGTTTATGCTTCTACATCCATGAAAAATGCAGTGAAAACCAACTGCTGTTTTCATTTAATGGCATTTTTCTCAAAACTCAGTGATAAACTGGCAACCCCAGCTTCTAACTAATATCTTTCAAAATTAATAATACTGTAAAGCAAAAATCCAAAATATTTAATTTCCAGTGCTCATGTGAACTAAATATGTAAAATGAATGATCAGACATCACATGAAGAGGCCTCAAAGTTTATGATATATATAGGCTTAATTAACACTTAGATTACAGGAGCTTGCAATTTTACTGAAGCCATTTTTGCTTTCCAAAACAGTTATGTATAACGCAGTTCAGCTACAAATTGGAAAATATCAATCCCCATAAACATTATACAGATTCCATTTTAAAACAGCGTTACTCCAGCAAAATTCCTACAGTGTTCCCTTTGCTCTGCTTTGGGAGTTTATAAGTCCACAGACTTTAGCATTTGGAATTAGGACATTCTGACATTTCCCATTAAGACTCCCTTGTGTTCATGCTTCTACCCATGAGCTGGTTTTCTCAGAGCCGAAGATATCACCTTGGTGCTTTGGAAATGGGTTGGGGGTTTCTCCCCTCTTTCCTCTGCTGTATTTTGCCTGGCATCTGTCCAGCATGTCTCTCCTGCTGTTGAGCACTCTTCTACATCTCCTCTCATCTTTCCTCTGCCTGCTTTAATTCATGCTCTTCTGGGTGCTCAGGTCACTCAACTGTAGCTCAGGTACAGTTTAAAATCTGTTTTGAACAAAGAAAAAAACTATGAAAGAGAAAATTTTCTGTGTTCTCCCCCACTCTTTTTCTCTTTTAAAACTGGATAGTGCCAGCTGCTAATTTAAAATTTCTGAGATTGTACCAAGTTCTGAGTATGAAGTTCTGAGTCATTGCTGGGTGAATTAGGCAGGTGGACAGTTTTCTCTCTTCCTTTGTTGTACTCCTGCACCCTGCTTTCAAATTCTTCTGAGACTGTTTTATAAAAAGCTGCTGGTTAAAATACTCAGGTTTTAATTATTTTTAAAGGACTTGATCTTCTTTCTCAAATAAATGAGAGGAAACTTTAAAAATGGCATATGTACCTTTTATAACAAAATCTATTTTAGAGTTGGGTTTTTTGCTTGTTTTCGCTAGGACAAGGAGAAAAGAGGCTCCTTTATGTAAGCAGTATGCAACTTAAAATGTTAGAAATATTCTTATAGAATGAGAATAGAAACATTGTAGGATATGCACATATTAAATAATTATTACATCTTTAAAGAGGAACCTGAGGTGTATCAGTGTTTTGTGACTATGGATTAATGGACTCAGCAGGATTCATCTGTAGTTTGTTTTGTTCAACAAAACCATTTCAAGCTAGACTTGATAGTCAGTAGCAAACCTCAAGGAATTGTAACCAGACTGTCCAGCCCTCTGTAAATTGAAATTGCTTTACCATGCTTTGTCATTGTATTCTCTGTGTCTAGTCTGGAAAAATATGTTTCAGTTCAGTTTGGAAATGAGGTGTACCAGAATGGAATGGAAAAGAACGTGAAACCTAGATTTATGCAGCAGAATTGGAGGTGTGTTACTCTTTTATCACCTGATTTATTGCCTATTTTATAAATTCACAATCATAACCCACAGTTACATTTAATTACCTTGGCATATAAAATTGCTGTCCTAATTTTCTAAATAAAAAGGAAAAAGACAGCAAAAGATTGGAGAAGCACATGCTACTGTAAAGAGCTAAACCTTGAGCTAAACTACCAGCCTTCAGAAGCAGAATGACCTCCCCAAATTGAGAGTATTTTAAGATTTCACTTTTCATCTCTCAACAGCTTTGGAACAATTCCCTAAGTGAGACTTTATAGCTGTTGTAATGGTTAATCTATGTTATATTTGACATAAAAAATGTGTTCTATATACAGGAAGATTTCAGCAACCTTAAAAAGATTTTAAAAATTATCAGTTTAGCACCATAGAAACTTCTCGTAAAATGCAAGACTGACCTTGTGTAGTACATAGTGGCTTTTTCATTCCCCTGAATGTTACTTGACTTGGAAGAGTGACACAAATCAGGCAACAGTTGAACTGAAAAATACTAAATAAATTTTATTAGAAATCTAGTTAGGTGAGTTATCCTTAGCAGATAGCAGAATTATCTGCTGAGTGCCTTGTCTACAACGCTGTCCAGAATGTGTCGCTTTTGGGGCGGTCACGACACACACGGACAGTGCCTCGGACAAAGGGCAAAAAGCTGCTTATTAAACAAAGCAGCCTCTTTTATACACCTTTTGTATGTTATCATTATACCCATTGTGTATGAACTCGTTACAGATTCACTGGCTGCTAAACTACTACAATAAACTCATTGGCTATTATTAACTTCAATATATACCATTTGCTACCTATGGCAAAAGCATTCAAGTATTCAGAAAAATAACAGGTGCAGACATGTTGCTGTTTTTCTCCTTCTGTTGATACTACATTCTCATGAGTAAAAACTAACTGCTTATCTTCTCATGGACTTTTCTCACAGTCCTTCTCTAGGCAAAGTGACAGGCCTGAGCCATAATTTTACGAAGGCAACAAGGCCTTCATTTTATAAGTTTTTACTTAAATGTCACAAGAATGAGAGGCTCTCTACATATCACTTTCTACAGCTACCTGAAAGGAGGTTGTAGCCAGGAGGGAATCAGCCTCTTCTCCCAGGCAACGAGTGACAGGATTAGAGAACATAGTTTCAAGTGGCACCAAGGGAAGTTCAGACTGGACATCAGAAAGAATTTTTTACCTGAAGGCTGGTTAAGCATTGGAACTGGCTGCCCAGGAAGGTGGTGGAGGAGTCACCACCCCTGGAGATGTCCAAGAAACTACTAGATGTGGCACTTAGTGCTGCAGTTTAGTTGCCATGGTGGTGTTCGGTCAAAGGTTGGGCTCTATGATCTTGAATGTCTTTTTCAACCTTAATGATTCTGTGATTCTGTGATTCACCAGTTATTTCTTCTGACTTCATTTCTGTATTTTTTAATAGAAAGCATTAAGTCACTAAGATTTAATATGAAATACCACATCTCCATTGGAACACAAAGGTATAATCTTTGCTTAACAATTTCTAGTAAATCTTGCATGTTCTTTTTTTTTTTTAGAGGGATAAATTCTAAGGCTTCCAGAAAAGAAGCAATGTTTCTTCCCTCTTATTTGAAATTTACTGCCTTTATGCAGTCCAGGCATGCATTCAGTGAGCTGGCAGCACGTAGAGTACTTGGGAACAGCTTCCTCAGATAAGCTTGCATTATTAATGAAACTAGATTGAGTTTGGGAAGGAGTGCACTTTCAGCTGTTGACACCTGTTGCTCCATTAGTATGTATCTAAACAAATCAAGATAAGAATTTGTTTAGCACCAAAAAAAGGATTTATAAAGGAGAAAGACTAATCTGGTGTTTGGCTTTTTGTGGCAAATATAATGATCAACTCTGCAGCACACCTCATTCCAGCAATTTTTTTTTAGTAGAAAACATATTACTTCTCATCCAAGAAAAATAAAAAGCTCCATAAGGTATATTTGAGATGGTGGATTTAAGCTCACAAATCCTTTAAAATAAAACACTACCATTTGTCAAAGTGGATTTGAATTCAAGTAGACCATGTGCAAAACATGTCATACAAGAGTAGAAAACTGCAAATACAGTTAAGTTGGAATAGGAAAAAAATAATGAGAATTAAATAGTTCATATACTGAAGAGACAAAATTAAAGCATCTACTCAACAAGTACACTGACTCTGATGTTTTATGCATACAGAGATTATGAGAATGAGATGGAGAAGAAGAGAGTCCTGGTATTCAGTATTGGAATATTATCTGAGTGTCCTGGGTTGCAGTGTATTCTATTACCATCCCCATCAGCTGTTAAAATCAGGTGGGGCAGTGTTTCCTTGCCTCCTTCCCCCCAGACTATCTTGCTGTTAATTGCCCATCATTGTCCTGCCGCCTGACTCAGAGATAACTCCCTCCGGACTATCTTCTGTTAATGAGCCTAATCAACACTCTGCCTCATGACTCGTTACCCCATTGTGAGATGCTCCACCCAGAGGGAGGAACCAAGCATCCCATCGTGGATATAATCTGAGGCTGAACACCAGAGACAGCGGCTTCCCACTGGATTTCCAGAGGACAGGAGCTACACAGCCACCATTGGACTTCCTGAGGAAGAGCAGACTGTTTCACTACAGGATCACTGCTTCAGAGGACTGCAGCCACCATTCTACCAGACTGCTACCACCACCCTGCCTAACAGGGTGTCAGGTTGTACCTTGACTCTGTCAGTTTGACAGTGTTTTCTTTTACCTTTTTTTCCTCCTTTTCTTTAATTTCCATTAAATTGTTATTCTGACTTGGTGCCTCCCACTGGTTTGTTTTCAAACTAGCACACTGAGGTAAATAAATAGCACCTAGAATCTGAAGAGGATCCAAGGTAAAAAGGGGACAATCTCCAGACTGAGTATGCAGAGACCATGGGAGAAGCCTATGAGCTTGCTCACATCTTTCTCAGGCTTCAGTGCTTCTTATAAAGCCTTAAAAAAAAGCTGAATACTAGATCTATTTTTTAAATCTGCAGCTTCATAATTCACACTCTTTGTAGAAATGTTCTGTGAATTTACCAGTTTCCAGTGAAGTTGCTTAATTGAGAAGCAGTACACTGACAACTGAGTGCCTCCATGTCAGATTAAGCATAATATTCTTGCTTTCAAAGAGCAGTCTTCCATCACTAGATTAGACCAGTAGCTCTTCTAGGCGCAGTGACACTGAGGGCTTTATTTATTTAGTTATAGGCTAAGATTAATTAAATATTAATCACTTGAGCAGCCATTCAGGAAACACTAGGTTTGTAAAATACAGCATTGCTGTATAAGACAGGCAGAAGGCCTAAACTTTTATGGATCTGCCATCGAAAGTAATAAAGGATCAACAGCAATACACAAACCACAGGGTTTTTCAGTGCATAGATATCCTTGGCCTTGATTGCCAATATAATGAATTAAAAGACTTTCTTAATATATATGCATTCAATCTAGACCACGCCACTTCAAAATAGTGAGATGGCTGCTGGCAGGCAGAGCTCCAAAACCTAAAGGCTGTGAAGGGACATTTGAAGTTTCTGCTCATAGGTGGCAGGATTTCTCATAGGACAAGAGAGCTTTCTAAAAATCAACTTGAAAAGAACTAATTACCAACAGGAATTGGTCCTGTTACATACACCATTTGGTGTTACACTGAGCTAGAGAACAAAAACACAGGTTTAAGAGTTTGGCAACAGGGAGGCTTTGCTCTTGTGGTTATTTGCAATGGAAAGCAGGTGCAGTTCCACTTGGCTGAGAAAGGCTCTGGAGAGCCACCAGCTAAACACTGCAGAGAGAAGTCTGTATTGCCAGAAACCAGGAGGGCTTGGGCTGCTACTCTGTGTTTCCTTTCAGCACCTTTGCATAGCCTAAAATGTCTCTTCCCCAAGGAAAGCTTCCCCCAAGGAAAGCTTTAGGACAAATGGCAATATTGCCTCTTACTGTCTGCTTGGAGAAATTGAGGGAAATGCATGATAAGAAGAGTTTCGTTTGCTTTTCCCTGGTGGACCTATGAAGTAATTCTAGAGAATAAATGATTTAATACAATTTCAAGCTATTGCCCAAAGTTCCAGCAAAACTGCATGATTACTTTAGCCTAAGTACATGATTGATAGCTTTATTTGGTAAATCTCCATAAAAATATTTCTGGGGAGTTGTTAAAGTGGTACAGGGATACACATGTCTCGTCCCTCTAGCTCAATGGTGAGTTATTTTTATCTTTGATTCTTCTCCATGTTCTTCAAATGGAAAATTGGCTCCCATTGTTTCCCATAGCATTCTTCTTTACATTTGTGATAGGAAAAGCATGTAAGTTCTGTGAAACGTAGCTGTAGGTGGTCATTGGACTGTCTTTTTCAGCCCAAATGGTTCTATGATTCTATGAATAAACTTATTTTTCTCCTTTAAAAATAGCCACAGTTTTGTAATCCCTTGCCAAATAAACCTCAATTTTATCTAGTTTTAAGTAATTTATCTTTTTCTTCCCTTTGTACATCTACAGTAACTGAAGTGTCAGCCTCAGAAAACGAATTATTTTGCAGGCTGTCAGCAGTAGGCAATATCTCTCCTAGTCATGCGTACAGAACTGTTTCAATGGCAGCTAGACCTTATGAAGTAAATAATTCCTTTCTGTTTGAGAGCAAACAGTGGACAGTGAGGACTAAAAGGGTTTTGAGCCAAGGGTCTGGTGAGCATGAGGAATGAGTTGATGACCTTTCTGCTGAATAGGTTGGATTCACACTGGGCCAGGATCTACCAGCCTAAAAGTTCAGTAATATTTCAGCTAAACAGGGACTTTAGGACATGTCTACACTTGGATTTTGTGTTTGTCACATTCTGGGAATGTACGTTACTATATGTTCAATCATTACCAGGACTGCTTTGCAAAAAGAAAAATGTATTTTATGTGGGAGAGTGTATAAGCTGATGTGTAAGTATTTGTGTGTCACGAAAGGACTGTGTACAGGAAGGTGCTTCTTTTGGTAGCTAAACTGTCAGTTAACTCTAATAACAACAAATGAATATATTGAAGACTACATACTACGAGCCGAGACTGTTTTGTATTGGCAATTCAAGATCTCCAGAATTTTTTGACTGCAGTCTGTTTTAATAAAAACCTATAGCTGTAGGCTTAAGAGGAGACCCTCAAAGTTTTTATATCTGCGAAGTCTCTAGCTTAGAAATTAAAGTCCTTTACAAAAAAAAATCTAAACCCCATTCAGTGCAGGATAAGTGCCTTGTTATGTTTGTCATTTGGAAGCTTCATTCCAAGACAGAGGAGAAAGGACAAGACGTGCACTAGTCCCTACACCTTCACCAAAAATAAATGTTGTTCCCAGGTTTCTCTTTCACAGACAGAAGATTAGTTTTTAGATATCACATACTGACTGTGATATATAGAGATAGATATAGATGATAGAGATATATATATATATGAGCCTTTTGTCCATTTGGCAATAGTTGTAAGGATTTCTGAAGGTAGCAGGTCCCATGCATGTGTAACAAAACACATGGCTTTTACACCTTCTTAAGCGGTATCTGCTTGTGTAGCAAATAACTTGACTTTATTCTTGTGTAGCATATTGACTGACAGAAATGGGAACAAATCCCATTTGAGTTTGCTTTGGGGCCAAATGATCCTCTTGGTTTTCTTCCTGAATTTTGAAATGCTGTCTTTTAGCTTCTGTAAGTGGAATATTCAAGCAGGAAATACAACGTGCTTCAAAATAAGTCAGAACACTCATTGCCGAATTTAATGGTTTTTAAGCCAGGCCTTTCAAAATAGAGATGTTGTCATAAATATTATTTTTCATATAGTCAATAGTTAGAACAAACTTAAAATTAACTTTGGACATATCTACCTCCACATACCATGCAAAGAACCTTTGATTTCTTGAGAATTTAGATATCTATAGGAAAACAATTTGTGCGCTTATTCAACCATCATACTTTAACTTTGCTATTAGTTTTTAGTTTTATCACTGTACTGACCATTTGTGAAATGCTAGAGATACATACTGCAAACATTCAAATTACCTCACATTTTTCAAATCTGAATTAATAGACAAGCTAACAATCAAAAATTGTGTCCTCCATCAGAAATTTAATCTTACCAAATTAGCAACCATTACCTCTGGGAGGTATTTTTCCCAATCAGTCTCACTAGAAGTATTGGATAAAGTCAAAACCTCACTTAAGAAATCAGCAAAGTAACCTTATTTATCACTGAAATAAATGCAGTAGTGTACCCTGTTTATTTTTATTCATGCTGGCAGACAGCAAGTGGCACAGTGTCAGGTGACATCACTGTAGGAAAAACTCCAAGAATACAGCCTTAACATCTACTTTAAATATTACTTCTTTCAGCTTCTTTGGCCGTGACTCCATTGTTGAATTATTCAGGTACTGCTCTTGCTGGCAATACTTTTGTCACCATATGTCAACATTTAATATATGTCAGAAAAGTTAGGACTTATTTCCAGAGGAAGAATGTCAACTTTGCATATAGCTGGGATGCTGAGTGGTCTAGAGGATGGTGGCTGCAAATCTTTTTTAACATCCTCGGGTTTTCCACAGTAACGTTAGTATTACCTGAGCATTTCTGTTTTCCTTTTAGGAAAAAGTTTAGGTGGTTTTTTTTCTGTGTGAAAGTAGCAGAAATTTCTTTTTAGTCAGAGCTCCCATCGCAGTGAACACTAGAAATAGCCCAAGAGCTACTAAGGATAAAATTCAGCTTACACAACTGGAGCAAAACACAATTTGTATGAATCCATAATGCAAGCAGAGTTTAAGAGGTCCTGTGAGGTAACTCCCCATACTCTAAACTCAGAAGAGCAGGTTGACTGCAAATCCTAGTCAAGCACAGTATAATCACTTTAAACCTGCTTTTAGTGGCAGGGCAAGGGGGAATGGCTTCAAACTGAAAAAGGGTAAATTAGATTGGATATAAGGAAGATATTTTTCACAGTGAGGGTGGTGAGGCACTAGAACAGGTTGCCCTGAGAAGGTGTGGATGCCCCATCCAACCTGGAAATGTTCAAGGACAGGTTGGATGTGATGCCTTAGGTTTTAACTTTCATACTTTTCAAATTCTGTACTGCCTAGTGTGTAACTCTGAAGTTTCTTGTAGCCTGTTGACTTCTGCTCTCTCATGCTAGGTAGATGTAACAAAGCCTCTCCAGGCCTGCCCTCCAAGGACACTCAGACTGTCCTAGGCCCAAAAAGTATAAACCAAAGAGCCTCTAAGGGGGGCAGGTTTGGGGAAACTACATCATTAACTGAAGCTTTAATTGGAGAATTAACCCTGATATGCAAATGAACCAAACTTATAAAAGTGTGAAGAACTCGTGACCTGTGGTCCATCTTGGGGTCCATTTTGAGATCAGCCTCTGGCTCCCCAGGGGGTACCTTCGAAGGCCTTTCAAATAAATACCTACCTTTATCCCCTTACTCTTGTCTAGTCTCTGTTTTTAGGCAGCCTCTTCAGGCATCAGATGTGGCTTTGGGCAACCTTGTCAAGTGGAAGATGTCCCTGTCCATGGCATGGGGGTGTGGACAAGATGAATTTTCAAAGTTCCGTCTGAGCTCAACTGTTCTGTGATTCTTTTATTCTTACACAATTTTGAAAGAGTATTAATAATAGCTCTGATGACCTGGTAAATTCAGATTGTGTGAGCATATTTTGTCCCCCTAAGTTCTTCCAATGGATATTTTTTTAATCTTGCTCAAACAACAGATACCTAGTTTTAGAATTCTTATCTATTACTGTGTTTAAAAACAGGGAAGAAAGACAGGTATTTTGAATTTTTAAGTTTCTCTTTCATTTTTTGTGATTTTTTTTTTATATTTCTCATTCCTCCCTACCAGCTCATCTTTCTCTTTTAAAGCTCATACATAACCATTTTTGTGTTAGCCTTACTGTTATTGAGCCTTACCTTTGTACATGTATCTACCATGTAGGTCACAGAGGGCAAATACGTAGTTTCAAGCTACAGTTGGCTGTAAAATTAGCTTATAAGTATATATCTATGAAGTTCATGGCCCAGGATGCCAGTGGAAGTATTACAAGAGTGTAACGAGACCCAGTCTCCAATCATTCTTAGACAACCTGTATTTTGTATAAAAGCATAGGAAAGACACTGACATCCAGTTTTGCTATTCATAACAGGCTGGGCACAGCCTGATATTGAAAAGGGCTTTAACTTTATTCCCTGCATCTGTCCTGAAAAATAATTTGGGGGGAAAAACTGTCATTCTTCTCTGAAATATAATGTTATTATGTTTCTAAATGTGTGAGTCCAATCAACCAACCTCCTGTCTTGGGGAAAACATCTAGGTTTTATATCACATTTTGGCTTTGCACAGATTTCCAGATGATATGCTCAGATGTTCGTGCCAAGGGAGAAAATAGATTATTTCCTAATAAAATGCATCTTTGATAGAAATCTATCACTTACAATGCAGAGAAAGATTGAATACTTTAGCCCAAGCATCTTGACTTTTCCCAACTCCTTAACAAAAATTGCAAATATGTAAAGGATACATTCATTTTTTTTCTTTTTTTCCAATGTACTGACAGTTTCAAAAGCATCACTGAAATTCATATGTGGCATTTTTCTAAGTGGTCACTTGTTATGCAAAGAAATATGAATTTCGATTATGAAACATTTATCTTCTTGCATATATTTTTGCTTACATTATTTATAAAATCTCTTCTGCCAAGAGAGGAAAGAAAATACCACTTTTGGAATCAATGCAGTGTTATTTTGTTATTCCTTAAGGTGTTTTGAATATTGTAAGTATTAATGATGTGTCTTTCCAATTCCACGCAAAAGTTTTTTAAAGCACATTTCAATCATGAAATATATTATCACACTAAATACTTTATAGAGTGTCTGGCCCCATTGAAGCTGACAGCAAAATATCCTTTGACTTCAAGAGGCAAAAGAGTACAATTAATCTGGTGGGTTTTCAAGGATAACTTGAGTTACATCAGCAGAACATTGCAGATCCAAGCCATCATATTTCTCCTGTTGTGATGACTGGTTCAGCTGGCAACTACTCAGCTTTATGTGGAGCTGACCAAAAGGCCAGGTTTTGATTCCATACACCATCAGGAAAGGCTAATTTCAAACGAAAAGTTAATGAAATTTCCACCTAGATTTCAGTATAAGCAGGTTTGCCATTTTCTTAGTGCAGTACATATAGAGGTAAAATAGAATATGGGATTTTTCGAAGCCTCAATATAAGATACTTGTCAACTTAAGTTTTACATTCTATAAATAAATAATTCCTTAGCCTCAGGGAGCACAGAAAACTAACGTCTGTCAGGTTCATAACAGCAAGTGACTTCTCGGGATGCTTCTCTATTAGCGTTTTTCACCCTTCTTATCAATACTGCACATCTTGCAAGAGTACAATGTTGCAAAAAGTAGCAATACAGAGAAATAATGAGGGTTCATACTGATGCCATGAGGATTTTTTGCCTTTTCTTTTATACCCCTGTTATACTTTTTTTACAACTTCTGTATTCTTAGTGCTTTTTCCCTACATTCTTGGACTTGTTTCTTCAGCTGGGAGACTAAACATTTCAGAAGCTTCAGAGGTGGAGGATAGTGTACCCCAGACCTCAAGGTCCTCTCCAGAACACATTCTGTAAACTAAGATAGAACCATCCAGGGGAAGGTTCCTTGGGGAAGGAGGTTCACTCGAGCCTCTCATTGGGGAATCTTTGATAGATATGCTAATTAGTAAAACTTATAATGTTATACCAGATCTTTTGGGGGGTGCATTGCAGTGTGCATTTCACTGCATTTGACCTGGATGTGTGCACCTATGGAGCCTTAAAATAGATACCAAGGCAAAATCCCTTTTTCCCTTCTAACTGTGTTTGACTCTTGATTTTAAGACCAGGAAAAGGCATCAATACCAGCCATGAAATGATTTTTTTCTTGGGTGTATTTTATTCCACATTCAAGTGAAAAGCCCCTTTCTTGCAAAACTTTAATATTCGTCATTTGAAAACTAGAGTCTTCCCTTGAGCAAATCTGTAGTAGGAACAGGAGAGAAGGTAGTAGAGAAATCTGTACAGTGGGTAGGTGGCCTTGCTGAGATAGCAAAAGAAGCAGAGTGAATCAGGCCACTTTTACAATTGTTTTTAATTTAAATAGTGAAGCAGCTCAATTTGGAGCTGTTTCCTTCCTTACAGAACAAAAACAGAAGGCTCATCCCACTGGCAGCAGGCAGTCTCAGTGGAGACCCAAGATCTTAAGTTATTGTTCACATCACTGTGACAAAAATAATATCGTTCAAGGTTCTTTATTATACCTGGTTACAGTATTTTCTTTTGTATATTTTATTAGAGCACAGTGAAAGCTCATTTGTGGGCTAATTCAGCTGCAAGCATTGAGCCAAAAGTACTAATGTATGCTCTGCACAGTAAATATATAATTATTTGCTGCTTCCTTTCAAACAAATGGCTTGGTCAGTTATGTCTCTAATTTAAAGAGATTAAGACACTTTAACATCTGATAGGAAACTAGAAATTGACAGCAAGATTTCCCTCTGCACAAAGTATTTCAGCATTGAAATATGCTGAAGCAGTAACTTACCTGGCTCAGGAGGTGCATGCATACCAAAACTTCTGGGATTACAGTATTTTGGCGCAGTTGCTCTGATACTTCAAAGGGCTAGTCTTTCTGTCCTGTGCATTTTTCCACATTAAAAACAATGCTATTCCAAGTAAATCCTAGCAGTATAAGGGTGAGGGTTAGATCAGTCTTTAGAAGAAAGTAAAACCTTCTAAATTCTCAAAAAAAACCCCACAAACATCACACCATCTGAACTCTAAAATTACACTTTTTGTGAATTTAGTGGACAACATAATCTGGTCTCTGAGTAGGCAGTTTGGCAACCTATGGCTTTTCAAGTGCCACTGAACACTAAGCAGGTAGGAAGAACACTGAAAGATAGCAAGATAGGGATTTCACAATGAAATAGCAATTTTTAATCTTTCCAACTCCAATTATTTTCCTGATTACACTTTAAAATCTATCTGATTCACTTGCACATAGATTTTATTATTATTTCGTTCTTCAATGAGGATAGGAAGTTGTCATACTTTGTTAGGAACAGTTTTTGTAATGCAGAGTCGTGTTGCAGCAGTCTGTCAGCATGAACTTACTTGAGGGATTGGCCAAGGTACTTTTTCCCTAAAAAGTTTGTGATTTTATTAGAAACTGTTAGTAATTTGATGCTGCCATGGAAATTGTTGCAGCAGGGTGGGGGGAGAGCTGGTTTCTTAGTAATATGTTTGCACTTCTTAGTTCAGTATTCAGGCACAAGATGTTATTTTGCAATTTGGTAGAAGTAATGGTGTAGGTACCTGATGTAAAATAGCATTCATAAAATCTAGGGTTTATGTGTTCCCTGTGTACTATGCCTTGTTTCTGCATATTTATTACTAATTACAAAATGAAAAATCTGTATCTGGGACCTGAACTGTTGGAAACCTTGTCTTTAAATGAATATATTTCAATACACTTACAATTTTTTTCCGGTTTTTGATAAATTCATATACTGGATTAATATTACCTGTTTCCAATGATGCATGCACTCAGCTGCATGTGAAAACAGGAGCAAATATCTAGAGCTCACTTAAAGTGAGATGAAAAGTGAGATACAAGGTTATTATGTGACATCTGCTGTGGTATCGGGATGAAAATAAGTGGTGTCCATAAATTTCAGTAGACTGAAAGCCTACTTGGAATGTGCTGGGCTAACCTAAAAAATAAAATATATGTTTATATAAGAAGATAATAAGGATGTTTTGGGTGATGATACAAGTTTTTGCTAGTAGCCTCATTAAAGTACTCACCTAGGAGATATGATACCTGGATGTTAGACTTCCCTCAGACACACTGTCTGTGTTGAGTACCCCAACTGCCCAGCACCTCCCTTTTTCTCTGCTGAGCTCACAGTGTCACTGTGCAATCAAGAATGCACATTTTGAGGAACAGAGCCCCAAAGAAGCAATGTGAGAGACCAGCTGGAATGTTTGTTGAGAATGGGGACTGCTGGTTGTGCATTTTGTGTCCCGATTTTTTTCAGTGATTACAATGAAAGAATTCTCTTTAAATTGGTGTAAATACAGTTTAGGTTTGATTAGGTTTGACAGTTACCTTAATGCTGCTAGATGCCAAAATAGTCTCTGAGGAGTATCATAATTAATTTTTAAAAGCGACATGAGCAAGTGTATGCTAAGAACAAAAATACTGGCCCAGGTGAGACCATCAACAGCTAAATTACTATGTAGGGCTGCACAGATTCAGTGGTGCTGCTTCATGGGGAATAGTTTATTGTGGCAACAGTGCAAGTGGACTGACATGCTTGAACTGTTAAGTCTATTCAAATACACCGAATTATGTACCTTCTGGAAAAGACAACAAAGGCTTTGTAATAGAAATAGGAACAAGATTCATAAATGTATAGAATAAGACTCCACAGATTGCTTCTTACTCCTATTGTTTTCTGGTACACACACATCCTCATGGAACATACGGCGGGGGGGGGGTGGAAGGAGGGAGAGAGAGAGAGAGAGAGTGTGTGTATTCTCCTAAGTCTCCCTTATATATGTCTCAAATCTAATTTTATGAGACAAATTTTCCTAGAAAACTTCTCAACAGCTGTGAGATATCTGAAGCTGTCTGAAGAGGAGTTGGAAAAGATCTGGTCTCAGAGAGAGCTCCTTTGCTGTGAGAAAAGAGAATTTCTTACAAAATGTTCCCCTTCCGCTTACAGGGGTTTTCAGCAAGTTGCTGACTTGGGCTTTTCACAACAGTGCTATGATGGAAACCAAAGCAATTTTCTGGCTTTTACTCCAGGAGGTGCTAAGTAACTGGAATCTGTTGTTAGTCATTCCTTGCTTGACTAATGTGTGTGTTTCTTAGCTTTTTACTCTTGAATGCAAAGATATGTTTAATTACTCTTATTCATGCAATCCCTAAATTTCAGTATCTCATTTATAGTTAGGCTGAATACAATAGAGATCTCTTTCTCTCATGCTTGGAAAGGAAATCTTTGCCTGGTCTCAGGAGAATGGACTGCATTTTGTGACTTTATTTAAAAATTACCCAGGAAATAAAATGTTTTCCCCTGTAATGGAGTAAAGTCTAACCTGTTCATATTAAGCTACCGTGTCTTTTTCAAATATGCAAAGATATTTGCTTAATGTAACACTAGAGAAAGGGATTAGTTTGTGCTCTTCGTTTTGAAAGCTCTCTTTCTTTATCCAGTATTCTCTTTGAAGTAGTGTGAATAGCCTTTTAAAATGTGCCAAAAGTTATTCTGACTCAGGAATGGACACTGACCCAGAAATGTAGTGATAATTTACAAACTTAAACACAATTGCACTTTCTTTTCATGTGAAATCCTGGCTCCATGCAACTTTTTAGCACAAATTTTCTTCATTTTGCTGTATTTCTACAGCACTTACTGTTTTTCCAATGAGAAGAGCATCATCTATTATTTATCTGTAGCTTCAAGCAGCCTCTTTGCGTGTTTCTTTCAAATATGAAGCAGCCAGCACTATTTCAGCAGAGGAGTAAGTTTTATGGAACATAAGACTTCATTAAAAACTTTCCAAGTTAAATTTGTGTATTTGTACTGACTTATTTGTAATGCTTGATTTTTATTTTGTTTTGCATAAGTAAAGCCTCGGTGCAGTACTTTAGGACAGTACACATGCAAATCCTTTTTGGATTTGGATGAAATTACCTGTTCTCTTCCCTGTAGTAGTGGAAAGATGTGTGTGCTGTCCTGTGACTTGAAACATAAGGAATTCCTTCTATGTCATAGGTCCTTAAAAAGTGAAAGCAAAGAATAATGCTGTAGTCTATCTGTAAGGGTGTGGCATAATCGTATTTATCATTTCAGTCTGTTAGCAGGTGTTGATCCTCAGAGGATAATCTAGATTGGTACCATTGAAATTATAGGACAGGGATTTCTTATGCTACCCAGACAGAAAGGAGGTGTGGTTGGCCACCAGAAAAGAATATAAGCAATGACTGAAGTGACGCGTTTTTAGGTCTGGTGGGAAAAAACAATTTTGGAAGAGGACAAATTGAAGAGCTGAGTACCTCAGTTACCTTGACTCATGATGTTACATTACTCAAGTGAAAGGCCTATCTTTCATAAAACACATTATATCCATTGCAATAATATGCAAAGACAATGAAAGTGTTTTCTTGTGCTGCAACTTTACTTCAGCTGTTTACATATTTTCAAGATTCTGAGCATGGTCAGGTAGGAGCTGTTTCATATTCTCAGTGCCTAGAGACATGACTTTTCTTGATTTTGCTCCCTATATTCGCTATAATTCAGGATCCAAAATGGTCAACATTCAGTCTCATTCCAATGGACAATATCCTGTAGTTTATCAGTATTCTTTGTCACTATAAGGTTGATAAATACAGTCTCAGAAGCATTTGCATTACTGCATAGAAGCACCTGAGATATCACCTTAGATAGTGATGGTTTTAGACTGTTTTGTAAATGGTGTATTCTTACTTCTTTCTCTGTCTCAATCCTTCAGTATTAAATTTACAACAAGATACAGAGCATACAAGTGTGCATAGAGGAATAGCACAATAAATATTTTTTACAGTTAGAAAATGCCATTAACATTTCAAGGTTTTTCTCCTTTCACAATAAATATGATGCCAAACTTGTGCATTTAAGACTTTATTTAGAGATTTTGTCTACGCTTGTTTGGAATATATAGCATACCTCAGATATGGCTTGGCTGCTCATCAATAAATTCAAGTAAATTTTTCATACAGAGTGAAAAATCCATCATAACCATTGTGCATTTGAAATCCTTGTAGCCCTCTGTTGAGTCATTCATTCCCATACGTAATCACGGAAAGGTCAAGGTTAGAAGGAACCTCTGATGACCATCTGGTTCAACCTGCTGGGTCATGCCCAGAGCAAGGCTTGGGTTAGGCTTCCCAAAGTCCTGTCAATCTGTCTTGAATGTTCCCAGTGAAGGAGATTCCACCACTTCTCTGGAAAACCTGTTCCAGTGTTTAATTGTTTTCACAGTGTAGAATTTCTTTTCTTATGAAATTTACACTGAAGCAACTGCACCACTTGTGAAGCCCTTCACCTCTTATCTTACCAGTGGACGTCCTTGTGAAGAGAGTGACTCAGTCTGCTCTGTAACTACCTTTTAGGTATTGCAAGACTGTGGTTACATCCCCCTGAGCCTTCTCTTCTCTAGACTGAGCACAGCCAATTCCAGCAACCTTTCTTCCTGTGTCAACTTCTCCAACTCTCTCATCATCTTGGTGACTCTCCACTGAATTCCCTCAAATTTTCCATGCCACTCATGAACGCTGGAGAGCTGGACTTGGTGCAGGAAAGCAGGATAAACAGTGTTTCAACTTTGACCTAACAAGTGCAGGGCAGATAGGACGTTCCCACATCCCTCCACCTGCTGGCTGTACTCCTGTTGATGCAGCATAGGACATATTTGCCTGCAGGTTCATGTTCAGCTTGAACGTAAACAAGTCCATGTGCACCAGGACCTGCAGGGCTTTTTCCGCTGAGCTGTTCACCACACAGTCGGGCCCCAGCCCATACTGCTGTGTGAGTTATTCTGGATGCAGAAGTTCACATTTATATTTGTTAAACCTTGTACAAATCTTCTTGTCCCCACCTGCCAGCTGGTTGATGTGTTTGTGTGGTGGCTCTCCTTTCTGGCTCACCTCCTTCCATTTCGGTACGGCCCACAAGCTTGGTGAGGGTGCAGTCACTCTTGTCATGCAGATCATTCCTAAGACTCTGAATAGTACTGGGCCCAGTATCCACCCTGACAAGCCATCCAGTGGTAACCAGCTGACACTTGAACTTCCAGTCCTTGCTTGCCACCCTTTTAGTCAAGTGGGTAAGCTGCTTTTCCATCCATCTTGTGATCTGTCCAGTTCATTTCTTGCCTGCTTGCCCATAACAACTTGTACATGAGGCATCATGTTGGAGACACTCCATACACACAGGTGTGTAAATGCAGACATACATACATGTATAAAAAGGGAGAGTATATATCCCTATATACAGTTTTATCAATACTGTGTTACCATTATGGTTCTTTGGCAGAGGTGATAGGCTCTTGAATAATCCTTGTCAGCGAAAATTGTCAGTCTAGTAAGAAAATTCTGAAGATGCTTCAATTCTTGGTGTTTATTACCTTAAAACTCCCTTAAAGACTCTTCATAAAACTATTACAATAGAAATATTTCTCCCTTGGTATTTTGAGAATTGTGCTTCCTTCATTTCAGGAGTCTAGTGTTAGAATTTTCTTTTTAAAACAGTCAAATTACAGTAAGTTTAAGCAGCTAAATCATCTTTCTGAAGTGCCTCTACTTGTTTTATTGATGCCTTAATTAATAGCCATGCTACTAAAATACGAAATCTAGAAATGTCTTTGTGGCAGAGTCTAGTGGATTCATTGGACAAAAGGATCTGTTAAAGCACAAAGTAATGGCAAAACAAGTTTTTTCTGTGCAATGCCATTCTACCTGAACTTTCCTTTTATGAAATAGCATTCAGCCCATTCCATTACTTTGTCTGCAGCACAAGCAGTCTGCTTCTTAAAGACATACAGTAAATTAGATCAATCATTTTTCTGATTGTGAACCTCAGGCTTTGCCCAGTCAAATGCATTGTATTTTTGTTTGCCGAGACAACAAATGAAGTACAACACAAAGCACCAGCATGCTGTGGTATTAGAGATGCTCAGCAGTAAAAATCAGTCAGCAAAGATGTTGTCAAACAAAAAGATACCCGCTGCTATTACCTCGAAGGAGGTAATATTTTCTCACACAGATGCTGCTAATGATGGCAGTGGTGTGTTCAGATTTTCTTCAATCTTTGGAGTGCTAGCAGGAAGGAAAGCTGTAATTTCAGAACTCTGAAGCTGGAGAGAACTGGACCTGTGGGTCCTTGCAGGTAAGACAGGAGGATGTCTGGCACTAACACACCACCTGCCACTCCTGATTTAGTAGACTTAGTCATGCTCAGTCTTAACAACACAAGAGAATGTAGCACTGATGCCTTTTCCTGGTCTTAAAATCAAGAGTCATACACAGTTAGAAGGGGAAAAGGGATTTTACCTTGGTATTTATTTTATTTATTTTAGGTGTACACGTCCAGGTCATATGCATCGAGATGCACCCCACCGAGTCTATCTCTGTCCCTCCTCCCCAACATTGGGTATAACATTATAGGTTTTACTAATTAGCATATCTATCAAAGATTCCCCAATGAGAGGCTCAAGTGAGCCCCCCTCCCCAAGGAACCTTCCCCTGGATGGTTCTATCTTGGTTTACAGAATGTGTTCTGGAGAGGACCTTGGGGTCTGGGGCACACTGATCCTTAGCTACTAAGCTTCTAAAATGTTTAGTCTCTTAGCTTCACAACCAAGTCCAAGAATGTAGGGAAAAAGCACTAGGAATACAGAAGTTGTAAAAAGGTATAACAGGGGTATAAAAGAAAAGGCAAAAATCTTCATGGCATCAGCACCTCAAAGGGGTATTTAACAGGATATATTATAGAGGAATTCCCTCAAACAGGGAAGTTACTTTCAACTCCATTCTTTGATTGGCTCAAAGATTTAAAGTGCCTAATATTAATGCAGATGTTGTAGACACTGGCAATTCACATGCTCTAGAAGCTCTCAATGAATTCTTCAAAAGAAGCTTTGAAAATAATGGTCCCCTAGCTATAACAAAAATTACAGCCCAAGTAATTGGTCAAAGTCCACTCCTACTTTTCAGTAAATGATTTTGAAGGAGGTATAAACCCATCATTTAATACCTTGCTGAGCTTTCATCCAGGTTTCATTGGAAGTTAATTTCAAAATCTGGACTTGCTTTGTTGAGATACAAAATTAATGAAAGTAAGACAAAAAAGCATTTTGTCATGTGTCTGCTATAATTTCCTTATAGATAAGTTATCCCGGTGAATTACTAACTTCTAGAACCTGTTTTGCTTCTCTGAGAACAAACTGGTGAGGCCTTCATTGCATGTAATAGATCTGATCAGAGCATGCATTGGCAATGATATTTGGCAAGCCTGTGCTCCCTGAGGTTACATTCTCATGTTTCCACAGTGGATCTGCTGCCAAAGTTGTAAAAGCTTTCAATCAGATGAGAATTGAGCTTTGTATGATGCAAGTCTATTTATTTTAAATTAAAAGTTGCTTACTAACCACCCTGATTTACTCCTGTTAAGCAGTGACTTACAATCCAATTATGCTGACTTGTGAGAAAAAAAATTTTGATTTGTATGATTTCAGTGGCAATATTCCATCATGCTCCCTTGTGTGGTTTCCGCCTTTTTTTTTTTTCAATTCCAAGTGATGGTTTATCGTTGTGACCAGCCTTTAGAATAATGATTGCCAATTGCCTCAGAACCAGTTAACTAAGAGCTTAGCATATCTGCAACTTGTATGACATTTTCATTTTGCTAATTTGGTAAGAAACTCTGTGGAATTTTTCCTGGGAAAGATCTTTTAAGAGGTTTTTGGGGTTTTTTTACTTATATATGTAATAGGTGAGCAAATATAAAATTTTCTCATTTCCAAGAGCAGGTCAGATGGGGCTTTGAGCAGCCTGGTCTAGTGGAAGGTGTCCCTGCTCATGGCAGGGGGTTCAAATTAAATTACCTTTAAAGTAATTCTAACCTTTCTAACCCAAAATATTCTATGATTCTATGATTAATTACCTGAATTCTATGATCATCCAATCCTGTGTTAATCAGCTGATTCTGTGATGATCAACTGGATCTTCTAGTGGATCACTCACTTTCATAATCTGTCTTGGCACTGCCCTTTCTGATGCTTAGTCAGAATCCATTTGCCAGACACTGGTCTTCTCCAGAGACTGGCTCCAGAAAAGTGAATTTATTCAGAGACTGTTTTACTGTTATTCTATTACTGAAGAACTTCACTGTGTGACAGCAGATGTCTGCACTAGTCTTTATGCTGTTTGCTGCCTCTGGATGGAGTTCTGTTTTCTGGGGGAATAACAGTGCTGGAAGCATCTGCCCTCCTCGCTAAGGACAGATAAAATTCCCATGGAAGAAGTTCCCTGTCTAAGGGAAAATGATCAAGTAGGCTTCCAACATAACTTAAGTTTTCATTCCTTGAAATATATTCCTCTTTAGGAGAAGATTATTTTCATATCTAAACCATAACATTCGTTGGCTGTTCGCAGTCCTTGTTTTATCCCCCCACTTAAGCTGCATATTTAGATAACTGTCTTTGAAGGACTTAGGCCAGATTGAAATAATCCTGAGATGCCTCATGTGTTTCTGACCATCTGCCATCTAGAAATGTCCTCAGTCGAGCCCTTGTCTTCCTAAACTCCCAGGCAGTACCAGACTGAATTAATAACAAGTACGTTTTTCTGGCTCTGGACTTTGCAAGGAGAGACTTTGAATGCATACAATTATAAATTTTTAGTCATTCTCTGAGTAACTTTTGCTCTTACTATTATTTCTAGATAGCTCATGGTATGTCTTCAGCCAAACAGGATACCAGCATTTGATGTAGATGTGAATCTGTGAATTTAATCTGAGATACAGACTTAGTCTAATAAAGGACATTACTGTCTAAAAAACCCCAGTATTATTACTTAAACTTGGGTAATTTTGCATTGAAATATGCATATGAACCTGTAAAAGGAATGGAGATCTAAGAATTTTCTCCTGATCTATTTTAAACAAACCTGAACAAATACTGTGTAGAGTCAAACATTATTCTTCAAATATTTTTTCAATAAAATAATGAAGATGCATGAAAAGAAATATGTAAGAAATAGCTTAGAGGGACATGAAAGACTTATTTCTAACATTCTGGATCAAAATTTCTGCTCTAACTAAATACCAGACTGCATGAGAGAGAGCTCTTGGAAAACAGGACCATTGACAGGCAGAGACAGAATTTTTCATTCTTCAATTCAGAGCTCAGACCACTTCTATACCCTTTGCAACAAAATCTTGTATGGGTTTTTCCTAGCAGCTGCCATCTGTGTTTTGGATTTTATTAAGTCAATTTGTTTCCCTGAACAAAACAAAACATCATTCAGGCTACAAAAAGAAGTAGACAGGTGGTCTACATAAAAGATATTTTTCCCATTGTTTTGTATGCCACGATTTAGTCTAATTATCCCTATCATCTCACCCCTCATATTGTGATTTTTTTTTCCCCAGAGGAAAGAAATAATGGCATTACTTTTTGGGAACAAAGAATTAACTTGGAAATCATGCAAAAAGCAACACTGCCCATTGGTAAGCCTTGCAGAAGTGCTTTGGCAACAAGAGAAAGGACATAAAAGGGCATCTAAAACCTAGTAAATCTGGGGAAAAAAAATAATTAAATTATTTTCAGGTTCTGTGCCTGTCCTTGAATTTTTCTGCCAGCTCACATTAGCTTTTATGACCATTTATGTTAGAAGTCTGAATACAAGATAAAGGCTCATTCAGTTGTGGGGAACACAGCTCTGTGTGGGGCTGTGGTATAGTGCTATAATTAGGAAACAAGAAACAAAAATTGTATTTCTAACTTCTGAGAAAGGAGGGAGATTACTCTGTTGTAATATCATAGCTTAGCTTTTGATACTTCTTCAGTTTTCACTTCTTTCCTCCCCACCCCACCCTAGGCCAAGTCTACCACAAGAATGCATTTAGCACTATCAGTGCCTGGCCAAGTTAGAAGTAATCAGCTCCAGAAGTGTAATTCTATTAAATATACCCATTACCATGCATCCTCAAAGAAAGTTTTACAGCCCATTACAGCCCACTCCCTTATATGAAATGGTGAGAATGCCAAGAGCAACCACTGAGATGAATTATTGTCAAATGTTTCATTTGGCTTTTAAAGAAAAAAGAAAAGAAAGCGTGGGCCAAGTTCTCAGACATGTGATGTCTTTCATGCATTTAGGTAAAAATAAGGTGAGGTTTCAGGTGCTGTCTCTCAAACAATAAATAAAATACAGCACTCAACACATAGTCCCATATACTCACCTTCTATAAATCAGCATTCTTTAAGTATTCATGCTTATATTGATTTTGTGACTGTTAACAAAAGAAAGAAAATTCTGTCAATTAAATGTGTGCAAAGTGTCAGAACTGAGAGCACCTAAGCATTGTTAGGATGAACCAGAATAAATGAATGTGTAAATGTGTTGCCTATATCCAAGTCTGTTTGGACACTTTCACCACTAGTAATTAGAACAATCTCTCAACTCAGTGTCTCAGTGGAGTGGCTACAAAATGAGAATGACATTTCTAACAGAGCATGGGGTGTTGTTATGTGGGAGACACTGAGAAACAAGCCGGGATTAAAACAAGAACAATTGCAACGGGAGTTCAATTCCCTCTTTAGTGAATTGATCATCTTTGCAATCTATTTAGGTATACCAGTGAAGGAAGAGAGCATGGCACAGCCCTTTTGGTCACAGGACAGTGTCTTTGTTGTATTAGAGGACAAGCAGCTATCAGTGCCTTTGTTATAAAACATGACCTTATTGCAAAGAAGGGGAGGGGCAGACTGAAATCCTTCTGCTATGAGATAATTTCAGGGGGTTGGGGTATATAACTAGAAAACCTACAGGTAGTATACTGATGCCTTAAAGGCCTAGAAGTAAAACAACATACTTTCAAGACAATATTAATATAGGAGGTAATATAAAGGGTGGTCTTTACTGGAGGCCTCCAAGGGACAGGGATGGAAAAATGCCCACCCCACATGGGGTGAATACAGTTTTATAAGTTTGGCAAATTAGCACAATTGACAAGAACCCCCAGTTAGAAGCACAAATGATGAAGTAATTTCCCCCCTTTAGGTTCCACCTCTTCTGTAGCCCCCCTCTAGATAGCGACTAAACTTTGTTCATGGAAAGCTCAAAGAGCTGGTTTCAACCTTGGCTCCCAGCAAGAACCAAGACAGGATAGGGGCCTTGGAACCCCCGGCACTTGGAGCCTCTGGAATGTGTTTTGTCTTTCTGCCAGTCAGGGCAGGGAAAAGGTAGGGAAAAGTATTGGACCTAGCTAGGAACTATATAACTGTACAACCATAGTCTGGAGAGCTGCGAATATATATGAAGGAGATATAAAAGCAAAAATCACTCCGGCATCATATAAACCCTCCCACTTCACAGGGCGTTACAGAAGTGGGGTACAATAAATTTCTGCTTCCAGCATAGCCTGAATTACTCCACAGTTCAGGTACTGTTGCCAGTACAACTGAATTTCAACTCAAACTCAATTGAATCTGCGCAATGGATCAGAGAATCTGGCTGAAAATGTTGATGTGTTAGACCCTGATAAAATGGGGAGGGAGGTTCTCAATACAGAGCATGAAAAATTTATTAGGTCACAACAGGGCTTTGCCTGATTATTTTATTTAGTCCTTGTTTCTCAAAAAATGGCAAATATGGGAGTATCTGGATATTCGTGGTATTGAAAGCTGTGTTCTGGGAAACATGTAGGACTAAATTAATGAACTGCATAAAGAGATGCAAAGCTAGAGAGAAGCCAGGGCCAGATTTTTTTTGTGGGCTTTCTATCAGTGATTGAGAGAAAGTACTGTATTGCCCTCTAGAAAGACTTATTGAGTACACCATAGCCAAGACCATATTGACTAAGATGAAGGTCAAACATAAGCACAATTTATTTTCTGTCTCTACTTCCCCAAAAGTTTAAGTTAGCATTTTGATAATAACAAGTGAGAAAAAAAGGGAGAGAAACAGCCCTGCAGACACCAAGGTCAGCAAGGGAGGAGGGGGAAGAGGTGCTCCAGGCACCAGAGCAGAGATTCCCCTGCAGCCCATGGTGCAGCCCATGGTGAGGCAGGTGTGCCCCTGCAGCCCATGGACATCCGCGGGGCAGCAGAGATCCTCCTGCTGCCTATGGAGGACCCCACAGTGCAGGAGGAGGACATGCGCTGGGGGAACCTGCAGCCCATGGAGAGAAGCTTATGCAGGATCACGTTTCCTGGAGCAGTCTGTACCTGAAGGACTATACCCTATGGAAAGGAGACAGCTGGAGCAGTTCTTGTACGACTGCAGCCTACAGCGGAAGGACCCACAGTGGAGCAGGGGAAGAGTGTGAGGAGGTAGAGAAACCGATACAAACTGACCACAGGCCCCATTCCCCTTCCCCCTGAGCAAGTGGGGGCAAGTAGAAGAGTTGGGACTGAAAGACTGAAGTTAAGATGACTTTTTTTTTTTAAATAAGCAAAGCAAATTTTCACTAGTTGTATTTATATTAGGATTCTTTCAGCTGAAATTTTAAAAGAATATTTCAAAGGAAAACTCCCAGTAACAGAAAATGTCAGCTCATACCCACAGAGGTGTGTTAAGGTTATAAGGAAGGTTTATAAGGTGTTTAGCAGTCTTCATAGAAGTACGAGGTGCTATATGGTCATGTATAAAACATACCATTGTGATGCATTGAGCTGTGGTACCACCTGTTTGACATGATGGCAAACTTAATGAAGTCGGCTGTAGTTCGTACTGCATTCTTGCCACTATTTCCAAGTTCTTGAGCTGTGTGAAAGCCAGGGCAAGTTGTACCCATGTCTAATTTCCTCAAGTTCATGAATGTCACTGTGGAAATGTGGCACAGCTGAGAGCACACGGCCGCGACCTCTTCCCACAAGCAGTCTACAAGTAACCGAAAAATTCAGCAACCTTCTGTTATCATCTGTCACAGTTCACTTCTCCTTCCTTTCCATTTATTCCTCAGTTGCAGCTGATAATGTATCAAGATTTTTTTTTTTTCTTACAAACACCAGCCTGGTTTTAGGCACTATAAATATGCTTATGAAGTCTGGCATTTTTTCTGTAGGGTGAAAACGCAAGCCATTGTGGGTGTTGCAGTAATTTACATGCAAACATAGTTTTCCACAGCATTAAAATATGATTAATAGATTCATTTTTAGCCTAATCTCATAAAATTGATACAAATATTTCAGTGATATAAATGTACTACAGTAAAAGTATTTTGTTGTCTCACTTGATAAGAAGGATGTTCTTTTTTTTCTTTTCCTTTTACACAAAGAATTTTTTCAATTAATTTCTTCCCCAAACTACCTTAAATGTAGTCTCCAGAAGTGGTAAAAGACAGAAAACATTTCTCTTTTTTCCTTCTTTTTTACTTCTCAGTTATAATATTGCAGATTCACTCATATTGCACATTCCAACTGTTGAAACACAACAGTAGATTACAGGAAATGGTACATTTCACTGCACAAGTCGCCATAATCCAACAACATATAATTTTTAAGAAGTGGCATTTTCCTCCTTGAGGTGCAAGAAATGGGAGTTTTAAAGCAGCCTTCCAAAATACTAGCTGCCAATTCTCATTAGCCTCCTACTAAGGGGGATGTTCCCCTTTGTCACGATTTGCTCCACAGAAGGCCTTATGGAGTTCCTTATGATTGCATTGCGCCAGTGCTGTTTGAAAGTTGCCATGTCAAGGTTAGAGGGAGAACAGATGGGCAGCACAGAGTGCAATGAACAGTGTGTAAGAAACTGTGAATCCCATTTTTGGTCTGTGTCCTATCTTGTCAATACCTAGGAGTCCCTTCGATATCTTTGAAGCCGGCGAAGGGATCTGGTATTCTATTGATAATTTTGGATTCAGACCAGAGGTTAGTTGAGCAGTAAGTCCTTACTAAAGAAAGTCTTCCATAAACATACAATAACATACTTTATTGAATAATTAATAGCAATAAGAGAATGCTGAGCACATGTTTCATTTCATTTTTGTTTATGTATAGATTATGGTGGTCTTGAGTGAAGGATGAAGTTGCAAGTTTTACCTTTATTCTGATCACTGACTGCTGTCTAGGGGGAAAAGACTATTTCCATTTTAGAATTCAAAACTGTCTGAAGGATTATCTAATGCTTAGAAAAACAGTACTTCCACATCAGTTGGGTAAATTAATATTTATGAAGAGGATGAGTAAGAACACATGTGAATGTGTTTGCATTGTCATGAATATGCCAAGCAGATATTTTCAAAATAATGTAATGCATAAACCACAATTATCCCTGCCTCATGTGAATACAGTATATGTGTACATTCTTAGAGTAGTAATTGTTAATGAGTTAAATGCATGTCCAGGGGGTTAGTACAAGATAATTTTTAAGGTCCCTTCCAACCCAAACCATTGTACAAATTCTGTAGTTCTTAGAAACTGCAATATCTCTAATTCTTCCAGTGTCTTACAGTTTATCATGCATGGTCATAACACCTTAAACCCTCATGAAATTCACAGTGGCATCAATGACATGTTCTTTTATAGGCTTACAACTTCATCCAGTATATCAAAGGATTACTGTAAATGAACCATAAAGAAGCTGGCAGTATAATTCATTTCATTCCATGGTCTGGTTTCAGCAGTGGAGCATGCATGGAAGTACCTTTGTTATAAATCATAAAATTATGCTTGAGAACACAATACGCATAGCAAAGAGCTGTTAGGAAAATATGTGTATGTACAAAGTCAGAGTTTATAAAAGTGGTTACTCAGTCTCTACCAACAGCATCTTGCTATGACCTATTTAAACATACCTATTTTTGTGCACCCAATCTGGAGTGATCTTCATCCCAATATTTCCTTGTGCAAGCAGTGACTAAGTTTTATGTGCAGGAACAAACAAGAGGGATGTGAAGGACTGCCAGAAGAGTTAGACTCCTATAATTAATATGTTAAATCACAAATGTGTATTTTCATATTTGTAGATTATAAAGAGAATGCTTCCAGAAGATATTTTAAAAGTATTTTACTTGGAATGATTTTTATTGTATAAAATTACTAGTAGTTGACAGCAATGAATAATAACTGTAGCAAAGAATGTGATCAGTTTTGCAGGATGATGTACATGGCATTTTTTTGCTGAAGAGCGAGCCTACATAGTGATGTGTAGTTTCTTTTTTTAACTCTGGCTTGAGAGTTTATAAGGGAGGTACTCTTTTACTGAAATACTCTTTTACTGAAATTATACATAGGTAATTGTTATTTTCAGTTTTACAATATAATCAAATTATATATATCAAGTCCAATTACAAGTATTAAGAAAAACATACATTGATACCTGACATGAAGATTAACTGGCTTTAAAAAGACTTTTCTCTGTATCAGTTGAAAATACATCTAGTTATACTATGTTGGGTAATGATGGTTTTGGCCTACAGGTGAGGCCACAATAGTATTATGCCAGATATATACATTGCATGTGTTTGCATTTACATTACAACTAACAAGATTCCTTCCTCTGAGGCTGCTCTGGCTCATTGCTAATATTTAAAGAGTTCTTGATCAAATCATTCCTCTATGCTGGCAGTATAAAAGAAAATTCCATTAATATGCCAAAAAATGAAAGGCAAACACAAAATAAATGTTTTAAGCACTGTATTCAACTGTGTGTTTGGCATGAACATTTTGTCCTCTAGTTCACAAATATTTAGTATTATGAATTTTTATTTGCAAATAGATGAATTTGCATAGGATTATTCAAGTTAGCTTAATTAATTATGTGCGTTTGCAGAATGATAGATGTATATATTAACCAGTATTTAACTTGCTATTTAACTGTTGTCCAATTTTGTATTTTGCTTCTTGTCTGAAGCGAAACAAATGTACAGGTATATTATGTTATCTCCATAATGTATTAGTTGGAACCCTTCCTAGATCTCCGATTTGTAATATGAGTTATGAACAGGCATATAAATAACCATGTCAGCTTCAAAAGGAAGAATATTTTATATAACCATATTTTTAGCTGATTCAGGACTGATGAAAGTTAGCTACTTAGTCAACTGCAATACAGGATAGTATATTCTGACTTTATTTTGTCAGTATACTGCAAGTTTCAACGCTAAATTTTTGATGGAATAATCTTCCATAAGGAAAATACATGAAAATAGAGTAAATGACTTGGTCATTTTGCAACAGAGACAACAGCCCTGCCAACTGTACCAGAATCTGCTACTAAAGAGATAAAAGTTTGATAATCCACTGTGTGTTAGTCACATAGTGTATTTTTTGTGGCTTGGGTTTAATGTTTTTCTAAAGAAAATGAAACCTGAAATATCCAATTCCACCAGACTTGAAGTTTTCTCTTTCAAATGATACAGAACATTTTTTCACTAAAAGTTCTGGGGGTATCTTTCACTGGGTATGTCTCTCACTAAAGCCCTCTTGCCTGGAGAGGCTGTGGAGAGCAGGCTTTGCACAAATTGCTGCCATGCAGCCTGCGTGAGTTGTAACAGAATGAAAATCCCTGGTAGTGTCATCTGCTGGAGGGATTTTGCAGAGCTGTCAGTCATGTTTGCTCGACAGAAGGGAAGGGTATTCTTGTTTCACACCTCAGTTCATGGTCTCAGGGGTGTAATCACAGATCACATGAAGGGTTTCTCCAGGGTGGTACCACAGAACCTGACAAATGCAGCAGGCTTTTTCCACGGAAGTTGCCTGAGAACTAGCCCTTGTTCCTTAGGTCTGGTAGGCTATATGTAGTGGAAATTTTTTTCCACTGACACAAAGCTAGACTAGATGTGCATGAACCATGTGCTTCGCTAATCCAGTCTAATGGCAGGAAGCCTAAACTATCCATATGCTCGCTGTGGTCTGGCATTGCAGAAGCATGCTGACAATTTGGCAATGGTGACTGTTCCTGTGGGCGTCACTGAGACATTCCTGTTTCGCTTCTTCTCTTCAGTATCATATGATGTTCTGGGAAGCTGTGTACATTCTGTTTCTTCATGCTTCAAGGAGAATGACATTACAGACCCCAAAGTCCAAGAAGTTAAGAAATATGTACCACAAGCTGTAACAGACCAGGAGGTGAAATGGGAAAGGTTTTCTTCAGCCAGTAGTTTAATACCACCAGCCATTTTCTTTGCTTATGATTGTCATCTTTATCTCTAAAGCAGCCAAGCTCTGTTAGCCATGGAGCATTTCATATTCCTCTAACTCCTCTTCATGTTTCTTATCACACTTGGTTACATCTTCTCTTTCAACAGAACATTACTCTTTAGAAACACGGTGCTGCTTATGTGTCCCTGAGAGTGTACTTCTGAGGGCAAATCATCTTAAATCCAGGGCAAATCATCTGTGGGCTGAAGTTTACTTGGAAGAAAAGGGAATAATATCCCTTGTGTCATAAAAAAAAAAAAAAAAATACTGTGGAGTTCATTAAGGAATGCAAAGAGCTTGAAAAGAAGTCCTATTATTAAGTGTTCAGCAAAAAATATCCAGTTACTGACAATTAGAAAACCATTTGCCAATTATTCTAGTTTCACAAAGGGCATCTAGTTGGTCATTAGAAGAAATTTGAAACAGGAGCCTTGTGTTAAGTTCATTGCTGAATATTCCTGCAGAGTGATTGCATTCCAGGCATATTTCATCCATGACATCTTGCTTTTAGCCATACTATTGATGACCAGTGGCATGAAAATTGCCAGCTTAGGAAAACAAACATAACTTTGTTATTCAGTGCATTTTTAAGAAAACTTCTTTCTTTGCATTCTTGCTCTCAACCTGTTTTCTAATCACAGCTAGTGCTGAGGAAAACCAACATGAACAATTCCTGGGGACTTCAAGCCATGGGAGAGTGGCAACCACAAAGTTCAGTAACAACAGTCTTACTTGCCATGTGAGAAGGAGTAGGCAGAAGCCTGTGACTACCTTGTCTAAGATTTCCACAGTTTGCCTATTGAGTACAACCCCACCAAACTAACCAGAGCAAGAGGCTACAGCAAACTTGTCACTTTGAAAAGGGGGTGTCATAACCTCCAGGAGGAGGTTGAAGGTTGTGCTGAGGAGCACAGACATCAACCAGAGCAGAATCACTCCAACCTGAGCAGAGAAATACAATATTACAACCTTCACAACTTCTCTCACAAGGTTTAGAATGTGTGAAACAAGGACTGATAAATTTTGACAGCTTGCTTTTCCAGATGTCAGGGATTGGTTTAGCTACTTGCAAGAATATGGGGGAACTGGAATTAAAAGTACAAAAGATTTTTTTGTTTTATTACCTGCATGACTCTGGGATATTCAGACTTGCTATAATAACATGCTCTTTTAGTAGAAGATTAACAGATATGTTAATAGAAGTGTTTCTATTAGTACAATTTTGGATTTAGAACATCCATTAAAAGAACTTTACAGTAGAATTCTAATCCAAAAAGCTTTCTACTACAACACATTCCAGTTTCTCAAACTTCTGTCTATGAAAAAAACCCAGGAATATTAATGAAAAGGAGATGGACATAATGTTTTTTACAACCGTCATAATTCATAGAATCATAGAATGATTTCAGTTGGGAGGGACCTTAAAAATCATTTAGTTCCAACCCCCTGCCACAGGCAGGGACACCTTTCACTAGACCAGGTTGCTCAGAGCCCCATCCATTCTGACCTCGAACACATCCAGGAATGGGACATCCACAGCTTCTCTCTGGACAACCTGTTCCAATGCCTCACCACCCTCACAGTAAAGAATGTCTTCCTAATGTCTAATCTAAACCTACCCTCTTCAAATTTTCACCCTTGTTCTATCACTCCATGTCCTTGTAAAAAGTCCCTCTTCAGCTTCCTGGTAAACATCTTTTAGGTGCTGTGAGGCTTCTCCAGGCTGAACAACCCCAGCTCTCAGCATGTCTTCATAGGAGAGCTGTTTCAGCCCTCTGACCATCTATGTTGCCCACCTTTGGACTCACTCCAACAGGTCTATGTCCTTCTTATGTTGGGGTCCCCAGAGATGGCTGCAGTATTGCAGGTGGGGTCTCACCAGAGCAGATGGGGAGAATCATCTCCCTCACCCTGCTGCCTGTGCTGCTTTGGATGCAGCCCAGGATGTGGGCTGGCCTCCTAGTCTGCAAGTGCATGTTGCTGAGTCATGTTGAGCTTCTCATCAACCAACACTTCCAAGTTCTCTTCAGGGCTGCTCACAATCAGTTCTTCACCCAGCCTGTATTTGTTCTTGGAATTGCTCCGACACCTGTGCAGGATCTTGCACTGAACCTCATTGAACTTCATTAGATCCTCATGGACCCACATCTCAAGCTTGTCAAGGTCATTTTGAACAGCTTAACTGGGAAATGTGGCTTTCTATAGCTTTGTGTATGACAATTGTTTGAACATTTCATTGACTCATGATAGTGGTTTTGGTACTCCATATGTATCTTTAGTCTTTTCCCATATCCTTTTTTTGGCAACAGCAGACAGGCTGTTTTCTTCAACTGGAGTAATCAGACACAGGAATAAAAAGTTATGAGAAGTGAACTTCTAAATGTTCAGCCCTGGTGTGAGTTCTATTTTTTTATGAGACCTGTAAGAATGTAATCATCTATGCAGGTACTCTGGTTGCCTCAATCAGATTTGAGTTCAAAATTTTATGAGAAAATGGCAGAAAATACAGCTGCGTACTCAGTCCAAATAATCACACACTCTCCATAACTAAAGGGAAAAAATGTTTTTTTCACACTTCCCAGTAAGGTGAGAATTAACAGAGGTCAAATCAACCTGAGCACATGGAGGAAGTTTCCCAGGTGTGCTGTAAGAGTAAAGTAGGAGGTGCTCAGTCAGCTCAGAGGATTCAAACTGCAGGACCAAAGGAAGTAAATTAGATGTCTCCATCTGAGCCTGACAGCCATTCCTGCATCAGGCAGACCTTGAAGGCTGATGGCAAGAAACCTAAGATGGGATCAATTCATTGAGCTCCTTGGCTTTTCTGGGCTCCCAAGGAGTGTACTTGGGATGCCAGTGGATACTGAAAGAAAAAGAAGGCAGAGCTTGGAGGATGCGTGATGCCCTGTGTGTCTTTTGCTCTTTATCTTCAGATGCCACCATTTCCAATACTGTGCGTCGACAAGGTCCTGTCTGTGGATTGTGTCCGTGGTACCTTGTGCCACTAGAGCCAAAAAAGAGCAAAAACTAAGTTCTTTCATGTCTAGAGAAGATTCAGCTTCTTTTATGGTTTTTCCCTCTGTCAGGAAACATGTGGGATTTGCCTCTCTTTCCAAAACTTCTAGGGGTTGTACAAATCTTGTATTTCAACCTCTGCCAGTTTGAATTTGAAGCAGGGAGGCGGGGCAGGAGGTAGGGTGGTGGGTGGAAGAATGGGCATGAGTGCACAGATGGGGGATTGTATAAACCTTATTACTGAGGAGGCCTGGCAAATAATGCTTAACAGATCATTATTGTTGCTGTACAACATCTCTTCTGTAGACTTCAAAGATGCACTTTGTAACTGTCTGAGATCATACTCTTAACTGCTCTATAAAAACCATATAAACTTCCTTTTAAATCACAGTCTTATGGAACTAAAGAAATGTTAACAGACTTAGCAGGCCTGGCAGGTGTTTTCCTATTCACTTAGAGTAGAAGAGATCACAGACCTCTTCATGCTGCTTCCAGAGTTTTGTTCTGAACTTTCTCTACGTATGCACTTGACCTGCAAGTCTCTTTTCATTCAGGAAAAGAGAGGAATGATTTTTTTAAAGTATGCAAGGCTCTTCTAAACACAGCTTTATTGTCAGCCAATAAAGAACTTACCCTAATAATGAAAAAAAAATTTTAAATAGTAGGATTATCTCTTTTTAACTTTCAATATATTCACTGTCTTGGATGTGGTTGAAATGGAGTTCATTTTCCCATAGCAGCTCTCATAGTGCTGTGCTTATCATTGGTAGCTAGAAAGGTGTTGATAGCATCCTTATCTTTTCTCTTGCCTGTCCTGTTTTAAAGGGGAGTAAAAGAGAGGCTTGGGTGGGTGTCTGGCATCCAGCCAGGGTCAATCCACTATGGTGGTTTTGGTGCCAAAATATGGGATCATGAGGATTTTGAGATAAAGATAGTAACTGGGAGAAGTAATAGGCAAAACAAGTACTGAACAATGTCAAAAAGGGGATTGATCATGAGCAATTTTTGTTGTAATTGTGGTGAATGGACAAGGGATGAATTTTGTGTAAATTGTCCATTTTTTTTTCTGTGTTGTGATGATGTTAATTTGGGTTTTGTGGGGGGACTTTTGTTTTGTTTAGTTTGGCTGGTTTTGTTGATGTAAGGGCAGGTTGTGTGGTGAATGTGGATTTTAGTGATAATTCTTAAATATATGATATGCAGAGGTGAGGGGTGGAATGTTTTGGGTTTGCGTGGCCAGGTTTTGGTAGCAGGGGGGCTACAGGGGTGGCTTCTGTGAGAAGCTGGGCCAGTCAGAAGTCGTGGCAACACCTCTGTGATGACACATTTAAGATGAAGAAAAAGAAGTTACTGTGTGGATTTAATTGCAGCCAGAGAAGATGAGGGTGAGAATATGTAAGAGGAACAACTCTGCAGACACCAAGGTCAGTGGAGAAGGAGGGGAAGGAGGAGCCGGAGCAGAGATTCCCCTGCATCCCATGGTGCAGACCATGATGAGGCAGCTGTGCTCCTGCAGCCCATGGAGGAGATCAGTGCTGGAATAGGTGGATGCCTGAGAGGAGACTGTGAACCCTTGGGAGGCCCATGCTGGAGCAGGGTCCTGGCAGCGGCCTGCAGAGCCGTGGAGACAGGAGCTCATGCTAAAACAGGATCTGTGATCCAGTACCCATGCTGGAACAGTCTGTGTCTGAGGAACAGCAGAAGTGCACCCCGTGGAAAAGTGACCCATGTGGCAGCAGTTTGTGGAGAAGTGTTTCCCATGGGATGGGCTCATGTTGGAGAGGATCATGGAGAACTTTCTCCCTTGAGAGGGATCCCACACTGGAGCAGGGGAAAGATTCCTCTCCCTGAGCAGCATCAGGAACAGTGTGATGAACTGACCATAACCCCCACTCCCTGTCTCCCCCCACCACTGGCAAGAGAAGGTAAAGCTGGGAAGGAGAGAGGAGTGGAAGGAAGGTGTTTTTAAGATCTTATTTTGCTTCTCATTTTCCTGCTCTGATTTTGATAGTGATAAATTCAATTAATATCCCCAATATGAGTCTGTTTTGCCCATGACAGAGTGATCTCTCCTGGTCCTTATCTCAACTTATGAACTCTTCGTTCTATTTTCTCTTCCAATTGCAGAGGGGAGTGTTAAAGAGGCTTTGGTGGGTGTCTGGCATCCAGTCAGGGTCAAGCCACTACATTCACTCATGTAAAGATTAACTGGGTTTGTTGGATCTAAGTGTGTGTTCTTATTTGGTGTGATTTCAGTGAGTTTGTGGAGTATATGGGTTTTGTTCCTTCTTCTGTTTCACACTGTTCTACAAAAACTTTTTATGGAAGATGGTGAAATAAAATTATGGGCCTTCCTCTCCTCTCATCTTAACCACAGTTCTTCTTAAACCTGAAATAAAACGTAAGGAAGAGACAGGATAAAACAGATATATATCCCAATATTGCTGAAGCACACCTTATTCCATAGAGCCTTTCTAGGATGGAAGCAAAGGAATTCAAAATGCAAATGGCCGGACTCTCTGTGACTGTACAGTATTGAAGATCCCTGGACTCTGCCAACCACAAGATTCAACCTATGTCATCATTGTCTTCTGTTCTGCTGCTGTTTTACCTTCAGTAATTTAGATAATAATGAGGGATTTTATAGCCTCAAGCAGAACTAAACTCTACCCTAAAGGCTACTAGTCTTTTAAATAGTTTCAGAATATCAATGCATAAATATTATCATTGGAATAACAATAATATAATTAGTTTATTAATATCCTTTAAGCGGTTGCCATCTGAAAGGCAAAAGAAGCTTTTTAAAAGAAGCTAAAATACTTTAATTTAAAATAAGATTCATGCTCAAATAGTTTCAAAAGATATATTACTGAAACCAATGTTCTTCATTCATCTGCTGGAAAGTAGTACTACCGAAATCATATATTTCTGAAACCAACTATCCATGTTATCTCACAATATTCTTTCTTTGGATCTTCTGTATAGTGCCTTAAAATGTACACTCTGAAAGTGCACTGAATATTACAGTTGCAGTAGTGCAGTTTTTCTAAGTGATGCATCCTGTTTCTTTGCCAGTGCTTACATGCATTGCTGTTTTGGCAGGGGTCAGCCTGACTGTCAGAGTAGATAACCACCACCGGGTCTGGCTTTACTGTGAACTTCCCAAGAGAGAGGGTAGACATGAAATTTTAGATCAGCTACTGTTTTATGGGGCTAGTGTCATTTTGTTTCCTCAGTACAGAGTTAACTTTGATAAAAAAGTAGTGGTGGAAAGTATGAAAGAAAGATAAAATTAGTTTACTTGAACACTGGGAGTGATTCTGAATTATATTTGTGAAAACAAAGGTTAACATGTCTAGTCTCAGTTAAATTCTTTGTAGACTGAGGAATTTGCAAGAACCAATCTGCATTTACTCATACAGCCTAACAACTTCATTGCACATCTGACAAGAACTGTATCTGATAAGAAATGTATAAAGTAGACAAAGGCTGGATGGAAGGAAGTTTCTGGAGTTACTAAAGGCCAGAAAATCTACTTTCGGATGTGAATGAGAAACACAGTCATTTTAGGTTAAGATATATAAGGGCATGAAATAGTTCTATCTCACAGCAGCAGCAGGGAACGTGGCTTATGGTAAGGGCTTCTAAAAAGGTTCATTGAAAAATCTCCAGAGCTATTAGCTGGAAGTGGATACTGAACACATTCAGCTGCAGCTATGCATCAGTGGCTAATTATCAGAACAATTTTCCTGGAAGTGAGGCAGATTCTGTTACTTCTTAGCTTTAAAATCAGACTTGCTATCTTTCCACAAGGTGTACGCTATGTCAGCAATAAATTGTAGCTCCACAGTAGCATTTATGGATGGTTTTTATAAGCCTCATATTATGTATGAGGACAAACAGCATAGCCCCCTGTGGCTCCTCCTGAACTTACACAATAATGCTGACATTTAACATATGATGAACCTCATGTTCTGATGGGAAAGATGAGATTTCAGTCGAATAGCTGAAAGATGTAATAAAGTGAAAAGGCTGTGTGCTTTTCATTCAAGTTTAAGGGAGTGTGTCTTTTTAGTACGCTAATTAAAGTTTCTGTGAAACCACTTACCCTTCACCTTGAAATGAAATTAAATTGGGAGAAGTAAGCAACAAGGAATTAACCAGACATTCTGCATATATCACCAGTTTGATATATATAGTAGTCTGCTTATGGTGTTACTCTTTTGAAGAACCATTTTTCTGAAGTATTTTCAGTGCAACAGAACTATTGCACACTTGAATATTATTCCACAGGTAGTTTTTAAAGAATATTAGAACTTCATTTAATTAAAAATAACTTCAAATGCATTACTTCAGTGATTTTTTTAAATACTCATGACAAGATGCTTTGCAGTAGAACCTAGAAATAAGGCTTTTCACTTTAGAGTGTGCGGTATTCCAGTATATGAACATGCTATCATTTGCAATTATATGTAAAATAAATTCCAGGAGTTCCCTAAAGTGTATTTTATTTATGGTGGTTCTGTGTGATGAAGCAATGAGCTGTGAGCATTCTTTTCTAAAGTGCATTATTAGTAGTTTTAAAATTCTACCTACTTGATATTGTGGAAAATACTTACGCTGTACTATTACCTTAAACCAGCAAATATTAAAAGCAGAGATTAATTTCATTCTGTACACTTTCCTGTTATTCATGTGGGTCTCACTCAGGAGCAATTCCATTGAGATCTATGAAGTTACATCAATTGGGGTGTTGCTGGAAATAGTAACATGCAAAAAAAGGGAATTAAGCTCATACTTCCTCTTTCTCCTTTTCATTTAGTGCTTTCTCTTCAAATCCCCCCACTTGAGTTTTTCTGTATCAATGAATGCTCCTTAATATAGAAAAGTTCAAGTGAAATGAAAATATTCTTGACTATATATTCCTTGATTTTGATTTCTTTACTCTCTATATATAAAGAAAAGTTTTAATTCTGTTCTTTATTATTGTGTTTCATGTCAGCAATGTGTGAAGTTTACACAAGGCTAGTATAAATAAAAGAGTCTGGTGCTTTGGTATTCCCTCTGAGCCCCCAAGAGTGAAACATGCAGTGTATAAATGCCTAATGTGCTGATGGAGTCAAGCATCCTTCAGCAGTAAGATGTTCATTTACCCTTTTGTGTTTCTCAGCACAGTGATTTGTGATGAGCTTCTGTACAGAATGAACATAGTGAAGAGAAATCGTCTTCAAATCTGAGTTTCTTACAAACATGGATGTGAAGTACATGCATAAGCATTTTAGGTGGCACCTAATATAAGGGTACCACCACCATTCCTCACGGTGTCAAAGCCTCAGAGTGAATCCTGTTCAAACTCATCAAACTGATAAAAGATTAGTCACAAACTGTGGAAATAAAAAAGTCACAGTTAAATTCTGTGACATTGCAAAGCTGACCTGTGTGATTCAAGCTTATAAGGATGTTTACCCATTTTTCTTTTTTGGGCACCCAACATTAGATTATTATTCATAATAATTCATTTAATCAAATAAATTTTTTCTGTTATTTTTGCCTATTCCTGATTTAAAAACTATTCTGAAAGCCTTTTCTGAAGTGTTTAAGCCATGTTCACTGTTTAGAAAATATTTTTTCTATGAATAGTTTTTAACCTGATTGCAGGGGTTCATTAGTTTGTATGCAGTAATTAAGTTTTGTTTTGATTTTACCTGTATATTAATAGAACCCTTTTCTGATTCTTTATTGGATAGACATAGTTCCTACAATCAAATTCTTATTGTGTGCCATTTGTATGCATACCTCAACATAAACAAACGAAGTTCAAGATTAACTTCTAGAAAGTATTCTTTAATCTTTAAATCTGCTTTTTTCTAGGTATGTGCAGACCATTGGTTCAATTTATTGGAAAATGCACCAAAAAAAAAAAAAAACCAACCAAAACAAACCCCAACAACAACAAAGAGGCATGAGCACAGTAGAAACAAATTCCATGTGCATAAATAATAGCAGAAAAGTCTGAGATATTCTTTTTTATTATTTTTGTTTACAATCAGAATCATATCAAAAAATGAAGGTTACTGTTATGGGCTTGTTGTAAAACTTTTAAATTGTTGCTGTTGTAAATTAATAGATTAAATGTAGCTGGTGGTTCAGTGGTGTAGGTGGAGCTGAATGAAGGCTCAAAGCAGGAGATGAGAAGTTGTATCCTCTCTTCAAGGGCAGAATTGTGTCCCAGAGGAGATGCAGGCACTATCTTGTGCCATGCCTGGGGAAGAACATTTTACCCACAGACTTTCTCTTCCTTTTGCTGTCACATTTTACTCTATGAGATACTTGATAACTAGCTTTTTGTAAGTACCAGTAATTTTTTTCAGACATTCTTCATAAATATTTATTTCCCAGTTTGCCACAGCTCAAAAACATTTCACGGAATTCTGTGAAAAATAGTCATCTTTAAAAGTGGTTACTATTTCAATCTCTTAATAACTAAAGTCATGTGAGAAAATATTTGGAGTAAATATTTTCCTCTGAAAAGAAGTTTTATATGTTTCTTATTATTTTTTTATGCCACTAGAGGTGAAATGAGACAAGTTGATTTGAGCAAGAAGCTTAAGATTTCTGGCAAATCTAACTCTATTTCATAGCATTGCTATAAAACTAGAAATTATTTCCATTTCATCTACTGTGTAACAACAAATATTGATCAGTTACTGTAGCCATCAAAGATAACGTGGCTAAAGTTATTTAACTGCATTTATATACCACAGCAAATATTTGGATTTGGTTCAGTTTTTAGTTGTTTGTGGGATTTTTTAAACCTTAAATTCATGAAGTTCAGTGCTATAGCCATGTTTAAGGAATAAACAATCCTGTTACTCTCTGCCTTTTAATCAGATGTTTCTTTTTCAGTGCCAAACTGAGCTCACAATTGCTGGTTTTTACTTTTAGATTGAGCTGAGAGAACAGGTTGAAATGAGAAAGATTAAGTTTTGATCTAAGCGTGACTCTTTTCTACCAACCCAATGAATTTTCTCCCCTGCTGGCTGAGCTCTTTTATCTCACACCTTCAGAGAGGGCTTTTTCCTGTTTCTGCCAGGAGTCAGTTTTCTCCTGTAGGAGTTCACTGGTCTTGTATATGAGCAGAATGTTCTTGGCACTGTATGCCTCTCCTCTTTTCCTACTGCCTCACTGGAGAAACCTGGCTTGGGCACAAAGAAACTGGAACATAACCATGACCAAGCAGGGTGATCAAAGTGATGACATTTGTTGATACAGTCAAAGCTCCATAATACCAAAATGACTATGAAGGGAATTTTCCAGGAAGTTCTTACTCATAGTTATGATGTGGGACAGTTTCACTGAGGCTTTGCATGTTCTTTGTGGTGGGCTAGTAGGGGCAACCAGTGGGCTAGTGTGGTGATTAATAAGACCTGTATTGTCATTCTCTTAAAAGCAATGTGTTCGCAGCTCTTACCCGTGGTCTTCACAGGACTTCTGTAGCATTTCCATGGAGTTTCTCCACTAAGACACTTTCTCATTAGTTTCTGGGCTCACAACAGATGTTCAGGGGAAGGCACCATTCAAATAGAGCTACCAATTGAAAGCCAAGATGGGAGACCATCTGCAAGCGCAGAGATTCTGGTGCTTTTATGTTTTTGTAGCATCCACTTTTGCTTCGAATTAAAATATCATAATGTACTTGGAAGAATATTTTTTCAAAGAAATCATCTCTATTTCTGCTAAATGAGGTCAGGGTTAGTAAGACTGAAGCTGTAGAAAGAGTCTTGTAAAACCATGTTTCATTAAATTGAATTAAATGATTTTTCATGGAGCAAGAAATACTTAACATAATGTTTCACTTGTGTGGATACAAAAATGCTGCTAGCAAGGATTTTCTTGCTATTTTCTGGGCCCGTAGGAGGCTTTTCTCTCTCACAGAAGAGGTAGTGGAGTTATGTAAACAATGAAACACCTGCAACCTTGAGAAGTCTTGTTTGTGGTACAGTAGAAAAATATTTTCACAATGGATGTTTTAGGATTTTAGCCAACCACCCCAAGGGGTGGCTGGTCCTTTGTCCAATTAGACTATGAAGAAAAAAGTCTATAAAGGAGTTTGTAAAATAATTAAATAAATCAATCTTGCTGCACAATTCCTGCCTGCTGGATCTTCTCTCCTCCTCCCTACGGCTGCAGGACACGGTGATAGACCATAGGGTTGCAGTAATACACTTGATTTCTAAATAGCAAGAAATAAAAAGCTTAGAGACAGTTTGAATCTTGAGATTTACTGGTCAAGACCAGCAAAGTCATGTAATTACATAATCACACTGTCACTGCCATCATAGAAATCAAAATATGGATTCCCAGGTGTCTTGAGTGGAGTGTAGTGCATAGGAGTAATGCCAGTTCCCCAGCTTTACAGTGAATATTGCTCTTTCAGTATATGTGTAGAAAAGGTCTAGAGAGCATGAAAACCTGTAGCTGAGGCAATAATGTAATACCTGTCACATTGCCATGCTGCAGGATTGCAAAACACTTAAAAAACTGGTAGAAAATGAGTTAATGACTCATGCAGATTAGGTTTGTGTAATGTTGGTGCAAGGTCTGATTAGCAGCTTCCATTAGATCCCTGTCAGTCACTAGCTGCTATAGTGGCTCCTTGACTTAGTCATGCTGGTGTCCTTGCAAGGAGGATCAAGTGCTTGTTTAGTGCAAGAATGTCCATTTTCACTATTTGACCATATTGAAGACTATGAATTTTTTTTAATTTGACAGGAAAAGTATCCATTGAATGTAGGGTAGATGATCTGCTGATCACCTCATTCCTACTAGAAGAATAAACCTTTGACATTCATGACTGACTGGCTTTCAGGAATCTAGATACATACCTGATATCTCTGTATCTGTGTTAGTCATTTAATGGTGCATGTTTTATGCCACTGTGATAGCCTCTCTATTTTTATCAGATGCCAGTGCTGTAGAAATGTTTGGCCTGTCCCTCATACCTGCTTCCTTTTGTTATCCAGAGATAATATAAGACACCCATATCATATTGATTATCTGCTATTGATAGAAAGTAGTGACTGTAATCCTTTCATTTTAAGAAATCTTTTGTGAAGAAAGCAAGCAAAATAGAGTTGCAAACTTAGATGCAACAGTCAGGTACCTAAAAGAGAGCAACCCAGGTAAGTACATGCAAACCTCATTCCCAGTTTTGGTGTATCTTCCTTTTCATTCCCTTTTGCTGTTCCCCCAGACAAAGCATTCTGGAAATTCACTGCAAGTTCTGCTTAAAAAAAAAAATATTAAGGTCATAAAGTTCATCATCCCACAGACTGAGAAGGTTAAAATGCAACATCAATGAGGTATATGCTTCAATGCTGCCTATATGACATGTATTAAATGATTCAATTTAATATCTTATCTTACTTGCACATTATACAGACATAATATCCTCTTTGTTTTCTTTCTGGGAGAAGAAAATGTCCATTGGCAGTTCTGAATTCACAACAGGCTCTCCAGCTGATGGGCTGTACCTTATCGAGTCAGACTCTGTCCTACACCTCCGGAAAGTAATGAGCAGTCTAATTGCACTGTATATTATTAATCACTGAAGCAGATCAGAAGTTTTTAAGAGTTGGCTGTTACTTTGTGTGCAAATCAGGAGAGTGGAAGAGCAGACAATCACAGTTTAGTATTTCTTTTTGTAGAGCCCAAGATCTTTGCGTGCAATCCTACATATTGCCGGTCACACTCCTAAGAGGATTGAAAAAATCAGTCTCTTTGTGTCAAAATTTTGCTGACATACTGCTGCTAGAATTCTTTCAGACTTTGTAATGTATTTCGATATGACTCAGAGATTAATTATGTGTTAGGTTACTTTAGTGACTACAGATTTCGTGACACTCCTAGTGGCAAATCAACTTGCTTTTAGCCACGGAGATGAAGAAAGGAAAGCCAAGCCCAAAACTTTCAGGCACATGCTGTCCTTGTACTGGCCACCACAGTTGCTCACCAAAAGCACATGGATGGAAACAGTAGTCAAATGTAAATGTGAAACTTGTCACCACAAATATATGCAACTAAAGATTGCTGGATGCAGACAGAAAAAAAACCCACCAATTTTTATTACACCATTGGTGGGATGCCTCTCTTCTTGTTTTTTTTCTCTATGCATACCATTCACAAGGGCCTCCTCACAGATCAGCTAAAGCTTAATTACGGTTTTTTCCCCCACTTACTCCCACTTATTGATCTCCCCATGAACTTGGAATGAGTTGACTGGCCAATACATTTCTCTTTATGACTCCCTGTCCACTGTTCAAGATTAAATTATATTGTAAATATCACTTGCCTGGCGTGATTGCTGACACAGAAGCGAAAATTAGATGTTCTCTTGAGAGTTTTTCCCAAGGCACTGAATCGTTCATATTACATGCCAAAATGTATTAGGAGGATAATTTGAGACCTCATTTTCTTCTGAACACCTTTAATAAAATATTTTGATAGATGAATTTTAGAATATGTATCCTTTTATTGATGTCTAGGTTTTCATTAATGTGATGCAATGTAACAAAAAGGCCACACATAATGGCTCCAAAATATCAAGACCTTTGGGATAAAGCAATGTCCTGCATGAAGAGCATGTGGAAGTCTGATTCTCAGCATAACCATATTTTCCATTTGTTTGTAAAACAAGGAATTTCACTGAGAACATTCCATAGTGTGGGTTTAAATAAATAAGCAAATTCTGAGACTCTTTGGAGTTCAGTATGGAAATCAGAACCTATCTTTGTTTACCAAAGAGCATAAAATGAGAGCACAGTAATATAAACAGTACTGCTAAGAAGCATCATTAATGTCCTCTCACTTCAAACAGTAACACAGCATTTCTCTGAAAAGACTGCTGCAATCTGAGGTGTAAGAACCAATCTGGTGTGGTTCAATTTGTGCACATGATTAAATGCCCTCCTCACTCAGATCTGCATATACTTGTAAACACATGATGTGTTTACTTGCCTTCCACCTCTGTCCCAGCACTTCAATTTCTGGACATGGCAGACACCTGAAGATTCAGAAGAGTCTTCTGACTCACTGAGTCGTATCTTAGGAGAACAACATTCACCAAACAATAAAAAAAATCAACATCTCTCCCTCCTTGGTTTCTGAACAGACAAGGATATTAGACCCAAGGTGCTGTGGCCCTGATTATGCTTAATTAGGGTGTCTCTATTGGTAACTTCTCTGTTGGAGATAAGAAGACTTCCCCGTGGTTGAGGAGGATTGGGTTAGAGAACATAGAGTCAAACCTGACATCCAGAAGTCCATGGGTCCTGATGGGATGCACCCATGAGTGTTGAGGGAACTGGTGGGCATCATTGTTACACCATTCTCAATCACCTTTGAAAGGTCATGGCAGTCAGGAGAGGTACCTGAGGATTGGAAGAAAGTAAATGTTACCCCAGCCTTCAAAAAGGGCAAGAAGGAGGTAACTACAGGTCCATCAGCCTCTGGGGTGTTGACCCTGGCAGGTGCCGACCAAAGTCAGTCTATCACTCCCCTCCATGACTGGACTGGGGAGAGAATAACAAAAGTCTCATGAGTTGAGATAAGGACAGGGAGAGATCACAAACCAATTACCATAATGGGTAACAGTCAAAACAGATTCAACTTGGGGAAATTAATTGAATTTATTACCAGTCAAAATCAGAACAGGATAATGAGAAGTAAAACGCCATCCTCCTACCTCTCCCTCCTTCCTGATTTCTGCCTCCTCCCCCCCAGTGGCACAGGGAGACGGGGAGTGCTGTTGCGCAAGAAGAGGAGTCTTTCCTCTGTTCCAGCATATTCTGCATTCTGCAGTCTTGTTGCATAAAGTTGGAGGGGCTCTGGGGCATATGAGTAAATCTCTTATAGGACAGAAGGTTGCACATATATCTAAGGGAAAGAATATGTTTCTCAAAGATATGTTTTATGAATAAATTTGGAACACGTGAGTAGACAATATAGTTAAATGAAATTTGTAAAAAATAAGGTGATTTCTACATTCAGGGTTTTTATTTTGCATTCATTATCATTTTAATTACATAGGATTTAAATAGGCATTTTTCTAGCCACTAGGTTATTCCAGGAAATTGTTATGCATTAGGGACACCACATTAGGGACAAGGATGAATATATTTGTATCCTTCTTACCCAGGGCATCCTCAAGAAAACAAAAGCAAATGTAACATGAATGTTGAAAGTAGTAAGCATTCTTCAGCCTTACAATGCTGTATCTATTTAACGTCTCATTTATTCTTATGCCATCAAGTAGTTTTGGTCTGCTCTCTATAGAACTGCTATTTGCACTGTTTAATAACGTGTTCATCAATTGTCTTGCCCTATTTCATGAGTAATTAAATGTTCCTACTTTGGCCAAAAAATACCAATACAATAAAAGCCTTAATTGGCTTCCTCTAGCTACTCATGGCATGATCAGATAGCCCTGTCTCCAGCTGTTAATTGCACTAAACATTGATGTATAGGTTCAGCCAACACAATTATGGAAAATGATGCATATTCTTGGAAAAAATACCGATGAAATCAGAGAGTAAGATAGAAATTTTTCTAGATGTATATTAACATATTAAAACACGATTGAGGTGTGAGTGTGAAAGTGATTTAGGTTTTGTGTTTGGAGAGATTTTGTGCAGAAGAATTGTCCACTAAATATTTAACAAAAGCAACACTCCTTTCTTCAATGTTGAGCATATTATACTGATTCTTTCCTTCCTGGAAGGTGCACTATGATACCTGACTGGGTTTTTTCCTACTTCATTGCACTGTCAATACTGTGGCAGCAGTAATAAGGTAAAATGAAGCAGTTAAGGTAAAATTAAGCTATGTTCTAGTAAATGATTATGTGGGGTTTTTTAATCACAATTTTCATGATAAAATTAATGTTTTCAGTGCTGTTGCACAAGAAAAAAAGCCCTCTCAATGCATCCAGCAGTCTAGGAGTTGGGAATAAATTACCACCACTCCTTTTTTTTTACTCAGGTTGGTTTCTCCCTTTTGGTTTTGGCTTGACTTTTCTATCACTCTCTGGTTTTTGCTTGTTTGTTTGTTTCTTCTTTTTTTCCTCTTCTTTTAAATCTGATTTTTCATAATCCTGTGATCTTTTGCTTTCACAAGCATATTTTCTCTGTTATTCTCCTTATCTATTCATTTGATTCATTTTGAGCAGATGATCCAATCTATCTTCTGCTTTTTTCTCCAGTACTTCCTCAGAAAAGATCCATTGACAGCTGACTCAAAATAGGTGTAGAAATACATGCATTTTTTCTCCGAAACATTTCCATCCTACTTGCCATCCAAGCTCATATAGCAGTGCTTAGCCCATCTTCCTCCACAATTTTTTTGAAAGCCTGTCGCTTTCTCTCTATACAGACAAATGTCACTTTTCATAAGCTTTTTCACTTTTTACCACTTCTTGCACATCCTCCTTAGCATCCATATTGCCAGTCCATCCAAAACACAGCTGGTAACATGACTGTTCTCATTGGTCAAACCATAGCTGCATCTTTTAAGTCCATTTTTAGTTTCAAGGTTTTCCACAATATTCTGTCCCAGTCCATAAATCAGATCAAGTGTTTCCTGAGCCCAGCCAATTTGCTGTATCAGTATATTAAGGCTACATTTTCTTAACAATTCTGTGGCATCCCCTGTGCCCGTCATGACTTCACTATGCTGTAAATCATTGGTCCTTTTGGTTCTTTGCCTACATATACTCTTTTTTCTACAGTATATGAAAATTTCATAGCCATTCAGATAGGGAAAAAATGAAAATAAATCACTGTTTTAGGGCATGTCCCAGTTAATTGTACTCTTTCATATCTTTCTCCTATCTTTGAGGTAAGGCTTACATTTTTTTATCTTATATGGCACACTAGTCTATTTTTAGCCTTAAGAGAATTTATCAATCATCCTAAGGACTGTTGCACGATTGCAAATCGTTTTAAGTAAAAATTAACTGGCTGAAGTTTTGTTTTCATAAGCCTTGATGTGTGAAAAATACTCATAGAGGGCAAAGATTGGGGTATTTTTTATTTGGTCTTTATATGCTTTAGAAGTACTCTTCCTGACGGGGTATCTTTGCTCAAGTCACATTTTCAATTACCTAAGTAATTAATCTATTACTCCATCCCTCTGGATGTTTCTCGATTACACAGACTAATAGATCATATTTTTAAAACTCTTGGTAGGGATGTAAAATTCTCTTTAGAAGTGCTAAGGATCATCACTACAGTATAATTGACAAGTCCAGCTCTCTGAATATATTATTTTCATGCTTTTAAAGGTGCCTTTAGCCATTCTCTTTGGGTAAATCAGTCAGCTATTCATTTGGAATATTTCAAGAGCCTTTTGTGGTATTTTGAAAACTGTTTTTTTGGAATTCAAAGTCTCTTTAAAAGGAACATTTTCTGCATTGCAGGGATCCAGTGAGGGGAAATTAAGTGCAGGACATCCAGATTAGCTTAGAAGCGTACTGGAAAAAAACTCCTCTTTGGCTCTGTGCAGGTTCAGAAGAAAATATAAAATAAGTTCTGATGAAGTGCAGAGCATGCTCTTCCAGACTGACATTAACTTAATGCTATTTTAGAAAACTTCATTGTTACTAATTTGCCAGTAGGTACAATGTCTACAACCTGTTAAAACATGAAGTTTAGCTGAGGAGGCGCATAGTGGAAACCTGTTTGCTATGTATGTTTATCCTTACTCCAAGAAAGATCTCAAGACCTACATTTCCCAAAGTATTATGTGATTAGCCATGCCAGAAGGGAATAAAGTAGCCCAGTGAGTCCCATTTCAGTGCAGTGTAAGAAAGCATCCCCTAAGGAGTCCTCTGCCCTTCAGCTGCTGAGATGGCACCATGAGACTGCTTTGCCACACCCGAAACCCCCTAATTTATGCATTATTAGCTCATAGGTTGCATCCAGAGTTTTGCTAGAGTCGAGGGCTGAAACGAGGACATCTGGCCTCAAACAGAGTGGTTATTATGTTAGTTGGGATGAAGATTTCCATTTTCAACCTGTAATCCAAATTCTACAGCATTGTGAGTCACTTCAGGGACAAAAAACTGCAATCAAGAATTAAGTGTTACACTGTTATTTTTGTGTGCAAAGTTTGGCTATCCCAGTTCTTTTAATGGTAGGAGTATGTAGGGATATTTGAACACTGCTTTGTACACTGAAAAACTATTGAGAAATAAATCAAGCCATGCATTAGCAGAATAAGATGATTTTTTTTTAGTGAGTAGGAGCCAGTGAATAGTAAATACAAACCCCACAGATATATAGGTTGTTAAATAGTTTGATTTTGTTTTGACAATTAGTGTAATTTATTGTTATTTTATTCTTAATTTGAAAATAATTACGGAAATAATGTTTTGCTATTGTCTTGAGATGCTTACAGTCTAGGCAGACAAATGGAGATTGAATAAAAATATTCATTGAAGTTAGGGAAAAGTTTCCCATTAATTGCACCATGCTTTGTGTTTGACCCAAAGAAGCCCAGACAGAGATCCATTAAAGAAAATATATTTTTAAACACATGCATTTGGCCTTGAAAACATGCAGATGAGCAGTTAAGGCATCCTGGGAGGCCCCCGTCCATGAATGCTTTTAGGACTGAGGTTTTAGAGTAGAGGTGGCAATACTTATCTTACTTTTCATATTGGAAAAATTTTTTTTGCATTTGTTTTGCAGCTAATAGAACAAGATAATTTTTCTTGTGTACTACTTGGGTATCCTTATCCCATGTTGGATGTGGGAAAGATTCAATGATAGAAAGTCTGAGAATGTTCATTCCAATTACTTTTACAATAAGAAACAAAGGATGCTAAGCATGCACATGCTGTTTATTCTCTCAGCTTGAATATCTTACCGCTTCTGTTGTGTTTCATTCTTCTAGGCCTTTCTCTGAGTTCTGCCTGTCGCACAGCCATACGTATTAGATGATTTTGGGACTCGTTTTACGTCAACGATGAAGGGATTATCTGGCAGCCGTAGTCACCATCACGGGGTTGCCTGTGACCCTGCATGTGACAGCCTGCCACACCACCAGGACAGGAAGCCATATTTGTTAAACCCGGTGGACCCCCACCCCGCAGACCACCCTTACTACACTCAAAGGAACTCTTTTCAGGCCGAGTGCATGGTGCCCTACAATGATCAGATTGCCAGCAGCACATTTCCCCGGAGGCATTATAGCTCCCACCATGAACTCAAGGACGAGTGTGCTCTGGTTCCCCATGGAACTGCCAACAAGACCAACCGCATTCCTGCCAACCTTTTGGACCAATTTGAGCGGCAGCTGCCTCTGAATCGGGATGGCTATCACACTCTGCAGTACAAGAGAACTGCCATGGAGCACCGCAGCGACAGCCCGGGCAGGATCCGGCATCTGGTTCATTCTGTCCAAAAGCTTTTTACCAAGTCCCATTCGCTGGAAGGACCATCCAAGGGGAGTGTCAATGGGGGGAAAGCAAGCCCGGAGGAGTCACAGACGATGAGGTATGGGAAGCGCAGCAAGAGTAAAGAAAGGCGATCAGAAGGTAAGCCCAGATCCAGTGCATCGGGATGGTGGAGTTCAGATGACAACTTGGACAATGATGTTTGCATTTATCATGGTCCCAGTGGGGTCATGACCATGGGAAGATGCCCTGATCGCTCTTCTTCCCAATACTTTATGGAAGCCTATAACACTATTAGCGAACATACTGTGAAGTCCTCCAGAAGCAATAATGATGTCAAATGCTCTACCTGTGCAAACCTGCCTGTGAATTTGGACTCCCAGTTAATGAAGAAAAGCTCTTGGTCCTCTACATTAACCGTGAGCAGAGCCCGTGAAGTTTACCAGAAAGCATCAGTTAACATGGACCAGACAGTGGTGAAGGCAGAGACGTGTCAGCAGGAACGGTCATGTCAGTACCTCCAGGTACAGTGTGGAGAACTGGTTGCTGTTAACTGTGCTCTGCCTTGTCTCAGGTGTTTGTGGGGGATGGAGGTTTGCTCTGATGTCTCAAGTTTCCCCAGAGGTCACTGATCACTAAACAAGGGGTGCTGCTGCTAAAATAAAAATATATCAGCTCTTTTTTTTTTTTTTTTTGGTCCAGAATTCAGGATTTCAAAGAAACTGTTCATGTTAGAACAGGATTTTTTTTTTTCAGGTGGGAAAAATAAGACCTTTATGTGTACCTTTTGAATTTATAAGGCTGTCACAGTAGGGGTATAGGGAATTTGATGTTGTAGTGCTTTCATTTAGCACTACAATGTCAATTAACTGAATGTTACCAGGATACAAATTCTTTGATTTCTGTAATTCCAATTTTGCTTTCATTTACTGCTCATTTTTATGAAAGCTTTTGAGACCCTTTTGAGAAACTCAGGGGTACCTTAATACTTTCTCCAGCAGGAAAACAACCTACTTTTCTTTTTGCCATGGAATATAAATTCTCTTAAAACATTTATTGTAACGTGTCCAGATTTGTTTATCAAGCTATTCCTCTTTTTCATGGCTCTGAGTCAAAAATAAAAAATCAAAAGGTTGAAATTATTGCTTGTTCTGATTATACATTTTAGGAGTACATCACCTACTCCCTCACAAGCTGTTTGCAGTTAATACAGCGTCACTATTTTTCACCAGTATTGTATCTTTAAATGTCAAGAATCAGATGTCTCCTCTTGGAGCTATCATACTGCCGGTGAATGTTTGTGGCAGGAACATGGATCAGAAAAGATTAAAACTGTTTCGTTCTTAGGAGAGCTGTGGATAGCTTTTATGCACTTTAAAGGAAGCACTTATGGCACATCTAAGTGTGTGTGTAAGATGGAACAACGTTGCACAGAGAAGAGAGAAGACCATGAGGAAAAAAGAGGTTTGCTAAGATGATTCGGTTTCATTTTAATGTAGTGGGACTCTTGTCTATTTGTATAGAACTGTATCAAGTTCTCTCATATGGGTGCTTTAATGAGACAGTCAGCTTCCACATTCTGTTGTTTAAGTCAGTATGCAGAGAAAGCGTAGGACTGAGGCATCAGCATTTAAAAATTGATCTTAAAAGGTTTTATGGAGTGTCGTGCAAAATAATTTTGAATACCAGCCTCTGGGATTCTAAGTCTTAAATATAAAGGAATGGATATGTATATTTTCTGTTAATTGTTTAGGAGAGTGGGGTGGAGGAAGAGGGGGCAATACAAATGCTCAGCGTGTTTACAGCTCTGTGTATGGGGTGGGGAGGGAGAGGGGTTTCAAAATAGCCTCAGGTTGCAACCTTTTGAGGTTTTGTGAGTTTTTTGTGTGAATTTTGTGAGTGAGAAGAAAACATAACTTTAGGCTTGATTGCTGTGGTTACTTTGAACCCTGAGATTTTTTTGTTGGTATTTTTGTTTACTCCTTCAGCCTTCTCTTGGGTTTAGATAAAATAGCAGACAATTCAGTATGTGACCAGATGGCTAGAAAAGAGTGAAAAACTGTGCCAGCATCAGCTTTAAATGAACACCTCCACAGGGACCTTTAGATAATGTTTAACTGACAGGAATAGACTCCTGAAGTGGAATTAGAGGGCATTATCTGTGTCTGTATGAAAATATGTCCAACAATTGTCAAGGGCAAGAATAACTAAATTCTCACTTAGAGTAACTACATTCTCACTGTGTTTCCCATTCTCACTGGTAGTTTTATTTCAGTTTTCACTTAATTTTGTTTCATTCTTTCTAATTGTGAATGCCATTGTAAAATCAAGGGAAACATAATTGGTTTGAAACTATTTTTAAAAATGGAGACTCTTAACCAGGTATCAGTTAGCATTGGAAGTAATATTCAAACAGAGTACAGTAGATTTGAGGAAGCAGGTCAGGATTATTCTTCTCTCTTGGCAGCTTGAAAGGTTGACAAATGCATATAGGTATTAAAAAAATCAGTCTATTTTGAATGCATCCCATTGCTTTTCTCTTCACTATATCACTTTTCTTTTTGCACTGCAAGCCCTTTGGGGCTTGGACTTTGTTCCCTTTTGAGTTTCCACAATGCCCAACACAATGGGGCACAGAATCTAATTGAGGCCTTTTTTCCATCCTGAAGTATAAATATATATTAACAGCAGAAAAGTTCTACTCTGTTAGTGGGTTGTAGAGTTACTCTGTGTATGTTATTTTCCAGGTGCCCTTCTCATTATTGTACCAAAAGGCTGGTGTCCTGTGTTAGAACAATTGGAAAGGCACAAAATGAGATGAAAGCTGCAAGTCCACAACAACACTGAACAACTCTGATATTAATTTCATTATTATGACACTTCTTTGTTGCTTTCTTTAACTCACTAAATGTGAAATAGATGCTTTTATCAACTCACTTGTTATTTAAGTTTTTGTCTATGCTGCAGGACTTAAACTCTCAGGACATAAACTCTGATCCTTCAAAGAGCAGCTACTTGCTCATGCAATCTCTTCTTGTGACAGTATCTGAATTCAATGAAGGAGTGACTTATTTTCAACTCAGGGTACTCAGGATAATTTTCTTTATCCTAATGGATCTGAGTGTATCAGAGATCACAGGTGACATTGACTTCACATTTGTTTATAAGGGCTTTTATCACAAAAATATCTGCATGAATCCTCAGCATAAAGACTTGGAAATAACAAACAATTATTTTGCTTGCTGTGATATTTTCCACTTAACTGTTCTGTGGAAGGAGTTGGCAGTAGTTCGTATTACAGATGGGCTTATTTCTCATAATTTGGAATTTGGATCAAGTGCAGAGTCCTCCTGCATTGCACTGGCTTTCTTTATCCCATCAGGCTCCACTTCCAGCCCTGGTGCTGAGAAACAGTGTCCATCCTTGGAGTTCTGGGGGAGGCTTGGGTCAACACTGTGCATCCTCAGAAACAGATACTATCCTAGAATAGTCTAAAGACTGTCAAGCAAATCTTTGCCTCTTACCTGCATTTTGGCAATGGAATTGCATTTTTATCTTCTATTTCTCCTTTCAAGAGTGAGCAGCTGGATAGTAGAAAGATAATGTTCCTTTTTTGAGCTGATTTTTTCTTCAGGGAAGTGCTACTGTTCGATCCAGCTTTACAGTTGGACTACAGTGAAGGAAGGTGAGAAGGAATTGTTCATGTTTTATCAAAATGCTTCTTCAAAATGGTTTCCCTCCCTTGAAAGAAAAAATTATAAAGTGGTGGACAGCCTCTACTTCTCTGGTAGCTTCTCCTCTGGAAAAAATTGAAATTAAGCAAAGCTATCAAAGACAAAATGTAACCAGCAGTCCTTTGCTGCGAACAATAGGGTCTAAATACACAGGCAGATATTTTTTGACACTCTTGTTTTCTATGAATTCATTATTTTTGGAGGTAAAGTGTATCAAATACACTGCAGAGTTTGGCTCTGATTATAGTTTCGCCATTTAATGTTCCCTGTAATTACTATTCCTGTTGTCCTTGGTTCATTTGTTAAGAGATTGAGAAAAATACAAAGAATGATGCTTTTTGTATTAATTTTCTTTTCTTCTTATGTGGGTCATTCATAAGTTTTCTTTTCATTGCAACTGATGAGACTCATCAGTTGTGTCAGACACTTGAGGCTAAGGTTGGAAATTTTAGTTCTGAAAACTGAGGTGCAGAAGGTGGGTGCAACAGTGCAGCCATTGAAGTTCCACATTAGCTTTTCTTTAGTGGGATACTGTGAGAAATACTATAAAAATACAAGCCAAGTTTCTGGGCATATTAAGAATTTTCTGGTGCCAAAGGGTTCCTGGTTAGTACTGCGCTCAGTTTCCTGTGTGAAGGTGGCCTGTAATGTGTGCTGCTATACCAGGTGTAGTGCTAAGAAGCTCATCATCTGAATGACTTGTTTTCCAGTCTCAGGACAAACACAGTTTCTTAGGAAATACTGCTGAATCCCAGTCCCAGCCACCCTCTTTTTGTTGCCTGTGTCCATGGATGACCAAATAGACCTTAGGGTCAGGTGCTAATAAGGACCAGTAAGTGTAATGTGATCTGTTGATGTGGTATGTTACATTACAAAGCCTTTATCCTTACGACACAGCAATTTATGTTAGATCTGTTATACTGGGTTTGTCTACGCAAGTTTATCTGCATTTTCAGTTTGTGTTTTCCTCATTTATGGTGTTTGCATTTCAAATGCAACTACCATATTCAAATTAATCTTCCAGTATATCCTTGTTTTTATACACATGAAAGTTGTACTAACAGCCATTAATATAGATCTTCCATTTTTCATGTATCTGATGACTTGCCTTTTCTTAGCTCATATTCCATTATACATTGTAAATTAGTGAAGCACATGTTATTTCTTTCAGTTTTCCAGTCAGAACTACAAAGTACATGAGGTATAAGTTTCAAGGTTTTTTTACTGAGCTCATGTGAAACATAATTCTTAATAAACTAGTGAAACAATTTGGACAAATGTAAAATACTGTCAAATGTTTTAATGTATTCTAGGTCAACTTCCAGGTAATGGAATAATCATGAAAACATTTGGAAATTCTTAAATGTTCTCAACTTTTAAAATGAACTAATATCTAATATTAATACTGAAAAAAATATTCCCAGAAAGCTAATTTATTTTGGGCTTTCAGTCATGAGGTGGGTAATATGAATAATGGCTAAATCTAGGGAATTTGTGGAAACTATAAATAAAGCAGAAAACAGCTTATTTACAAAATGTATATTACTAAGAGATAAATACATTAAATTGGCATCTTGGTTATTTAGCCTTCCTGGAAACCCACCCAAGATATGATTGCTATACAAATGTGTAGGAGAGTGTTTCAGGATAGTCATCTTCCTCATCTTTGCAGTCCTTTAATTTAGCTAAAAAACAAAACAAACAAAGGAACCTGGATACTGTCAGCCATGTTAGTGATCATAATTTTGCCACTCATTTAACCTTAACAACTGGTGCGTTCTGATTTGCTTAATTGAAAGCTGTGCTGACCTTTGGTGTCTTGAGTAATGGGGGCCTCCTAAGAACAAAGAGAGCTGTTCTACAGCAATGCCAGCTGCAATTTTATCTGCCCATGTTCCTTAATTTTCTGTCCTTTAGTTTTATTGTCCTCCTGTAACTTCTCAGTATTGAATATACTGGCACTGACCTTATTTTTTCCAGATTAATTTGAATTACTGTCAGTCCATTCTGTTAGCATCCCTAATGTATTCTAATAGTGCATCCATTAAGGAATGCAATTCTGGCAGCTGGAACCTGTTGGCATACTATTTGTAGGATTTAGCAACATACCTGGGTGAGACTACATTATATATACTGTTGTGTCAGAAATGCTTATTAAAATTATGGCTGCATATAACAGCTGGCATTTGGTATCTATTTCAGTTTGTTCATGGATAAGATTTGTTTCAGTCGTGGATCTGACTTTTTTTCTGTAGCCTTAAATGTTTGGAGTGTTCTACTCTTATTCTTTTCAGTGGTTTCACTGTGGGGGGGGAAAAAAAAAAAGGAGTAAAGCAAAAAATCTTCAAGAAAGTCAAGTCCAGCAAAGAGGATAATTTCAATCTGCATCTGAGTTTGAAACCTTAACTTTTATAGTGGAAACATGTGAAGTACATGGGGAAGAAAACACTAAGCAGTGATACATATTCCTCAGTCAGTGCAAATAAGGAGTATTTCTCTTCATCCAGTTACTGGGTTGGGGTTTTGTGTTTGTTTCAAGAATGGAATTCATAGTACAGATCTTGAGTGAGGAAATACTACAGTGCCAGAGGAGTGGTTTGAGCTGGGCTAGCTGGCCACAGTTTTTATTCTGCCTTACAAATGCTCTTGTGGTTCTTGACAGGTGAGCTTCTGTCACTACTGAATTAAGCAATAAGAACATCGATCTGTTGTATATTGTTTGTCCTTTCATCCTCTTACCCTGAAACTGTGCAATGCACTGTCTTCTTTGGGCTTCTGATAGATATGCATTTATCTCACCAAAGACTAAGCAATGTGTCATGCAGTTGGAAAAGGCATTGTGACAGTTCTGATGGGCCAGGGCTTCCAAAGACAGTCTCTGAATTGTGTCCAGGAGTCCTTTATGCAAGTAAGTTTGTGTCTAATTTTTGCTTTACTGACATAACCCAGCCTGCTCACCAGTTTGTTAGGAAATCTTTGAGGTTTCCTGGTCTGTAGCAATTCAGTTTTTAGCAGATGAGAGTTAAGAGTATGGCCTTGATTTCATATCCTATGGGACACTACTGTAGAACACAGGTCACCATTTGGTGACATTTCGAGTCACTGAGAAGACACACTATGATTTTCTGAAACCAGGAAAGTTTCCTTACAGCCAAATGAAAGCTTCTTTCACAGGTGTATAGCATTGCTGTAATGCAAAAGAAATCATTGTGAAAGTTCAGTGAAATCTGTCCACTGGCCACTAAAATGTGACAGAAGCCAACAGCCAGCAGGAGATGGCAGTTTCAGGGCATCACTTAGAGTTGCTGCCTGTGAGAACACAGCATTAGCAAAGCACCAGAGATTACTGAGTTACAGCCAGCCAAAAGAAACAGCATAAGGGCTGCTGCTCAAAATGCTCTCCCCACCACATCTGTTTTCTTCCAAGGATACAGAATCAGCTAAGTGTTCTCCACCCACTAGCCAGTTTCCTGCTGTCTGCCTGATAATGCCTGTGCATGTAGTGAGAGAAAGGTAAAATGGCATCTCATCTAACAGTATTGCTTTGGATGCAAACCAGTCACTGTATGCAGGTGTTGAAGTGACTCACCACAAAAGAAGATATAAAGATGAAATGAGAGAATATTTCTCTATTGCTAGTCATTGAAAGTGTCCTTTCAAGGACTGGTATTCATGTTAGCAGTCATCCTGTCATCCTTAACTGGGCAAGAAACCATATGTCATTATAACCAATGGCTTTGAATGCTTCAAGGGTACTGCAAAAGATGAGAATGAATGTCTGCCCTCTGCCACTGGAGAATATCATCCATGAGTATCATTGAAGCAGTTCTAGTTTGAGATCCTGGCCAAGAGCCCTGATCTGTGACCTTCAGTTATGTTTACCTCAGCTAATGGATGTGGCAGTTGCTGTTTGGCTTCCTTTCTGCAGAAGGTGTTTAAGGGTGGCAAACTTGAAAGGCAGTGGCTGGAATCATTGTATTGGTATGCCCCTCTTCACGGTTGGTTGGATTTTTATACATAAAGCAGAAGGATAAAATTTACCTGGAATCAAGACATGGTAGTTTCATTTAGAAGACACGCATTCCTCTTCATAAAATGGAAGGTGAATCAGATTGACAAACCAGTGCTCAAGACACCTTTTGGCGAATGAGCATTGTAAACTGGAGTGGTTCTTGAAGAATTTTGTCTGTTGGCTGACTCTCAGAATTCATACTGGTTTAGAAGACTTTCCAAACTACTCTTATGTGAAGGAAGATTGCAGTTCTTCACCCTGTTTGTTCAGGTTTGATGGAAGGGGTGGGCACAGCATGGAGGAAGTAATGCTACATCTTGGAGAGGTCTTTGTTCTGGTGTTAATTCCCCTCTTGTAAAAAAATACGGAGATTAGTTAGCTAAATTAAATTAATTTATAGTAGAACTCTGGGTTCCTACAATGATTGGTCAAATAGTGCAAGCTAAAGCAAATGTTGCTGCAGATACTGAGCATATTAAATTTGTCCTAAATAAAGGCAACCTTCCTAACTGCCTTTTTGAGAACACTTGAGGCTTATTAAACATATATGTTTCTTTCTGCTTTCTAAGGCTTCCTCTTTTTTTGCATACTTCAATGATTCCTAACATATGCACATTGGTAGAAAGAAATGCTACTCATCCTTATTGGTCTGATTAATTCAATATTCATGAGTGCTAGGAATAGGATCAGTAAGTGGAAGATAGCAATTGGAACTTCCTTTACAGCGTGCAGAAGAGGCATAATAATGACTAAGACCAAATTGCATGGGTTTGAAAAATCTGCACTGAGCAGTCATTAGGCATTGTTCTTCAGTTGTGTGATTTCATTTCATTAGGTATTTGCATACTAATAGAAAGCTAAAGTTACAAGTCTGCTGCTGTGAGCGATGGTTAGCCACTCCTTCCAGTCCTTTTGTTTACTTCTGTAGTCATCCACATTGCTTTGGCAAAGCACAGGGAGAAGCTTTAATGATTTCAGCTGCAATAAACCAAAGCAAACTAGAGATCAATAATGAACTTAATTTGCTATAGAGACAGTCTCTTTGCTATTTCATCCAGTGAGGTAAGTTAAAAACTATTTGGGGAAAAAAAGAAAAAAAAAAAGGAAATTAGATATTCTAATTTATTTAGAAATTGTTTAAAATGTTTTCTTTAGCTTTGTCATTATAGTCTGGGATTATTTCACATACTACAACATGTGACCTTATGAAGTAAATGTTTGAAAACTGTGGGGCCAGTATACCTGTTAATTTAGTTTATTTGGGGTCCTAGACTATCTATTAAAAAATCCAGTTCCTTCATATCAAAAAATGCATTAAAGGAAATGACAAGTCAGTACAACCTGGCTAATGACAAAGTGTGAACACTTGCAGAGCAATATAAATTTAGTTAAAGATTGGGACAGGTAATCTATACACTAAATGATGCTGGATCCAGGTGAGATGTTGGCTAGTAGCAGTACTTCATCTTTATAGTCTGCTCTGTTTACAAAAGAATGTTGTATCAGCCATTTAATCAAAAGAAAGAAACTGTTGTCAGGCTTAGTGTTCATGCATGTAACAATTTATTTCCAGGGGTTTGCTGAAGTTTTAAGTTTCAGTAAGCTGCATGGCTCAGAGGCCTTTGCTGAATATTTTTTATGTCTATTCAAGTAATAATGGTGTTCTGTTTTACTATGCTTTTCGTATATATGAAGTACACTCTTGATTTTTAGGCTTGTAAAGATTTGTACATGAGCTTAAAGATCACTTAGAGAATGAAATGTTTCCAAGATCATTATTAATTTGATAGTGTGATTAATAATAGTTCTATTTTAATAGAAACAATTATGTTCATTGTTAGATTTGAGTTTAGCTCTTCTCTGTTCTTCATGAGAGCAAAAACAATCATGCAAGTGATGTTCCCTCTTGATATTCTGATACTGGAAAAATGGTATTGCCAAGGTAATTGGATAATATGATTTTCTTAAAAGCATAAAACAGCTTTATCTCAAGTATGTCAATCTTAATCCCATTAATCCTCTAAGGCAGCAGATACTGTGCATTTGCACTTGTGTGCAGTGTAGTATGTGACCTTGCAAGGCATAATATAGGCCATTCAAACAAAGTAAGAGCCTGTGGGAAAATCTGTGCAGACCCCCTGACTGAAATAAAATAAGAAAGCTGGAGGTTCACATAGACACTTCTCCCAGCATTTTTTCCAGACTAGCAGAAGAAATCACACTACAGGATGTGTGGTACCATATGTGTAGAAACAGAATGTATGAAATAATCTGACTGATTTTATTTTTGCAGGTTTTATTTTGGAGAGGGCTTTATCTTTTACTTTCTTCTCATGATATGAAACACTTTGTTGCGACAGTAAACTGCACTGTCTGCATGAGCTGTTACAGCCATGTCTGTTACAGCCAATACTTTTTAGGCACCAAAAAAGCACTCTGAAAATCAGGTCACTTCTTTTAGTAGGTATTGCTTGAGGTATTTGACTATAGGCACAGCAGTATTAAAATGCTGACATTATTTTATCTGCCTGAAATGAAAGGAAATGCTGAGCTTTAAGGGTTGTTTGTCCTACTCAAATAATACACAGGCAGAGACCCTTTCATAAAAAGTATTACAATTGTTAATAGCCAAGGCAGAACTTCTAAATTGTTTCTTTACCCTGCAAATGCTCTTTATCAGTTACACGATGCCTTACAGTTTTCTCCTACACCAAATTCTGAAATTAGGGTTTCTTGCTCTTGTGAATATGAGATAAGAAAAAAGAAGAAATAAGATAAAGGTGAGCTGGATCCAAATTTTTTTCTACAAATTCGCTAATATACAGAAACATTACTGTAAACAAACAAACAATAAAAAGTAAAAACAAGATTTAAAGAAAAACAAACCTGACTTAAACACCTGCACAAAATCCCCATGGTCAAACTGTTTAACTAAAATAGCTTTTAAATCGAATATCCATTGCATTCTTTTATTGCAGCTTTATCTAGGCAGGTAAAGTAGTTTGTGCAAACACTCTGACTTCCTCAATGTGTTCTGTGAATTTGGAAGCGTATCTGGGTTGGTATTTTAGGCTGTTCTCTAAATCTGGATGGCTTTTTAACCACAGCCATCCTTTTCTCTTTGATGCATACAGGGTTTACCCTTAAACCCATAATACGGAAATGGAAGTTGGGTCACTTTTGTATTATTTCCTTTGGTTTTGTGCATGCAGGTGACTTCCAATACCCAAACCAGCCAGTGGGTTTGTGGCACTCACTGAGACTGCTTTGCCCTGGTCTCTGTGTGAACAGCTCATCTTGCCTTCTCTGAAACTAGTGTTTTTGAAAAAGTAGAAAAGCTGCTAAAAAGGTAGTGGTTGTTTTTCAGTGATTGCTCACTTCACTGATATGACCAGAGCTCAAACTGGAAACTTCCAATCACATCGTACAAATTGAGGGACTAGAGCAGTGCATTCAAACCTCAGCATGGTACACAGGGTTTGCATGTGTACATAGAAAGTTTTGGGGTAAAATCCATTGCAACCAGCGTTCAAAACCTGGCCTATTGTATCTAAATAATTTTGAGAATCTTTGGGATAAAAGGTCTTATACGTGGGGTTATTGATAACAGAAGTCAATAATTCCAAAGTAAGTTTTTCCACACTTATCACTCACTGGTATTGCTCCTATAAACTATGGCATTAAATTTAACAGTGTATCTATGACTTAATAAAACTACAGGTGTTCAGCTTGCCCGAATTATGGGCACTGTATGAACATTGTAACTTTATCTCCCCTGACTTTTTCTCTGTTAAAGACACCAACCTTAACAATATACTAACATACTTTATTTAGTGCATTAAGGATTAATTCACTAATTTATCTTGATGAGAAAAAGCAAAGATCTTCAATTAAAGCATAATGAATAAAATATTAAACAGATCAAAGTGCATATCCTCTAAGAATTACCAGATTCTCTATATACTCTGACTTCGATATCTAATAGCTGCCTAAAAACTGATTGGAAATACACTATTACAGATTTTAAACTTCTGACTGAAGTCTGAGCATGTCATCAAAATGCCAGCAGAGCTTGATTTTACTAAACTTATCTTAAATTCTTTTTTGTATGAGTGATTTGAGAAGTCAAAATTTTACAGTGACAAGCAGAAGCTGTAGGTTCCAAAATGTATGTGAGAGGTGGTATGAATATAGATTGTATACTCACTGTTTGATGATGTTCTAGGCCTAGAACTAATGCAAGAATAAGACCTGAAAAAAATTTTATACTCTATCTGTCATAAGTGGCTAAGGGAGGAGTGTAAAATGTTCTGTACTCTTCTATATCAAAAATCAAAACCTCTGATGGGTGTTACCTTCATTTGAAAGCATCATCTTTCCAGATCTGGTCCAGGCATAAACTTAGAAGTCGCAGAATGGAAATATTGCTCTGCTTTCTTTTTTTTTTTAATGTGGAAAAATACTAGAGCTGTTCATTTAGTCCTGTTCTTCCAGTAGATTCTGTTAGTACTCTTAGTCTTAGTTAAAGCTTTACCCTATCCTAAAAGAAAATTTCAGGTGGTTTTAGGAGTATTTATTCAGTAATATTCTATAGATGCACAATTCTGCATGTCATCATTCAATAAGAAAACTGGAGTTAGAACTGTATTTCTGCTTCAATGAACTTAGATTCTTGGAGCCCAGGAAAATAAATTCAAAAATAAACAAAACAAAAAACAAACTCCCCTCCCCCCCTCCCCAAAACCCCAAAACCCACAACAACAAACTTTGCATGCTGCTGGAAGAATTGTAGAGCCATTAACTTAAGGATATGTAAAGACAACATGGAAATTTACTTTAAAAAGGCACTTAAATTCTTTACAAAGGAAAGAATTAGTTAAATAAAACATGGAGAAATTGAGAATGACTAAGTCCTGAGAAGGGAGACTGAGTCTTAAGAAAGAATATTGATAAAGGGGAAACCTAGAGTAGATATCCAGGATTAACTCTTCAGTTCTTTGAGGAAAATACTGAAGCTCCAAGAGAGTTTCAAGGCTGGACTTGACCAAGAGAGAATGGGGAGAACAGAACACAAGAGGAAAGAAGGACTGTTTGAGCCTGGCAGTTTAAGGAAGGCCCTAAATAATCATGTCAGGAGCAGGAAAAAAAAAAAAATCAATGAAAGAAGAAGGTTGGCAAGGTCTTGGGTTTTGAAATTGTCGGGAAACAAAGCAAAGACATAGGTTGTGAATAGTTTAGTTAATAAAATTAATATGGTTAATTAATTATAACTAGTAACAAGCCTATATGGGCTTAGGACCATTAAATATCTTTGTTCCTTTGTATACCACAGTGCTATACAAAGTGGTATACAAAAATAAACAGTTGCAGTTTATAGCAGTATAGATTGATAGAAGGCCATTAAAAAGGCCATAAAAATTTATTTGTATTAACAGTAACATTTGAAAGGCCTTACAGCCTCTGGACTTAGACTTCTGTTTGTAGTGGGAATCAACAGCTAAGCCGTTAGCAAGCATTCCAATGTTTTAGTTTTGGTTGTCTAAATAAGCTGGCACATAAATGCTCTGGCTGAAATCTGCAATGGGATTCACAAGATCCTCAGCAGAAGGTAAATTTTGATGAAGAACACACTTCCCATAGAAAAGATTATTCTAGTAGGTGAGAGTATTTGTAAGTTGCAAGACAAATTTAGTAACCTAGATTCGTGCCTCCTTATTTAATGTGGCTTGTAAGGTTTTCTGAGCATTATAGCTGTGGCTGGTTTATAGAATTGATTCACTGAGAGGAATCAGAGAAGCAGCAAACTAAAAAATGACAACCACTTGTATTTAAGCCTACCACAGAATGAGTTTAACTAAAAACCTCTTTTGCAGGTTCACCTTTAGATAAAAATGGTGTTTCTGCAAAATAGCTTCAAAGGTCCTGCTCCACTTCATGTTTTTTCTGCGGTTACAGGAAAGAGAAGGATGTTGGTTTATGTGGTCAGAAGCCACAGGAGCAGAGGAAGGGAGACAGTGGGTGGGCAAGAGCACTCTGCTCTTGGACTGTCCTTTGTTATGTCTCAAAATCTCATGAATGCACATTCCCACCATTCCAGATTTCCAATACAAAGAAGGGACAGCACTGACTTCAGATCAAGAGAAATAATGCACATCATTAAGAAGAAGAAGAAAAAGAAGGGAATAAAGAGTTGTATGACTCAGGCACTCAGACTAACAGAATTCAAAAGGAGGCTCACTGCAAGCTGCGGGTGTGCAGTTGCACCAATTAAGCTATAGAAGCGTTAGTAGTAAAATTTCACACTTGCAAACCTACTTTTGTGATGATTAGTACATAGCTCCACTAATCTGAAATGTATCTTGAGCCAAAATCATCCTGGTGAGCATTCCTATGTACACTCTGTCAGAAAACATTGTCATATAGAGATTTGTATTTCAGTTTTTGTGCCTCCCCAAAGATGTTCAATATGTTGAGCTGAACCAAACATACCCTGATCTGGTTTATAAATGCTTTGAATGAAAATAGCTAAAAAAAACCAGATTTATCCAGCCCAGTATTAAACCTAACCAAGGCTTCTGTGTCAGCATGTTTGCTAGAAACTTCCCAGATAAGTAATAGAAAATAGCAAAGAACTCCAGAGATGCTTGTGACTATGCAGAGAGAGAAGTGGGCCCCCATTCCAACAGCAACCCATGGTCAAATGGGATTGAGAACAGGCCTTTGACCATCAGAGTTTTTGTTATGGCTCTGTTGTGGCTTACCAATAACACCTGGGAGGAGCATACTAATAAGAGAATTGTGTTTATCACCTCAGGTTCCTCAAGATGAATGGACTGGCTACACTCCCCGAGGAAAAGATGACGAGATTCCCTGCCGCCGAATGCGTAGTGGAAGTTACATCAAAGCCATGGGGGACGATGACAGTGGAGACTCGGACACAAGTCCAAAGCCATCTCCAAAGATTGCTGCACGGAGAGAGAGTTATCTCAAGGCCACCCAGCCATCCCTTACAGAGCTTACCACCCTCAAGTAAGTCCATGTTCTACCACATACAGCTCTCCATTAACACATGCGTCTTCTACGTTTGTTTCTTCTCTTTTCATTTTCTATGTTTTCTATTGGTTTCTTCTCTTTAGTGCTAGCTGCTGGTTCAGGAAAGTATTTGAACAAATGTGCTCAAGCATGCTTATTTTTGCATGGGTTTCTTTCTGAACAAGAGTAAATATAGGAATGTTTCAGAATGCTATTCTGAAAAGGGACTGCGCTATGAATTTGCAAAGTATTTTAACCTGTTAGTGTTAAGTGAGCATCCAGTTATGTACAGTAGGTCTGCTCTTTGAATGCTTTGCTAAATTACAGCTTTGGCCTGCAAAAGCTTTGCATAACTGTGTATTTATATATACTCAACATGTGAAATTAGCCCTAAGATAGTCTTTGCAACTCCAGAGAGCACCTGAGATGTAATTAAAAAGAACTAAGACCATCTGAAAGTAGACAAACCCATGTTTCCTGCTCAGAATTGCACGGTACTTTGTGGAAAACCAAAAATCGATTTTTTTTAATTGTTTATGAAAGCTTTATTTAAAAAGAGTCATGATTTTATGGTTTTCAAATGTCACTATTCGTTTTTCCTATATTTATGTTTTAAAAAGCCACCCAAATTCTCAGGAAAGTTGTACAAATGGACAATTTTGTATTAGTGTTTTATTTTAATTGATTCTAAAATGGAAAGGTCCCTTAAAGCAAGAAAATAAATTATGTCCATAAAAGAAAATAGTGTGGGTTTAAAATCAACAACAATTCTGTCTGTCTTTAACACAATTCTTTACTATAATAGTGAGTTGTAGTTCACTGGACCAAAAGAAACCAATTTTAGTATAACTTGCCTAAGGCTGTAGCTTTAAAATGGGGAGAAAAAAAAATTAAAAGGATCTCTATCTCTTCTAGTATCCATGATCAGTGACAAAAGACTCCTTCTGCATTTCCCTTATTAATTTCTTCCTTCCTTGTCCTCCTCTGCCCCATTTTTTCCCAGAGATCTTATCTGAGAAACAGATTTTAGAGAAAAGCATTTGATCCTTGTTAAGAATGTCATGCTCTTGACGTCAGTGATGACTAGACCAGCAGAAAAAAGAAAGCTTACTGCAGCTCCCCGTAGCAGCCTGCCTGACTTTGTCTCAAGGGAAGCCAGGGATTGCTTCTTCTCTGTCTTTCCATTAGTGTCCAAAGGAGAAAGCAATCTCATTTTCTGCAGGGATTTTCATAATGTAGCTGGCCTTTGCTTAAGGGATCTAGTGATTCCTTTCATCATCCAGAAGACTTTACCACATCCTTTCCTGAGCCAGAACTCCTCCTGTGAGATCAGTTATTGCAACCTCTGCAAGGTGAAGATGAATGTTATTTACCACCACAAACTCCATCCAGCCATGCTTCATGCATGGACACACTTTCAGGCACGGAGCTTATTCTTTTTGAGTTTTTAGGAGCATGCTTTCCAGAGTTCCATAGCATATGTGGAGCACAATGCATCACAATGAGTGTATTTGCTCTTGGTCATTTCTGTTCTCTGTAGATACAGGATTTGCAAAAGAATATAGATTTATGAAAAATCAAAAGTCCTGCATGTCACTGTTCACCCACAGAGGATGTTAGACCAGAGGTGCCAGGCAGCAGAAGCTTTTAGCTTTCAAGTCATTGTAATTCAGCAAAGTGCTTGTATAAATACTTAATTTCCCATGTTTTTTAATCCCTTCCTATTCGGGAAAGCTTTTAGGAATGTGCCTAATTTTAAGCTGCAGTCTGTAAAATTCACATAAGTTTAGGAGCTGTGCAGAAGTAGGACATAAATCATAGGGTAGAAGAAGGAAGGGAAAATGGTAAATGGTAGTAAAACAAAAAAGAGGAGGAAGCATGAAATAACTTTTCTTTTTCAATGACTTTTCATCATAAACTGGGATGAAATAGAATTATTTATTTTAATCTATGCTGATATTTTAAAGAAATATCTCTTCCTGGGAAACCTTTCACTTTCAGAGACAATTTGTATAATACATAATTATGCAGTGCTTTCATTCCTTTCGGCTGAACATGATAATTTCTGGGGGTTTTATGAGAAACAGCTGAGTACTTGGTCTGGGAATTGAAGTCTTCTGTTAAGCTAGGTCTTTGTTTCCAGAATTCTTCATACTTTACTTAATAGTGTGACTTGACCTTCACAATGACATTAGTTTTTCATCCTGATTACTGTGAGAGTTGTGGTAGAGTTTTTGCAGGTGTGTTGGACAGAGACTTAACTAGGGTCCCTAACTCACTGAATATAGGTCATCAGGCAATTGTGTGAAGCGTGGTAACAAGTTATTTCCTTGGCTTGCTGTTGACTTGGGTTCAATTTGCACCTGAATAAGAGCTTTGTGGAAATGAGCCAAAGGCTGCTCTAGGCAGCAGGCAGCCTTTTACTGTCACTAGTGGACCTTCTAGTTGACCTCTCAGGGTATTATTAACATCCTAAAGCTGAGTGGTATTTCGCTCCTTTAATTATGGGGGTTTTCTGCCAATGAAGAACAAAGCACGCTGTGAGAGCAGTGTTTCTACAGCAGTAATTGTCAGGGATCTTCCTGATGCACTTCTTTCTGCTACTCCCTTTCTCAGTTTGCTGTATGCAGTCTCTAGTTGGCTGCACTTTCATCTCTGGCAGAGCAAACAAGTTAAAAACATGTTCCCTTTTGCTTTCACTGTTGTTTTTGAAGGGATTTTTCATCTTTTGGGACTTTTCCTCTCTGACTCCTTTAAGTCTAATATTGGTCTCACAACCCACGCTGTTCCTCCCACCTACCTACCTACCACCGTTCATGTGCCTACGCTTCTAAGGAAGTATTTTCATTGTTACCAATGTTTCTTTTTATACAAGGAATAACCTTTGAACAGCACAACTGTGTCATATCTCCTTTACATAATACAAATTTATTTCCCTGGTTCTGCCGAGGATTTTTTCCTTGCTATACCGTACAATCTTCCTCCTACAATTTTCCTCCATTGCCATGGTTTCCATGTGGTTACAGCACATGTGTCAAATGCTGTGGTACCATTCTGGATAAAGCACAGCTTGCTGTGATTTTGAAATACACACCTCCGCTGCTGCATTCTCATTATCCTATCAGGAAGTAAGCAGATTTTTTTTCCTCTGTCTTTGCTGGCAATATGCTCTTGGTGTTTAAGCTTTTACTGCCTAGATAAACTGATTCAGCTGGAAAAAAAAAAAAAGTGGTGTTTTCTTGCCATTCCCGAAAAGCGGGAAAATCTTTCACTTATAAGTAGGTTGAAAATAGACTGGTTAGCAAACTTCTAAAGAAGGTGCAGGTGACAGATAAGTGACAATTCTGTTACAGCTGAGCTTGAATCAGGACAAATTCCTTCACTATGTATATGTACCTTGCTTATGTTTAGCATGGTTTGGTTGGGAAAAAAAGTATGCAATTACATTGCTGTCCCCACGCCAACCTGTCACCTCCAGCTCCCAGTAACTTTTAAATCCATTGGCCAACTAAAACCAAGCTTGCTAGAGAGACTGGAATCTGAAAGATGTGAAGTTCCAGAAAACTTTATCAAGATCCATAGCTGTATAAGGCAAAGAAGGATCTGCAGCCATCGCTTTTGTTCTTTTGAAGGACTATGGGCAAAGAAGCTGGTGGGTCAGCACAAAGAACAACATGATGGGAGCATTTTCCCAGCCTAAAAGATAAGGAATATGGAAGGGACTGGAAAACTCTGTTGAGGACAAGAGGTCTGAAAGATGGTTCCTGTCACCAGAGGTTTTCTACTTCATTTTCCCCCTTTCCTCTTCTCCACTGCAGGCACATTCACTGCTTAAAATACAGATTCAGATTATGCTTCTTAACTCATTAGTGCTGCTATTGTGGGGACTTCATCCACTTGAACCTTTTATTTGGGCTTTTTTTTGTTTCTTTGTTTGGAGGGGGTTTTTGCAACATATTACAGAACTTAATGGTAATTTATTTGTAGCCATGGATTTTGGGTTAAATACAGTTGCAGTATTTTGCTTTTGAACTCATATTTGATCATCATAAACATTTTTCTGAGACAAGTTGTACTCTGTGATCACTACTGAATTGAAAATTTTAATGATCTTGATACTTTGTAGATGCATTTGTAAAAGTTATGTAAAAAGGATAGAAGAACAGAATTGAGGTTTTTCTTAGTAAATCTTTTTTTTCAAGTATTTTACTAGGCATGTGATGTTTTCCAGTCAACTGTGATTAGGAGAAATTCAATTATAAACACCAAAACCACTTTTTAATCCACACCAAGTTTCACCACTGATGATAAAGAGCGAATGTGAGGCTATGAGCATTAGACTTTTCTCCTTTTTATCACATGGTAAAGAATTTTTCTATATAACTTCCATCATAGCTGCATCTATTCCTATGCGTAGATGAGTGATGCTTAGAATAAACCAAACAATTCCTAACTTTAAAGTTTATCAGAGACATTGCATAAATAATAGCTCAAAATAGGGGCATGTTATTTGTTTACACCCACACTTATAATTTTATGTGTTAATACAAACAGCGTAAGTACTTTCTACTTGTATGTTTATGGGAATCTGCAGATTAAATTGTTTTGAAAAGCAAATCACAATAAATGATCAAGCTCAGTTAAGTGGTAGAATCTGTTAGCAAGCTTAGTAGCAGTGACAAAAGCAAGAAGAAAGAGGTATATCTGATTTATACTCAACTGAACTCAAACTTTTACATCACCTTACTGAAAACTCATCAAGTCACTTCCTGGAGGACAAACCATCAAGCCGAAGTCAACCTATATTACTAACCAAATCTTGACAGAGTTGCAGCACCAACTGTGCTAGGATGACTTGGAAGGAAAATCAAACCACTCCATTGTTACTTAGTATAAGACATATTTCAAGATAGGAAATCCCCTGGTCCTTGTAAATTGTAATTTCCTGAGGGAAATTATAAGGGTTGTATGGATAATTTTAGCCTGAAACAGTGCCCAGGCTGTTGTGTCATTCAAGCAAACTGAAGCTGATGTCCTTAGACTACTCTTCACCATACGGTGCATCATAAATCCTTAGGTATGAAAACCATCCCAGTCTTGGGAATGAGTGCCTATTTACTTTGAGGTGTTTCTATATTGCTATTATATACTCCAAAATATCCAGGAAAAAAAAGGCGTCATATAAACAAAAGCACACTTCTTTTTTTTGTTTCTTTTTCTTCTTTTTTTTTCTTTTTTTTTTTTAATTGAGGTGGTGTCCTCATTCTGCTAAAGTCATCTGACCCAGATCACAGACAGGGGGAAGGGAGAGGTGGTGCAACACCACATTTTCATTATGGTGAATATTTTTAGACACATGCAGGGAAGCTTGTTAATTTTCTTTCTTGCTGAGTGACTTCCAATTAGGAAACAATGACTTGCTAATTAGTACAAAAGGAATAAATCTGATTAATCTTTTACTAGTGTTTTACAGTATGTTTTCAGTACAGTTGGTGTAATTGTTTCATGTTGCAGTCTCTTTCATTTTTATCAAACCTGTAGCTAGCAAAGGAATTTTTTCCATGTTCCTTGAGGTGTGTTTTGTTTCTTTTCTTGAACAGGGAGTTTTTAAAATTTTGCAGTAAAGAGAAAGAGAAGCATCTCCTTGAGTTTTGGACAGGCAGCCTAAGGAATAGTATTCTGGAACTATTACTGGCCTAGGCAGTAACTTTCCCAGCTCACATTCACTGATGCATGATCTATTACTTTTTATTCATATTATTGCAATCCATTTTCTCTTCTCTCTGAAACTAGGGAAAAGCTGTTGGACACATTTCTCACTTTGCAGGCTTGTGTGTCAGGTATGATTAAGTTCAGTGAATAATTTAGAAGTCAGAAAAAAATTTGAAAGGCAAGACAATGAAAAATTATTTATTTTGAGGTAGTAGGTGGTCATACTTCTGCAGCCAACGGTTTCCTTATGGCAGCTGACATCTGTTTTGTGTATATGATATTTAAGGAGGAGAGGATATTGATTTGTTGGAGGAACTTGGAGCTTTTAATGAACAGTTGCTAGTGATGGATTTATAAAGCACATTCAGTCAGTTAAGGCTTAGTATCACTGACAAGCATGAGAGAAATCTTGTCCCCCATGGCTGGTTCCCTTCAAGGTTTTGTGTCCTCCATACACAGAAGTATGGATGCCTTCACAGCACAGAAATGAACCCACAATCATCTGTGGAGACAGGACATCCCTATGTTTCGTTGCACAGGACATGGTTAGGATAAACACTCCTCCTCTCTACTTCTGTGGTGTTCCCCACCAGTTTATCTCGCAATGAAACTGAAATTCCCTAGGTATTACAGTCTCACTGGTAGCAGTCATTGCTTATCACACTGTAAAACTTAACTTTCTGTTAGTCCACACCCAGCTACATATGCTCTGTTATGTCAGTATTACCACATTGGTATAAATATTATTTCTTGTTTCTCTAAGATGAGAAGTGAAAATTTTGTTGTAATCTGTGATGTATTCTATTGTTGTTGTCCCACTTGTACTTTTACCTTTGCTTGCTGAAATTTGAGGCAATCATACTGTAACAATAAACTTACATAAGAATGTCCATAGAACCATAGAATGGTTTGGATTAGACAGGACTTTAAAGATCATTAAGTTCCAACCCACCCACCATGGGCAGGGACACCTTTCACTAGACCAGGTTGCTCAAAGCCCTGTCCAACCTGGCCTTAAACACTTCCAGGAATGTGGCATCCACAACTTCTCTGGGCCATCTCTTCCTGTGTCTCACCACAGGCAGAGTTAAGAATTTCTTCCTAATCTAAATTTGATTTTTTTCAGTTAGAAGCCATTCCCCCTTGTCCTATCACTACATGCTCTGGTAAAAAGTCCCTCTCCAGCTCTCTTGTAGGCCCCCTTTAGGTACTGAAAGGCTGCGATAAGGTCACCCCAGAGCCTTCTCTTCTCCAGGCATAAACATTGACAAAGAAAAGAAAAAGCCTATAACTTTTCTAGGCAAAATGTGATTTTTTGGCAATACTATAGAACAATTTTGGAAGTCAGTAATCTGTGAAAGAAAAGCAGCAACCTCATTTAGATGATTGTCTTATTGCAGACGCGAAAATCCTTGTCCTGTATCTAGTCATCTGCTTCATTTGTACACAAGATTTAGCTTCATATGGAACATAGCTACAGATGAAAGTTAGGACTTCCAACATCTTAGCTTCTCTCAATTAAATCCTAGAAACATTTATGCATTTTACAGCAAATGATGTTGAAGGTAAGACTGTTATCACTTAAAAAGCAAAGCCTATCACTGTACTTCATGTATCAAATGGGTATTTCTAGGGCTTGTGTTAAGAAGCACAGTTATAATTGCTGAACCAAAATGTGTTTTTGAGCCATCTCTTTCAGTGTATAGTCTTTACAGAGCCAACATGTGTGTTTACATGCAAAACTGGTCTTCTTTATTTTTAGCCCTACTTCTTCCCACATACTTAAAATGCTGCCTCAAGAAAGGGAGTTAATAATGTCCAGTGGAGACAAGAAAAAAAATACTGCCTAAGACTGCAAGGGCATACACAACCTATATGTTATGAGAATTTTCCTAGCAGTAATGATAGTTAGGCGTGGGAGTGAATTGCCAAAAGACATCACGCCACTGGACATTTTCAAGAAAAGGGTAAAAAAAGACTGTCAGGACAAATTTAGGTATCGCTGATCCTGCTTTAGGGTGGAAGGAGGGACCGAATGACCTCTTGAAGATCCCTCCAGACCTATCTTTTTTTATTCTCTATCTGTCTTTCTCAGGCTATTGAATATACCCACTATCACTGTTCTTAATTCCTTTTCTTAGCTTACTTTTTAAATATAAAAATAAAGCTCTCATCAGGACCAAATTATTCCTGAAGGCCTGCTGTTGAACAGTAAATTTAGATATCCCACCCACAGCAGTGCTGTGCAGTTCTTTCATGTTCTTTAAATGTTATTTCATTGCTAGGGATTTGAAATCATGTTCCCACTGCTGCCAGCCATACCATGCTTGACCCTTGGTATGTGATCTTGTACTATCTGGTTTAGTTTGCTAAGGGGAGCTGAGCTGATGTATTGAATCTGCCATGCAGAAAATTCACAGGCGTAAAATGAGATGTGCGTTTGCAAAAAAAAAATCAGTCTGGAGTCCTTAATATTCTACATAACAAGACAAGCAAACAGGCAACAATAATTAAGTTAATTATTCATAATGATTTTCTATTCTGATCAGCTAGAAGTGCAATCTTTTCTCACTGTGAAATGGTGGAGCCCTTTCGTATTAAAAATGGAAAAAGTTAAAATAATGTATATTGCTTTAGTTTTGATGTGAAAGTACAAGACAAACAGTGTTTCTGCGGACATGCTTTGGGATCTTCTGTTAATTTGCATTATATTAGTATGAGACAAAGAGAGATGAAAATGAAGACTTTTTCTGCTCTTACAAATAAAAGATACTATCTAAGTCATGTGATACCCAGTTATTTGTTTCTTCTATTTTCCAGGATTGTATTACTGCTAAAATAGAGCAACTTTCAGCTTAATTTAGTAATTCTCTGCTGGCTTGGGTGCAGGGTGAAGAGTGGGAGCATGGGGCAGCAAAGAAAGTATATGGCCCCTATAATAGGTGCAGCATCAAATACCACTCTGCTCCCTGTGACACGTGTGAATGAAAGTTCATCTAAAGAGACTTGACTTTTTTAAATCTCCTCTCCTCCTAATGAAGTTATAAATCTTTTCAGGAGTGGAGAAATGAGGGGAAATCCTTAAAGGCATTTTTACATTGTACCTGCTTTGTTACCCATTGTACACCACACAGGCAGAGAACCATCATACAATCATTGTTTAATTTGCTGGCGTGAAAAAAAAATTGTTGAAAGCACCTTTGCAGCAGCTGCTGAATTCTTGTGAGAGATTTCTGTGGTTCCATCTGCAGCTGAGCTTCACAGCAATTTCCTATTCCCCTCCAGAAGGGATGTGCTACCTGACCAGCCTGCACCCCAGCTGCCCAGCAGCTTTGCCTCCAGCAAGCCCAGTGACTGCAGAAAGCACTAACTGGTTTTGTCATCCCCAAATGCCAGCAGCCACATCCACAGCACCCAAATCCTTCTCATTCTTCAAGTGATGTTGGGCTGGCAGACATGCTTGAGCTGTATCTGTGCAGCTCTGCACTGTGACAGTGATGTATCATGCTGAAGGTAATCTCAGGAGATTTCTGGACTAGTATGTAAATCTCTCCTGTTTTATATATGACAATTGCTATAGCAAATCTGTGCTAAGCCTTCATTACTCTATGCTTGAAAGCAAACCTTGAGTAACTACTTTTGGGAGGTAGTTCTCCTTGGGTTAGTCCTAAAAATATTCAGTTAGTATTTATTACTTTATCACACCAAAATAGTTATGATATAGACATTTACTAAAACTCTCTCACAACGATCAGTATCTAGTACTGTCTGCATTAAAAAAATTGGAAGATGTACTATAATGCCAAATAATATAAGGTTCTTATTTCATTTATTACTTCTCCTGTTTGTTTTACAAAGCTTAAAACTGCTACTTCGTTTTTATTGCATGTAAAGAAATAGTTTGGTTCTGAACTTTGCATAAATCTCAAAAATAAGGATAAATACATAATGCAGAAAACTTAGAAACACTCTCGGTGAAATGCTGTCAATGACACCGAGTTGTAGAAGTGATAAATTTATATTTATAAAAGATGAAATTTTAAGGGGCGACAATTTCTACTTTGGTAGAAAACTTTGATAGGTCTTTTCTTCCCTATTCTAGTGGGATGTAATCAACACATCATTAAACCATCCTCGTGAAGTTGCAATCAAAAACATTAGAAATCTCAGAAACACTGGCACTGCCTTGTCAATAAGGTCCACTCTAAACCTCTAGCCAAGGATTTCAGCCTTGCGCAGGATCTGTTGGACTCATGTCAGCCATGTGGCTGTAAGCTGTGAGACAGCAAGGCTTTGGCAGAGAAACGTTGCTCAGACTTGTTTGAAATGCTGGTGAGTCAGGCTGTTCCACTGCAGTTGTTCAGTCATTTGCTGTTGGGTAGGATGTCATTTCTGAGCTGAGCAGTAACTCTCTGTCTATTACTTCCTGCCCTCCACCACTTCCCTGCTCCCTACATAAAGATCATTTGACTAAGGGCACAAAGTAATTGTTGTTTACCTGTGATGAACAAGTTTGAATTGAGACAGAGAGGATGATGCCTTATTCATAAATAAGATGTTAGACTGACAGTGGCTGGAATTAATGTCAGCACTACCTCACTATTTCTATTGTCCCTTTTCTCTCTCTTTTTTTTTAATAAGTGATTCCTTACTATTCCTATAAACCTCAGTACTTAGCTAAGTGTCCTTTCTCCATTAAAAGAGACAAGGCTTGCATGAAGAGCAGCACAATTACAGTCACTGCCCCTTCACTCAGTGAATGAATGTCCTCTCAACTATTTCTGTATTTCTACCTCCCCACTGCTTATTTTATTTCTACCTCCCCACTGCTTATTTTATTTCCTTTTTCATAGTGAATTTCATTCAAAGTGAATTTCACACTTTGAAAATAATCAGTATGTAGCAGCTTCTTCTGCTTTCATTTATTATAACCCTCATCCTTATACATCCTCCTACTAGAATTTCATCAGTGGTCATTTAATTATTAATTTTTTTTTCCATTAGTGCAGTTACTAACATCATTCTTTTGAGTCTTTCACAGTTCTTTCATCCCACAGTTCCTCATCCTGACTAGAGCCAGTCTGCTGTTAGCACTCCTGGATCCTTCTCTTTGCATCCTTTCTCATCTGGGAGGCGTGCAGCTTGTGTTGAAAACAGCTCTGCCTTCCTTCAGCTTCGGTGCTCCGTTGCTGCCACCATACACGTGGTGGGTAGCTGCACTCAGTCACGCTTCAAGCTATCTTTGGAGTGATTTCCTCAGCAACTGGGTTTGCTCCCTGCTCCATTTCTCCAGACAGAAGTCTGCAGTGGCTCAGAACCACAGCCCGGCAGCTGAGGTGCCCTTGTCACTGGCCAGCGGTCAGGTGGTCCTTGCACACTGATCCCTGTGCAAACACACGTGAGTGCTAAGGAAGCTTTATCCTATCAGCTCTAACTGTTCTTTCTCCAGAGAAGCTAATCAGATTCATTATATCTCTGTGATGACTGTGGTATCCATCTGAGTGCTTTGCCTCTGGCAGAAGATTGACAAGCCCTCATTTTCTATTGAAATTGCCTGTTATGACTATATTTCTTCCCCTGTTCTCGGAATCAGTATGTCCATATAATGGTAGTTTGTTATTTAATGTAACCAGTTCCCTTAAGGGCAACAGCGCAAAGAATAATAAAATAATCCATTTGAAGTTCATACAAACAATGAATCACCTGAATAGCTGTCTCTTTAAAAACAGGCCTGTAGTTTGATGCTGATGTTGTAGAGATTCTTCTTCTTTTGAATATGTTCCCAGATTATGTGTTTTATTTTATGTTATTCCTTTAAACCAGGTACAAAATAGATAATAGTAAATAATACGTAGAGGAAGGTTCTTTATTTTTAAGGAATATTTTTAAATAAAAGGATAAAATAAAGTTGACATGTAAAGTAAAACTTAAAACTCCAATTTTAGATTTTCTGGAGGTTTATTTGCATGCCTCTTTTACAACAACTATCAATACTTTTTAAAAAATCTAAACCCTTTTCATAAATAGAATATTTATATTTCTAGAGATGAATAGTAAAATTAGTCATGTTTAGTAGCCAAACACAGGTAAAAGTTGACTTATGAGTTGAATCATACAGTTTCTTTTGTGCTATCCTATATTTCACAGTTACTCCCTCAGTGCCTCTGTCATGGGCAGCACTGAAGCCAGTGTGGGAAGGTTAGATATGATCCAGGTTAGATCTGAGATGAATGTAAATCCCTTGCCCTTCTCCCTGGGCTACCCACTGCCCCCAGTAGAGGCCTGAGACGTTCATTGGGATGGCATTGTGCTCCATAGGGAGTCATGCACCATTCATGAAATCAACACTGGGGTTTTTTTCCCTAAGGCATGAGACTTAATAGGAATAAGACACATAAAAATGGTTGTTGACTGTTTCTCTGATAGTCCTTGGGAATACTATGCAATTGGGATCTGGGTCCTCAGTGCTGGATTCTGCAGTGGGTTGTTTACAAGTCTCAAGTGTCTCAAGTCTCATTTAAAATCTGAGCTATCAAGGCTTTTTTCTCCTCTGGACAAAGTTGATATGAGGTTTTAAATGTCAGCCTCCTACCCAACACAATGGGATGATAACTTCTGCCATGAATTAATCAAGCTGCTTGTTAAAATAACATTATCTTGCCACTCTTCTTCCAAGTCCTTTTGAATTCAGACAAATGTAACTGCTTTCTCTTCCATTAAAATGATACACTAAGGTTAATTATAGTTCAGGATCACTCTAAGGTATGATTTTGCTGCGTGGTGTTTCTCAGGTTGAAAAAGAGCCTGAGGGGTGCACCTGGAAGGAGAGCCTGGCTTGAATTGTTCCAGTAGGGAAGGGGCGGATCAGCTGAGCAATTAAAATGAAGGACTGAAATTGCAAAACTCTCAGATGTCATGCCCCTTGCTCTGCCAGAGGGGAGCAGAGGCAGTGGGACAGTGTGGCCCCCGCACCAGCGTGCTGTGCCTCCGTGGCAGGAGGCCGTGCCCTCGGGAGCACAGGCCAAGGACATCCCACTGCTGCTGTTCCCTGCCTGGCCCCTTTCCAGCCACGGCTATCTGTGTGCCTCCAGCTCTGGACAAGAAGGGATAATGGCATTCACCTCCTGTGCATCGAGTTGTCACGATGATTGATTCATTACAGTTAGTGCAGCAATTACAGAACCGTCTAAAGAGGCTGCAGGTATGGTAACACAGTCAGTGTTAGTCACTGTCCCCTTGCTCTTGACTCCTGTTTTGTGCTCCTGAAAAGAGGCTTGTGGCAGCATTTCCTTGTGCTCACTGAGATGTCTGGGAAGAGCCCCACCATACTGCGAGAGCAGCGAGGCACAGCATGGGGAGAAGAAGTTAAATCATCCTCATGCTTCCCTGCCAGAGGAAGAACTGCAGAGGTTGTCAAGGCCCCACCAAGGAATAAAAGGGTCAGTTCTTGTGGTTCCTCCTCAGCTGTGCTTCCCTTCTCTCCTTTGCTCTCCCTGTGCCATGTGAAAACCCAGAAGGGAGCAGGCTACTCCCAGGAATAACACTAATTAATGTTGCATTTTGCTGTGTCTACTGAAATTCGTAGGTTTGATCTTTTCCTAAATTGACAGACCTCCCATCTCTTACCACCATGCAGCCCACACCCACCATTAACATATGTCCTAGAGGTGGTTCACATACTGTCACAGGGGGCATGCTGCCCTTCAGCTGGTCATACATCTCCTCTTCCCTCCACTACCTGCCCACGTATGCTAACGCACAGCTTCCCACTCACTTCTCTATAAATTTTCTTTGTATTTGTTACTCTTCACACTACAGCAGAAGGGAATCTTAAAATGCCTTTTTAAATTTTTTTTTTCCATAGGAAAGGCCTTTAGAGCTAGGAAAAGATATTTTAGTACTTTTCGGAGCCTGAGCTGCCATGGTGTGTGCTGCACAGAGAAGCAAGCACACCACACACTGAAAATCACAGTCTGGTTAAGTGGAGGGGGTTCCCACTGTATGCTCTGTTTGTGACTGTTCCTGGAAAACCTGTGAATTTTCTGATGAAAAGCCATTTGTAAGGCTGTGGGAAAGATTTGTCTCTGACATATTGTCTCCTGATTTCTCTTCTTTGGACAGGGTAGACAGCAGCACCAATGGTTCTACACTGATGGCAGGCTAATTGACTAATAAGAGCCAGGGACAGTAAAACCCACAAGAGCTAGGGGAGGGGCAGTTTTCTACTTACATCCCAAACTCTTCGTGTACTCAAAACAAGATTATCCGTGAGCTTTCTGCAGTATTTTTATGAAAAAAAAATTTCTGCTGAGTTTAAGCTTGCCTTTTTCCTGTTTGGAAAGATAGAACTGGACCTGCTAACTTTGCAGAATTTGTCTAAGTTGAGGAAAAAAAAGTGACTCAGACTTTTCTGTTGACAGACCTTTAGCAAAACTCTAAGATTTGACCAGCTAAACATCTAGCAATTACCTATCTCATTAACTGCTTGCTTTTCTTCAGATAAAAACAACTTTTTAAATTTTACTTAGCATTTTCCTGTTACTGAATATCTTCTTATCAGTGAATAGTGAATAGCTCTACACACAAAACCCTGCTTCACATATCCAAATTGCTTCCTTCCTGCTATAAATGGATGTTTAGCATAGTAATCTGGAGTGAAAGGCGCAAGATTAGTAATGCAGCCACTGAGAGTGTGTTATTGTGTTGGGCTTTTCTTTGGTTTCTACTTTCAAATAGCTTTATCCCTAAAGAACATGGAAGTTACATTTTTAGCAAGTTGCTGGCTTCTGTACAGAAGGAAAGTACCACTTCAACCCAAGTACTGACCTGCCCTTTCTAGTCACCAAGAAAAAATACTTTGAATCACAAAAGGCACATAAAAAAGCTTTCAGTCCTACAATTTTTGTAATGATATGCTGAATGCTATGAAATTAAATTGCCCTATGAATCCTAATTAATTGAAAATCAGGTCCACTATTCATCTGGGGTATAAAAATCAGTATATATTCTAGGGAGACATGCAGATTCTCTTTTTATGTTTTCTGTTTCTTGAGCCCTTGAACTTTGTGTTTGTGTGCTTTCTTCGCCAACCGTGAAAGCTCGATATTTTTTTTCCTTTAACTGGAAAGGTTTTGCAAGCCTTATGAGATGAGCCTTAAGAAAAACATAATGAATTGCAGAAGCATAATAAGTAGCAGTCGTTGGCAGCACTAGATCATTCCTCCCTCTAGTGGCTGGCTGGCTCCCGTGACAGTAAGTGGAGCTCTTTATTAACATCTCGAGGAATTATTCCCTTAGTATAGCTACTGTGAACTAACTTTTTTCTGGCTAGCACCCTCCAGCTCCCTGCCTGCTGGGTAATCCATGGTGCCCCTGTGTACACATCCATGGCTGTGTTATGTGACCAGACTTGCAGTTTTTCAAGGTCACCTCTACAGTGTTCTCCAGCTTTTCCAATCCCTTCTGTACATTATATTGTATGATTCCCCGTAGCAGTTAGGTAAAGAAGGTCGACCCAGTTCTTCTGCATTTCTGTGGTCCAACATGGTGATTTATCACAGCTGATCTCTGATGTATACTAAATTGAAAAAGTGATGAATTTAAAGCAGCTTAGCGTATCTAGTCATGGTGCAACGCTGTGTTTAGACAGTGAGCAGGGGACTAGTGCTTCTTCCATCTTCTTGGATATGTCAGTGCGTGCCCATACAACAGCAGGCAGCTCAGGGGTGTGTTCATATCATTAAGAACTGACCCATGCCTTCCTGGATAATTCCCGAAAATGTAAAGCTGCTGCAGAGTTGCTCAACCTAATTTTGCTCAGCTTCAATCCCCATGTATACTTAGTTGGAGGGACAGAATTCAATAGATTGACAAATTGGCCCTTACCCAGCACATCACAAGAGAAACCAGAATCCCAGAACACTGAGTAGACCAGTGTGTGGCATCCCACCTGCACACAAAGACATACTGGTGTTCAAATATCATCACACAAGTCTCTGCCCTGATGATCCTGACAATAAGAAATGGATTACTATGTTATCATAATGTTGTTGTTTTCCTAATCAAGGTGACAGAGCAATAAAAATACCTGCTGTATGTACAACAGCCATTTAAAGAAGAGCTCCTCTGAGGAAGAGGGTCCTTTCTCATACAACAAAATTAAATTATGCAAGTTCAGGGCAAAACTCCAGCCCTCCTCATAAGATTTGTGAGGCTTTAGAAAGTAATAACAGTTTCATTACAGTTTGCTTAAAATTGACATTTTAGGCATTAAACTTTTCAATTAGTTACTAAAGTTTTGTTAGGGTGGAGATATTTTCAAGCAGTTCTGTCTTACCACAGCAAAACCATTGACTTGAGATGATATCATATCCATACCAATCACCATCCATACTCAATAATGGTTTTAATCAGAAAATATACTTCTTCTAAAGCACCCTTTGGCCATCACTCCAAACATTCTTTACTCTTTATTAACCAAGTATTCTGCTTTATGCACAATACCAGTCTCTGGGGCTGAAGTTTACTATTTCAGTTGTTCTGTGACCTTAGCCTCCAGTAATACCATAAAAATTTATTCATTTCCATCAAAGAAGCTCAGTTATGTTTTCTGACTTTAGTTCAGCATCACAAAGCCACCTACAGCCACAGAGGTTCTGTAGGGAAGTATTAACACACCTGTTTTCTGAGACTGAGGGTTTATATGACTTCTCCTCCAGGTCACACAGCAAATTTCAGTCAACAGTGAAATCTGAACCCATGAACCACCGTCAATTGCCTGCAGTTTTAAATGTCAGTAGATGGTATTTATCCAGAAAATGTAGAGGGGTTTTTTGGGGTTGTTCTTTCGTTGTGGGTTTGTTTTGGTTTTTTTCTCTTACAGTGTTTTAATCAAAAGCATAGATATTCAAGTATTTTCATCTTCTGAGCAGGACTGAAGGCCATCTTCAGCTTCACCATGTATCCTGCACCATAATATACCATGTATATTATGTTCTGAAAAGGAGAGGGTTGTTCACTTAACTCATTCACCAAGTGTTTCCTTGTTTTGTAATTTACATGGGATAGAGAGCACACTATCAATCAGTCATCTGTAAGGTACTAGCTTTACCCCCTTCAATGCAAAGAAAGACATTTGCACCTTTTTTTAAACTTTTTTTGCTTTATTTTTTCATTGGAAAAGAGCAGTGTACCAATTCAGTAAACCATGTATTTCAATTCCAAGTATGGAAATTAAATTCAAATAACTATTTGGAAATACATAAGAATGCCTACTGTTACAGGTCAAGAAGGCACCTTGTTAAGGCTTTCTTCCTTTAAACGAGCTGCACAACCCTTCTGAAGTCCCATAGCTCTGAAGGGCATCTACTCTTTTGAAGTATTTTTTACATTCTCATGGGCTCCATCTGAATCATTGTACTTGACACTGACAGTGTGATGAATGACATGACAACTGGTTGTCCATCCCTTTACTAACAGACCCTAAATGTTTCAGGGCATTTCTGGTTCAGGCTATTGAAAAATACCTATTTTAAAGAATTGAAAAAAAAGAAGATCCCTTTCAGTCCCAAGCAGGATTTTGCATTATTATGCAAATTTCTTAAGCCATTTATTTCTTTGGTTCTCTCACACTCAATAATAAAATTAGTTCTACTTTATCAGGATTTATTCTGTACAAGTTTGGCCCAACAACAGCCTATAACACAGAAAGCATATGTTGGGATTTTTTTATAAGGAGGCAAAAAAAATCTAAAAATGTGTGTTAAGCATAATTTCACATTTTCAACAAACTTCTATTTGTCAGAATATTTTCATAATGGAAATTGACTGCAGACTTCCACCTTGAGATATTTAGTGCTTTGGCCCTGTTTATAGGAGCATTGGCAACACAATTTTCCCAGACCACTATATATATACCTGAAATAACAGATTATCACCTCATGTTGTATCTCAGTACAGTAAGCAGGTCCTTTTGTAATTATCACAAGACAAAACTGGAAAGTTCGTAATGGAAAGAGAGAATATTAAAATATATGTGGATAACTGGGGGTTTGGAATCAGCTGGGCTTGTTTTGAGCAATTTCTTTTGATGTAAAAGCATGTGAAAGGAAAGTGGTAGCTTCTCCTTTTCCTCTGAGGAATAGCTCTAGTGAAGTTACATGGAGAGAAATAGTCCCTGCTCCTGGGGTATTGCTTTGCTTTGTAAGATCAATGAGAAAAGGGAAAATCCCCCAGAGCAGCAGACTCCTGCCCAGATTATCAGTACAGAATTTGCCAGAAACCCTACTGCACAACATCATTTTTTTACATTACTTGCAACCCAGACATTACTTTAAATAAAAACATAGATTAAAAGTTACTATTTCTAGCTTCTTTGGTATGACAGGAGAAATTGCAGGGTTTTATCTTAGTCAGTTTCCCCAAAAATCTTTGCTTTTTTTATCAGGAAGAGACACCTGCAAGTCATATCTGAGCTCCAAGCTGTACTTACCCAGACACACAGAGAAAATGGCTGTAGAGTTATCCAGGAGCTCATTGCTCTGTCTTATCACACCCCCACCCCCAACCCCTGTGCCTCAGGAGTAGCTGGATCCTATTTCAAGTCACCATCTTCCAGGTGTCTGCAGAGAAACAAAATGTAGTAAGTGAGAAGTACTTGCTTATGAAAGAAGAACAGGCAGGCTTCTCTTCAGGCATTTTAAACTGCTTGGTGTTCTTCAAACAGGAGTCAGCTAAAATAGAGAATACTGAAGTAGCCACTTAGTAAGAGGGCGTCTGTGATCTTTCAAAATGAGTCCATCAAGAGAGAAGAGGAGAGAAAATCCATGGTCACCACCAGCATATCTTACGCTCCAGGTCAACAATTTGCAAGTGTTACAAGAAATAATGTGTGCCCACAATGGGTGAGATACTCACAGCATTTTTTAGATAGTGTGTTTTGCCTTGTGGTAGATTTTGCTGCCTCAAATTTTTATTTGGATGTAGGGCTGTTACTCAGATGTAAGAAGGTGAACTCAGCCCCTTAGCTTAGTTGGATTTGGGATTTTTCCCTTCTCCATGGCAGACTTAGTAGCCTATACTCCTCGTTGCTTTAAAATGTGCTTGCTTTTCAGTTTCTCCAGTAGTTTGGCTTGTGTTGCACATCTGTACAGATGGTGTTCAATCTGCGGCTTTTGCTTTTTTTTTTTTTTTTAATTTCCCTTTACTAGGTAACCAAAAGTTTTGAAGTGGCAGAATATTGAATAGGAAGTGAAAAATTGCTGCATATATAAAATGCATTTTTTGGAAAATGCAGGTGGCTGCTTATGTATGTGTAGGTTTTGGAGTAATGTTGTTGACTTGCAAAACTAAGATATTTTCCTAATCTCACTGGGAGCTGTTTATGCAAATCTAATCTGGATGTTTGGCAATGTCTTCATGAAGGAGGTGACTCAAATGCAGATATATGACAGGGCTTACAGGCACATAGCCATGAAGTGTGTGGGTGGTCATTGCCTGGTTTCAAGTCCAGGAGGACCTGTGGAGTTGAAGACACTGAAAGCTCAAAGTGCATTGCAAGTTTTCAGAAAAAAATTGCTCTTTAAATAAATACTGCAGTGACATTCACTGGAGCAAATACTTTCTTAGTATTTACTTAGAAAGCATGATTTGTAGATAAATACTGCCCAATATGGTAACTTGAAGTAGCACGAGAGGGCCTTTCAGTTATGGAAAGTCTGCCCAGAAGATGCCTTTTAGTGAGCTGGAGCTCTATCCTCCCACTCCCAGGAGCAAGCCAGAGCTCCTGCATAAATCGTGGTGCTAAGCAGGCAGAGCTGGTTGTGCTGCCAGCTCAGCACACAGCCAGGTGACATTCCTGAAAAGTAACTGCTTTACTCTTGTGATTTGGCAGAGAGCTGTAATTCTTTGGTGTTCCCACTAGCAGAATTAATCAAACTTTTAATGTATGAATGGGAAGACCTGAAAATTTAGCTAAGCAGGTGAGGTCCGAGCTTGTGGAGACTGTGATTTTACAAGGACTGCAACAGGGAATATCTTAGAGCAGCCTTCCAGTACCTAAAGGGTGTGTACAAGACAGCTGGAGAGGGACTTTTTACCAGGGCATGTAGTGATAGGACAAGGGGGAATGCTTGAATTACTAAAATTAGAATTTCATCTGAGCAGACTGCAGATGGCTTTTGAGTCTCAGTAGCAAGGAGAGGTGGCACTGAAGTAACCAAGAATGGAAAGTGATGTGGAATCAGGTGTATGAGCCTGGTCTTGATGAGAAGATCTACAGGAGTGGCTTCTGCAGGAAGGAGGGTATGACTTTTGTGCTGGCAAAGTAAGAGTTCATCAAAGCAGTGGTGGAGGGCTTTATAGGGAAAGCAGCCAGGGATTCATTCTCACCCCAGCAGGGTCCAAAGGGCTCCAGGCAAGGCTGTGGGTATGGCTGACCTGCTCAGGCCCTCAGGCAGTCTACATTCTTAGTCCCATGTATCTGATACAGGCAAGATCTTTTCCAGCTTGGGTAAATATATTCCTCTGTGCTGAGCAGCACTGATTCCTGGGATCATAGCACCAACTCAAAAGAGGGTTGTGCTGAAAAAGGCAAGAGACTCATGTCATGCATTTGGTCTAGGCTCAGACTTTGCCTCCAGCAAGGACCTCCAAAAACCCCTTTGAACATGTACCCAGTAAGATTGGCAATAGGGGGACAGCTTTCCTCAGAGGGTCCTCAGAGAGGAGAACTATTCTTCTCAAGCTGGCTGTTCTCAACAATGTTATATCTTACCCTGCTTCTTGTGATAAGATAGGATGAATTTGCCTTCTAGTGTAAACAAAAAATGTCTGGTTTTACACAGAAGCAGCTTACCCTGGCATCACTGGGTTGAGCTGGTTCATCTGGGTTGAACTGTTTCTACTTTTCAGAATCTCTTTTCACTCTCTGGGGTGGAAGAAACGAGTGTTCACAACTATTCCCACATACACACCCACACATGGCAATCAGAACTAGCATGTAGACCAGATTTCTGATTAAAGAGAATTGTATAATGTCTGTCTGCATCATCTTCCATCTGCTTTTCTTGCCAACTCAGTTGCATATGTGCCACATTTGTGCTGTGCTCTATTCTTTCACCATGTCTAGAAAGCAAGGAGAAAATATGGTATGTCAAAGACAAGGAAAATATTCCTTAAATACATCAGTCTGTGGTTTTTTTGATTGTACAAAGCACCTGAGAGGATCTTTGAGATAACAGGGAAGATTTGTTTTAATTTATACAGGAATTTTTATTCAGCAGTCGTTTTTGTTTGCTAATTTTTATAATTTTTATAATTTTAATAACTAAAGATTGCTCATGAAATAAATTCATACAACCTCAATACCTCCACATCCCAAAAGGAGAAAAAAAAAACCCCAAAGATTCTGCATCCTTTGAGAGGAAAGCAGGTTTGTAACAAAATCATAAAGTGGTCCCATGGTTTATTCTGAAGCTGGCAGTAGTCAGACGTGGAGGGTTTTAAAAGGGACTGGGCTTTTTAGAAACATTTTCTACCATAAAACATTGATCCAGTTCCTGCTGCCCTCAATCAAACAAACAGAAGCTCCTTGGCAGGACACCATGTGCTCACTCAAAAACTGCACAACAGCTGGAGATAGACGTTAGAGATGCATGACACCACATTGTGGGGACTTTTGGACTGGGTTTTTTCCTTTTTATGTGCTTTCCTCTATAACCCTATGAGAATCTGAAAAATCAGACAGAGACAAATACACCATACTGCAATTTCTGCCTCTTCTCAGCATGGGAAAAACTGTGTCACAGGCATGTCTGTGCACTTTTGTGGCATGTGTTGGTTGGTCCATGCAGCAAGGACAACTTGTGGTCTGGTAGTAGAAGCAAAAGGAAGAAATGCCATTTTTATGCTGATGACATTGACCTGCTCTTCAGGAGATAAGCTTTTTACAGGTATCTCCAAGTTTTAGAATTTTCTTTCTCACACTTGACCCTTTAGCTGGGTCGGGACTTAAAGAGAGGTTTGATTGGGGTTTTTTTTTAGCTTCAAGGCAGGAAATCCCCATGCAGAGGTTCACTTGTTTATAAACAAGAACACAAAAGGAGATCTTCAAACCCAGAAAAATCCAGGGTGGGGAGGGCAAATGCTAAGAACTGTTCCTATGCTGCCTTTGTCCCCTTTAGTGACATGACAGCTCCGTGTTCACCGCACCAAAAAGCAGCAGAACATAGGTGCCAGCATGAACAAATTACCCCAGCCTGGTTGACCCGTGTCATGACCAGGATCAGACAGATGCACATCAGCAAATTGATCTCTACATCTTCCTCTCTGATGTCCTTCAATGTTCACCTTGTGTCAGGCTGCACTGGATTATTCTACCTTCTAGCAACACTAAAATTCAAATAAAATTAAGCACAGAAATGTAAGTTGGATGTGCCCACCAGCCACACCAGAGGTAGGATATTCAGCAGAGGATAATTAATCCCCGTGGAACCGAGCTGTCCATTGTATTCAGCAAAATTGAGAGCTGGGATACTTAACAGTAGTGGTGGCTTTGAGGTTTATTTTTTTCTCGGTTTTGTGTTGCATGTGGTATGTTTTTGAGGTCTTCCTCTTTGTTTGAAGGCAAATTTTAGCACACTCCTCTGCTGGCCTACAGAAGCATTCGGGACATGTTTCTGGATTTTCACTTTACTCTGCTTTGTCATTTTCTGTTGGCAAAGCACAGTACCTATCTGGCACAACACTGTGCTTTGTGCTATGATTCTGACTGCCGAACTTGGAGAAGACCATGCAGTCTTAGGACTACCTTTTTTTATGTTGTGTCTGGCCTAAAGGGAAAAAAAAGCAGACATATTCAGGCTTGGTTTTCCCTTTTTTCATTCAGAAATGAAATGTAATAAATGAAAGTGCTTTTTATAAAGAGCACATGTATGACAGAGTACATTGTGCATTCCTAAATTAAAAGGAAATAGTTGAAACTAAAATTGCCTGCTCATGTAAATCCCTGTTGTGTATCTTCTCTTTGTCATTTGAAAGACATTTTCAAGGCACAGGAACTCTTCCAGGAATATAATCAAAGGTATTTCCCTGTTAATTACTAACACTGCATTTTGAACCCTTTGATAAAGAATCACAGAATCATAGAATGTTAAGGGGTTGGAATGGACCTTAAAGATCATCCAGCCTCCTCCCCCACCTCCATGGAGAGGGACCTCCCACTAGACTTGGCTGTTCAAGGCCTTGTCCAAATTGGTTTTGAGCACTGCCAGGGTTGGGGCATCCACAACCTCCCTGGGCAACCTGTTCCAGTGTCTAACCACCCTCACAGTAAAGAATTTCTTCCTAATATCTAACCTAACTTTTCCTTTTTTCAGTTTGTTGCTTTTACTCCTTGTCCTTTCACTACAATTCCTGATGAAGGGTCCCTCTCCAGCTTCCCTGTAGCTCCAGAGAAAAGCAACTGAGTCTAGCTCCTCTCACAAATGCCTACACCAACCAACTACTTATTCTGCAAATAATCAAGTAAATGAGGGATCAGAATGTGGTTTTATCTGAATTAAATCATGTAGATCATGTTAATATCATGTAAATACAAACATATGTGTAACAGCAAGTTAAAAATATTTCCTAACATGCGTGTTGCAACAGTGGTAGGGTGATTAGATGTGCACATTTTAAATATTTTCATTTCTCTATTTGAATGAAAACAGGAGAATAGGCTTCAGTGTGTTCAAAATGTACAAAGCAGAAATCTCAGAGCAGTATGCAAAGATTTCCTTGAAAAACCTACATGATCTTCTGGTTCAGATGCTTTACTAGACCATGTTTTCTGATTAAATGAACATTGTCCTGCCTCTCAGAGTTTCTCATGGAATTTCTGTAGCATTTTGGCCTCATTGGCGGGTATCTTGATCTTCTCTGAGGCACCATGTGGATCAGAGGCACTTGCTTTTCTCTCCCCAGGGGAATACTTACTTATCTCCTGGGACTCAGCAGACTCCATTTCCACCTACCTCAGCTCAGGGCTGGTTCCTTCTCTTGTCAGTCCCCTTTGGAAACCCACAACAGAGCACCAGAAACACAGAGCACTCATCTCTCCCTGGTGCCTCTTGCTGTGGTTTTTGGGAAGCACATCCAGCAGTGCTTCGCCTCCCACCCTGTGTGGTATCAGTGTGTTGCTGTTGTGGCTGTGCTCCCATCCTCTGGCGTGAGGCCTGGGCCAAGGGCAGCAGTGTGGGGAAAAAGCGTGGTGCAGCCAGTGTGAGGACCTGCCACTTGTGAGTGCGGCACAGAAATGATGGAGCGTGCTTAAGGAGCTAGTTTAAGAACCTAAATAATTCACATCCCACTTCTGCCCATTAATACATCCAATGCAGTGAGTGGAGCCAAAAGACCATTTTGTATTGGCCAAAGAGCTGTCCCAAAGTCTCAGTCTCTGGCATGTTGTACCTAGTTGTGGAAATTACGATGGCACAAACAGAACTTTAGGTAATGCAGGATAAATAAGAGGTGGACTTGAACTCTCAAGGAAGAAAAAGGTATTTTCATTTACAGGTTACTGGTAATAGTAACTCCAAGAAAATTAATTATTCATTCAGATCTTGCACATCATACATAGTCAGATTTATGCCTGAGTGGAATATTATCAAAATTTCCAGTGGCATTTCAGCTGTTCATTAAACTTTACTGTAGAACATAGTGACGATTTATTACACAGCTATAAAAGCAGCAGTAATCATTATAAATGCAAGACTTCAATGTTTCTTTCTCTATGTTTAAATCCTTTCTATTTTCCTTTTTTCCCCCGCCACTACATCCAGTGAAACCGAGATTGTAGCAATCAGTAAGCAAGGAGCCACCTCCTTCAACAGCAGCCAATTACCTCCTCTGGTTTGCGCAAGAGCTGGGAGGAGTGCACAGACTAAGATAAGCAGCCACCTGTAAAATACGTTTCTGGATTTGTGTCAAGCTGGCCAGTTGCATAGTGAGGAACAAAAACAAAAAGAAGGCAGCTGTTCTGATGACCCACATCTGAAAAAAAGGGAAACATTTACTTTTATGAGGAATTCCTTTGTTTCAAGCAGAGTTGGGAAAATAATATGCAACACTAATGCATACAGAAAATTAATTTCTATACTCTTTGTGGTGGTTTTCCATGATACTTCCATAAGTACCTTGTATGATCTTTACTCTAGCTGCCACAGTAAAATCTTTGTGCTATGGATACTTGCATCTTGTTATATTGATTCCACTCTTTAAAGGGCACATGCCTCAGCACTTGCAGATTTCTGCCTGGCAATATCTGTGCATTGAATCTTGTGATGTGCTGCAGTCTTCTTGCAAGCTCAGCTAATCAGTGGGCAGCCACAAACCCCAGGTGACATATTTGACTAACTGGCAGCTAATCAAGCTTATTTGAATTTTGCACATCACATATTGGCAGCAAACTGTTCACATCATAATCATAAAACACATTTTGAATCAATCTAGGAAATGCATTTCAGGCAATGCTGATCAGTTTGCAGATCTGCAGCGTGGTGAAATAGCTCACATGCATCAGAAAAACTATGTCTGTTGAATTATTCATTCTATTTTTTTTTTAATTCAATAACAGGCAATAATTTTTTTTTCAAGAGTTACATGGTTAGTGTTAGTTACCAAAATGAAGTAAATAAATTTAACCATTACTAACAATTGTCTTTTCACCACTTTTCTCCCTTTTTTTGCGTTGTTTGGAGCACCACTTACTCTGATTTCTAAAAACCTTCAGGTTTTGTCATGTGGAATCAAGTGATTGTCATGGGTTAGCAAAGCATAGTCTTGGAAGTGATGTTCTTGCAAAGGGGTTCTTACAGCTCCTCTATGACCTGACAGAACCTATCAGCTGGCCAGTTTGAATATGGACAATTCTTTAAACCACTTAAAATTGTGACCGCCTCTGTGATCCACAGTTAAGAATAGACACACCCCGGGCAGAGCGCTCTCTCATTTCCGGTGCTGGGACAGGTGGCTGCGGGCCCCGTGTGGGGGCCAGCAGGCCCAGCCCAGGCCCTGCTTGGGCCAGGCCACAGCCATCCTGGAGCTGATGGGCCCTGTTCCACCTGCGGAACCCCTCCCACATCCCTGCTGTGGGCAGCCGGAGCGGCTTGGCTCCCCCTCTCCAGTGCGGCCAAGATTCAGCTGAAGCTGCACCGCTGTCCGACCAAAGATCATGTGACCAACAACGATAAGCGACATTCCAGCTGCAAGGCCCGGGTGAGATTAACCCTTTTAGTGCTGTGAAGAGCTGAAAACCTGAGGGAGAAGAAAGAGGAGATGCTTAAAGCTGAAATTCTGCTGTAAAGCTATGATGTATCAGAGTACCTGTTGTAATTTCATGAAGGCATGGGGGGTGGAGCGTTCAACTTGTACTTGTGAGCAAAAGCACCTGCGCTGAGATAGGCAGATGCTGAAGCAGCTGTAATTTCATGAGAAGTTTGAACAGGGAGAGATGGAAGCGGTGAGGACTCTTACTCCACATGGAAAGGGGAAGACCTCTGTTCCTAGAGATGCTCCCAGAGATAGTCCTAGAGATGAAGATGAGGAAGACCCTTTGCTCCCAGGGAAGGAGCAGGGCTTCTATTCTTAGAGATGATGCTCCCAGAGATAGGTGAAGAGAACTTTTGTTTCTGAATGGCTCAACCTTAAAATGGTACCCCATTAGCTCAAGAGTGGACCCTCGAAAGCAGTTGTGGGAAAAGCTGCAAGTCGGGTGGAAGGGACTCACATGTGAGCAAAGAACCAGCCCGGGCAGCTGTCTCGTTGTGATAATGTTTTCATAGCATGGGCAAGAGAGACTCCTCTTCCTAAATGGACTGAACAAGGCTATTACAGAGGGGGTAAACAGACTGAACATCTCAAGGGTTGTCTTTTTACATTGTCACTGGGAGAAGGGAGGAGAAGAGTTCTGAAGGTGTGGTATGATATTATTTTTTTTCCCTCTTTTGGGTCTGTTAATAAACTTCTTTATATTCTTTCAAGTTTGGTGTCTGCTTTGCTTTTCTCCTAATTCTTATCTCACAGAAGGTAAACAGTAATGAGTATTTTGGACCAAACCGCTACAGTGATGTAAGGAGTCAAAGAGTATGGAAATGGCTGCTGTACTGCACTGTATGCACAGTGAAAATGGCAAGCAAAGGCTTTCTCTTCATCTTGTGACAGGAGTATCAAGTAATTAACATAAGTTTACGTATTTTTATTAGGTAGGTAATTAGCTGCCAGAGAATATGGTATTGTAGAGATGGCCTCGATTTTCTTACAGTATTGGACCATTCAGAAACAGACCTAGTTTCTGAACTACTTAGGTGAGCAATTACACAATGGAATCATCCTCCCAAAATGCATTGACAATTACCAGAATTGTGCATGCCCCTGGGAAATTGCTGATACTAATTACCATCATTAGACACTTGAATACAAAATATCTGCAAATGCTTCAGGAATGAGACATAAAATGGATTCTCTTCTTTCAGGTCAGCTGTGCATGTATTTCTAAAGACTGGGAGACAAAGATTAAGCCTGTAATTTGGTTACAGATTTTTCTTTCATATACCTGTAAACATCTCTGTGAGACTTATATTTTAAAATTGAAAACTTAGTTATTATTTTAATTAGTTTGCTTTGTGATACTTGAAGAATATTTAAAAATCCAAAAATATATCAAAGATTCACCCTTTTGATACTTTATTCATTGATGAGTTCTTTCAAAAGACATATCCCCCAAGTTAATTGTATTTCATATGTGTGTATTTCATACACTTTTTGTGACTCACATCTTTATAGGATGCCTCAGATTGTGAAGACAGCACTTAGCCAGCACATTCAGAGGATAAAACACCTCAGAGGTTGTTTCTAGCTGGAGGAGGATTGTTTCTATCTGACTCTTAGCACTTATGGCAGGAATACAGCAGAGGTAAAAATTCCCTGGGGAAAGCGGGGGGGGTTTGTTTTGTTTTGATTAATTGTACGTCTCACCTGTCATTATATTGAAAAAGTAGGCAAAGTTATCACTTTAGAAATACAACTGTGGCTTTTAAACTTCTAATTTGACATCGTTGTGTAAAGCTACTTCCCTAGCATACATTTTGTTAACTCGCGCCTGTCATAGGTTAGCAAGCGTAGTCCCGGAAGGGACGTCCTTGCTAAGGGGTGCTTACAGTTTCCTCTGGGAACTGATAGAACCTATCAGCTGGCCAGTTTGAATATGGACAATTCTCTAAGCCACTTAAAGTTGTGATCACCTCTGTGATCCACATTTAAGAATAGAGAAACTCCCCCTCCAAGCTCTCTCTCGTTTCCGGCACTGGGACAGGTGGCTGCGGGCCCCGTGTGGGGGCCAGCGGGCCCGGCCAGGCCCTGCTTGGGCCAGGCCGGGCCGGGCCACGGCCATCATGAAGCCATGGACCTGTTCCAGCCATGGAACCCCCCCCACTGCCTTGCCGTGGGCAGCCGGAGCGGCTCAGCTCTCCCCCCCTCTCCACTGCGATAAGAAAAATTCAACATTCCAGCTGCAAAGCTGCAAGGCCGAGGTGAGATTAACCCTTTTACTGCTGTGAAGAGCTGAAAACCTGAGGGAAGAGAGAGAGGAGATGCTTAAAGCTGAAATTCTGTTGTGAAGCTATGATATATCAGAGTATCCTGTTGTAATTTCATGAAGATATGGGGGGTGGAGTGTTCAACTCGTGAGCAAAAGCACCTGCGCTGAGATAGGCAGATGCTGACGCAGCTGTAATTTCATGAGAAGTTTGGACAGGGAGAGATGAACCAGATGAGGACTTTTGCTCCAAACGGGAAAGGAGAAAACCTCAGTCTGTAGAGATGAACCAGATGAGGACTTTTGCTCCAAATGGGAAAGGAGAAAACCTCAGTTCCTAGAGATGCTCCCAGAGATAGTCCTAACGATGAAGATGATGAAGACCCTTTGCTCCCAGGGAAGGAGAAGGGCCTCTGTTTTTGTTTCTGAACGGCTCAACCTTAAAATTGTACCCCAGAAAACTTCAAGAGTGGACCCTCGAAAGCAGTTGCGGGAAAAGCTGCAAGTCGGGGGAAAGGACTCACACGCAGGCAGAGAGACTCCTCTTCCTAAATGGACTGAACAATATTTGGAAGTGGGTGGCTGTCTCGTTGTGATAATGTTTTCATAGCATGAGCAAGAAGAGACTTCTCTTTCTAAATGGACTGAACAAGGTTATTATGGAAGTGGTAAACAGACTGAACATCTTAAGGGTTGTCTTTGAACATTGTCAGTGGGAGAAGGGAGGAAGGTGGGGGGAGGAGGAGAGTTCTGAAGGTGGTATAATTTTTTTTCCTTCTTCTTTTAGGTCTGTTAATAAACTTCTTTATATTCTTTCAAGTTTGGTGCCTGTTTTGCATTTCTCCTAATTCTTATCTCACAGCAGATAAACAGTAATGAGTATTTTGGACCAAACCACTACACTAAATTGGTGTTTCCGCCCGGTTACAAACCGAACCCGCGGCAGCGCCTTAAGCCAGGTCTAAAATAAAATTTAAAGCATATCAAACCTTACCAGGTGGCCTAAGTTGTTGGAATGATTTCCCAGGTTAAGGCATACTATGAGTGCATTTTGCATGGTTTGTACAATCTGCCTGCCCTATTGGCCTATACACCCTTGAAAGCTCCGTGAGAAATGGTCCCGTTCCATGAGTATATACACGAGAACATCAGAGTCACATCACCAGCAGGATTTCAAGATGTGGACGTTCAGCTGATAAGTTTAGGATCATCCAGCTGATCTAACTATCAGGCCTCCTCTTTCTTTATCCGCCTCCCCAGCTGGTTTTGGTGGTTGCTGCTTTCATCTCTGTAAGGCCACAGGGCTTTCTCTGCTGCTCATCTCAATGATTCCTCTAGCTCTTTTAAAATCAACTTGTGAAGTCATTTCAGTATTGTCACTTCAAAAGTCCCACATAGTGGGGAGGGTTGCTGGATGCTGGATGCTGTCATTATCAGTACAGTGTAAAATTTTTCCATTCTGCTGTCAGTAAAGAAAATGAAAGTGATTTTGCCATTATGCTTAGACATGGTTTACAAAAACATGAAAAGAAAATCCTTTCCTTCCTTCTCTCTTCCTTCCACCAAATAGAAGGGTGGGGTAATCCAAATAAAAGTACTGACATGGTCTTTATTTTATAAATATGCAAGGAATGTGTGATGGCTTGTTCAAGTCATGCTGTTCCAGGTGAAAAACGTCTGGTTATTCTCACTCCTGGCGAGGCCATTTGGATTTGATGGAATATCTTTTTTCTTTCTTTTTCTTTTTCCCCCACCCAAAACTCCCAGGATATCCAGTGAACATTCACCAAAGCTTCAGATCCGGAGCCACAGTTACCTGAGGGCAGTGAGCGAAGTCTCCATCAACAGGAGCCTGGACAGCCTGGACCCTGCAGGGTTGCTGACGTCCCCCAAGTTCCGCTCCCGCAACGAGAGCTACATGAGAGCCATGAGCACCATCAGCCAGGTGGGTGATGTGCACCTGGGGCAGCCTGGAGAGTAGGTGTCATGCTGGACACTGCTTGCAATAGGAGAAACTTGATTTTGCTTTAAGTGCTACTCACCAACATTGTCTTTAAACAGGATTCTCTTAAGGATCTTGCCAAATCAAAAATTTTGAATGCCTCAAAAAAATATTCATATGCTGAGTGAGATGCTAAAGGAAAATTAAGCGGTTAATAGTTTGTATTCCACAATTTTATTAGAAGTTTTAGTTTCTTTATGCTATTTTATGCATTCTTTACCTTCAAACTTTTCACCTAAATGGTACAAATGTTGCAGTATATGTATTAAGCACAAAGATCTGTCTGTATTTTTGCCCTTAAAATCCTGGAAGAGATCTTCACCCTCCAAAACAAGAAGAAAAATGAAGTCCATTGTGAGAGATTCAGTTTATGAGTTTTAATGTTATAAAATAGCCTGTGCTTGCATTCAGCATGCTTGTACAGTTGAGTTCATAGGGAACAGATCTAAAAGAAGTGCAAAAGTGCCAGCACACCACAGGGCAGAGGGCCAGTAGTTAATCTGCTACTTCCTCTAGCTCCTTGCTATGATTTTTGGCTTGTTAGCTTAAGGGGATCATTTGGGTAAATCACTTGGATGAAAGAACTTCCTTACACTAGTCCAGAATTGCAGCAGACAGGATTTGTGGTGCCAGATACTGATCCTTTATGACTGGCATATCAAGTCATTGCACTGTCAAAAAAAGTGCGTGACATCAGTGACACCAGGACTTCAGCTGTGGCCATAACAAACACATGTGCCGTTCAATATGGAGCTGTAGTTTTAATTTCTGCACTATTCTATATTTAGACACTTAAGAGTATTCACCTATGTATTTTGTAGTGAGGCACTTTGCATAGGTCATGGGGTGATGCTCTAAAAGGAGGGCCTGGCTATATCTAGGAGAAAACAGCACAGAAATTCAGGTCTTGGAGGCAACTACAGGAACATTAAGTCAGGTTACTTCTTTACCTGCACACCTAACACACAAAGCTGTCAGCCAAGGAGTGGTTATCACTTTCCAACGTGAATAAATTGGTTTTTTGTTTTAAAAATGCATTAATTCAGATATATTTATTTGAGGATTGGATATTCTCTGCCATAGCAAGATTGTTCTTTCTGTTGTACAACCTACTACTCTGCCATGCTTTTTTAAATAGTTTTCCTTTGAAAAATGTTTTACTCACTGAGGGTTTTCTGTTATATGTACAGACTCCACAAAACATTTTTCTTGGTAACATTAATCCTGGAAGAGAATTTCTAATGGGGTTTTTTCTAGCATTCTAACATAGTCTTATCTTTTCCTGCTAACTTGCCCTTGTGCATGCTTGAAAACTAACAGAATCCTCAAGTGATTTCCTACAGTGATAATTATTGTGCTTTAATGCCAAGCTCAGGGCTCAATTCTCAGTTTAGAAACATGAACATCCATTACTAATTAAGCCAAAGTAAATGGTTTCCAGATTAAGACCTGCAGGAAGTTTTTCAATGTTCTTTAACCAGTGTGAGAACAAGTCTTTGTCACCACCTAGTGTCTGCTGCACAAAGGGTCTAAGGATTCCTTTGCATCTGCTCTCAGCCAGAGATGTAGTTTTACAAACATTTTTCCCCAGCATCAAAGTTGGTTCTCTTATCAACCTCCCTTTCCCAAATGTTTGTTACCTTCCAGCTTCCCAGCCACTCAGGTTTTTATCACTGTGATTGCCTGTGGGTTGCATTGATAATGTACTGGGGTTAAGGTGACCTTTTTGGTTTTTTCCTCACCCCACAATAAAAGTGTGATTTGTATTTTACACGTAGTGATCACAATGACCAAACATTCAACCTCTGCTGTGGGCCCAGGGTGACATAAAACAGATGTTGCTATGAGGGCTCCAGGCCTCCCACCAGTTTGAGCTGGAGCCAACAGCTCAAACTCTGATGAATCTTTGCCCAAAGCCAATGTCTCCCCTTTTTGTACATTGTTTTTTTCCCCCCTCATAACTGCTGCTATGGGATGTCCCATTTACCTTTCTTCATGTTCAAGGGGATCCTCTAACAGATGTTGCCCATTGTGCCACTGTAGCTTGAGAGGGTTTGTACCAGGTGGAGTGCAGTATCCGTGCACAGGATGCACTGACCCTGCCCGGTCTCTGTCTGCAGGTGAGTGAGATGGAGGTGAACGGTCAGTTCGAATCCGTCTGCGAGTCGGTGTTCAGTGAACTCGAGTCTCAGGCAGTGGAAGCGCTGGATCTGCCTATGCCGGGCTGCTTCCGAATGAGGAGCCACAGCTATGTCAGAGCCATTGAGAAGGGCTGCTCCCAGGATGACGAGTGCATATCGCTGCGCTCCTCGTCTCCCCCGCGTACAACCACCACAGTAAGGACCATCCAGAGCAGTACTGGTGAGTAACACAGAGGGGAATACAGAGGGGCGCAGAAAGGGAAGGTACTTCCGTGTGCACCTCCATCAGATCAAGCTTTTCTCTGCCAGATACCAAGCCTGTAAGAGAGTCTGTGTTTCACCAGGGAGCTGGACAGACTAATCTGCCTCAAACCACACCCAGACAAAGGCTGAAGCAGTTGTGGTTCCTTCTGTGTCCAAGCTAATTTATTCTGAGCTAAAAGCACACAGAAGGGAAGTCCAAGGTCATGTCTTCTCTCACTGCCCTCCTCAAAAGAGCAATCACAATTTGGCAAGGCTGAAGAAAGCAGCTCTGCATTAGCAGCTCTGCTGGCTGTGACAGGCAGAGGAGGGTCCCTCTGCTGAGGTTTTCCACAAAGCTGAGCTGATCTTATAAGTTACTGGATGTGGTTTTTACTGTCTTGAAGAGACTGTTCCAGCTCCCTAGGCCCCATCTAAGATGTGAGAATGAAGAAGGGAAGAAGCAGTCTTCAGGTCAAAACATGCATGTTTGCGTTTTGCTGTTACATTCTTTCTGCAGTTCCAGCTATTCAAGCCTTGCTAGAGAGAGAGGTTTTGGTAAACACGAGACTTCAAACCTTCCTTTTAATGTTTGAGGTTGCTTTTCTTTTGGAAATAACCATGATGAATTTCAGATTTTGTCACCAAAGTAGTGCTTAACAGGAAGAAAAACCAAGTAAAACCAAATTCCAAATCTGCCTCTCTCATTCAGGAAAGCAAGAGGCAGGAGCCATTACATGTATGTGCTCTTCCCTGTGGCAGGATGAGAGAGAGCCTCTTTCTTTTGACTTCTGTGCATCCATTCCGCTATTTTACACAAGCATCATTTACTATTCATATACTGTTCATATACTAATCATATTCTTGACTAATACTGACTATTATATGTATTTCACTGTACCTGCTATCTCTTTTGCTGTATTTTTTCATTTCTGCTTTCTTTAAACTTTTGTCCTTTTGTGTGTTATCTCACAGGTCAGTTGTTTATTCCTTGTAAGTCTTTTTTAAAGCCGCTTGTCAATTGTTTTATGTCATCAAAGAACACTTTCAATCCTATTACCAAAAATGTTCAGCTAAATTAAAGATTTTTTTCTAAAAGTAGCAAGTTTAAATACTGTTGGAAATATATTGGCACTACATCACAAACATCAAAGTGTTTTTAACAACTGCTGCAGGGCAGTTCTCATCTAAATCACTAAAGAAATAGTATTCACCTGACATTTCTGCTGTAGAAATAGCCCTTGTGAGCACACAGGGTTTGCACCAAATCACAAAGACAGGATTTGCATAAGGTGTGTGCTACATCATTGTGTGGTATTAGTTTGTGTCAAATGTATACTGAGGCAAAAGTTGAAGGATGTGAGTTTTCAGGGATTTTTCAGTGTGCATTCATCTTTGTTAGATCAGCTTGGGTTGGTCCCAAAGAGGGTTTTCTGTTCTGTGAGAATGGCTTTGATAACACTTTTCCTTTATAAAAACAACTGTGATCATTAATACAGAAGAGAGCAACTCTCTTTTCATTATCTGTATGTAAGAGGTTGTTCCTGTCACTTAGGAAAATTATGCCTCTGTCTGGGGATGATGGTGTATAAATGGAGAAGGTTGGCTGTTTGTGCCAGCCAAAAACACTGGAAAACATGAAAGAGGAAAATCTGTACCATAGACTATCTCTTGTTTATGGTCCCTTTTTTGTAGTGAAACTACAGAGGCCTGATCTAGTCTCTGGGTAGCTGGCTTTATTTTAAAAATTATGAACAAAACTGTGTTATTGAAAAACATAATCCAGTGAGTATGTCTTGGGTTATTGCTTCTGTAGTCAGGCCGTTAAAAGCAGAGAGGAATGATTTCCAGTGCTCCCTTTGGATGTGCATAGAAGCATTTAAAGACTGCTGTAGGTACCTATTTTCTGCTGTGGGAATTTACTGAGTTACCTTTTCATTTTTTAATTTTGGGCTCCAAGGGCCCATCCCTTCCACTGGTAGCATTTCAGACAACTTGTCTCTTTTACTACCTGACTTACATACTACTATGTTTAATGGGGATTAGAATTGAATTAATTCCATTCAAAAGCATCTGTATCGACTACCTTGGTGTTGCCTGTGCCTGGCTCACAGAAGAGAAATGTGAAAGGCACTGCTGATGGTTTCTATTAATATCTGCTTCAATAAAATGGGAAATGGCACAACAACTAGGCAGACATGAAGAAAGGAGAACAGTATCTCAGGTTTATCTCCACTGAGGTGATGTTGCAAATGCTTTTGTGGGAGACATGGGGACAGTTACGATCCAAAAATGGATTTAACATCCCCAAATGAGAGAACAGTCCTCCTGCCCCTAAAGCATCTCTGCCTGTTCAACCAAGAAAGATTCCTTTCATCAACATTAGCAATTCCCTCTAGGACATGGCTTTTAATTCACTAATACAGAAAGCTGTGATCATACGCTGATATTGAGAATCTCTTTGACTGCTGAAAGTCTGGGAAAATACCAGCTTGATGATGGTGGAAAAGACATCAGTCTGTTTACTGGATTCAAAATTTTTCCTCTAGAGCAATGATCCACAGCTTTCCAGCTCAGTTCTTGAGGATGTGCCCAATCTAACCATAAATCTGGTGCTTGTGCACTCACTATGGCACAGAGCTCACCTAAGGGTGGCTTCCCAGGTGGAGGCCTCTGCAGCCTGCACTGACCGTAGCGCTGCTGTGGGAACACTGAGGGGTGACTGCAGCTGAATGAAACTGAGCCCAAGAGTAAAAATGGAGGTGGAGGAACAAACCTGATGTCACCAAAGGAGTGAAATGTTACACTGTGATTGGAGAGGCAAATCTTAACCTCACAAAAGTCTGCCACCAAAGTTCCTCCTGATGTCCAACCTAAACCTTCCCTGGCAGAGTTTAGGACTATGTCCTCTCATCCTGTCTCTGGTTGCCCTGGGAGAAGAGGTCAATATCCATGTGTGAGTCAACATATACAGATAACGATGGCAACCACCAAACCACAGCTGAAGTGCAAAGAGTAGGCTTATTTCATTACCTCAGCAACATCACTGGGCAGCAGAGACATACTGGGACATGGGCTGTGTTAGGCTTAGTTCATCCTAGGGAAGAGACACACAGGGGCACAGGATCTATTAGGCTCAGTTCATCCTAGCACCCAGTGATGGGGGGACCTACTGCCTCCCCCAGATATCAAAGGGCTTTGCACACATGCAATTTATCACAAAGCCTGTGCTTTTATGATATCTCACTGCCAGCAGGAAGCTCAAGCATGTCTGTGAGTGTGTTGTCTCTACACAGGAATTCTACTTCTCAAAACCAGCAGAGGATGAACAACACTAGGCATAGTAAATGGAATTTTCCCACACTGACATTCTTAGCATTCCCAGCTGCAAGGTCACTTTGAGCAAAAACTATTCCCTCCACACCAAATCTTATAGTTTTAAGCCTTTCCTTCCAACACCCCACCTGGCTACAAACTCCTTTTATCCTTGTTTTTAAACGAAGGATTTTGAAATGAGGAAGAGAAAATGCAATGTTGACACTTTATATGGAATTATAAATAAGTTCTGTGTCACAATTTCATCATGTCTTGAAAGCTAGTCAGTTGAAAAGCTCCATTCACCCTCGTATTTGCTCTCTCAGCATCAGTGGTACACATGGAGGCAGCTGCATCCTGACTGGGGCCATCCCTGGGAGCAGGGCTGTGCAGGCTGGGAGGGAGAGCAGCTCTGAAGTGCTGACATATGTTATACACCATAGGCTGCACTAAAAATTAACACCCAGGTCATTTGATCTCTTCAGAGGAGTTTAATGAGCTGTGAGTTATTACATAATTTGATCCCAGGTTATTTGCAGATGCAACTGTTGTAGCTGAATCTCTTTGGCCAACAAATACAGTTACTAAACAAGTAGCCTTTTAACAATTTTAAGTCTGTAAATTATTTCAATGAGCACGAAGAATACAGTCATTAAGAAACAATGAAATGTTAAAGTAGTCCAAAGAACACCTTTCTCCCACACTTATTGTGTCTGTCTTTCTAAACTTTGCCTGTGTAGCCGTGCATCATCCTTGGCTGCAAACAAACCTTATGACATTGTGAGGGCTCAGGCATGAGCACACTTGCCTACAAATATATAATATAGCATAATATACAAGTATGTAATGATATCTCTCTGACAGAGCTCAAGTAGTAACATCAGGAAAAACTCTGCACTAGATTGCAATTCAGTACCTATCCTCTGTAGAGTTAGGTGAAGAGAAGTATCAGAGTTATCTGCAGCAATGCCATCTGGTGATTCTCAGTAATATTACACTTCTGCTTAAAAGCAAAATAAATAAAAATCCCAAGGAAATCGTGCTGTGTAGCCAGCAGGTTAGCGAAAGACAGAGAGTTACCACAGTATATGCTAATTATAGTCTTCCAGCTGAGCAAACCATTTTCCTTCCATTCATTGGAATGTCTGAGCAAGACCAGTCAGGTATTTTGTGGAAAATCTCTAAGGGGCTGCCTAGCCAATGAAAGTAAATGAATAAATAAATAAGCATATAAAATGCAAGCGAGTCTAAAAACTGACTTGTGCCAGGCAGAATTCAAAAATAAAATCAAATCCTGTGGATAAGGAAGCCGTAACTGAGTGTATGCCAGGTGTGTACAAGTCTTTTGGATTCCTCAGAGCTATCCTTTTAGAGACTGCCCTGCTCAAAAGAAAACAAAGAATTAGGATTTCACATGTGATTTCCAGTTGAAGCTAAGGTTGGTTTCTGGATCTGTACCAAAATTAAGATCTTTCCACAGAAGATCTGAAGAAATATAACTACATTAAGGCCTTCATGCAGATATTGAACCTTAAAATAAATCTGAAGATTGTAGAAAACTGTTTGACAAAGAATTTACATGGTTCATTTCTTCTCTTTCCTTGAATAATCCTGAAATCTGTTCTGCCTTTGGATCTGCTATCAAATTGCTTAAATCAGCACTTACAAATATTTTCCTTTACTAATGAGGAGCTGACCTTGGAGGAGAACATTGTTTCCAATTTCAGAGGTGTCTGACTGTAGCTAATACAAGTTTCATCTCATCTATCCCAGTAGTCAGCTTGATGAATATTAAGCTCCACATTACACCAAAAAAAAAACATTTTTATGAAGCCACTGAAAGTTTTTAATGAGAAATTTAGACAGGGTGAGAAAAGGACATTGTTTTGTAGGCCATGACCTAATTATTTTTTTCTACCTCTGTAAACATTGTTTGGAGGAGTTTACAGTGGTTTCCAAAGTTACAAATGTGTTTCAAATACAGGGAGTGAAAAACCAGTATTACCTTTTGGTATTCAATCTTTGCTTACTATCCTTATTCTTTATTTGCTTGATATGCTTCTAAACACTTGGGCTAAGGCTCATAGTGAGGTAAGAGTGTGAGAAAGACCTTAGTTATTCACAACTGCAGGCTTAAAATGTCTTGAAGGAGTATCTTGTCTTACTTTGTGAACACTTCCAGAAACATGGAACAACTCTGCTCTTTTGTTCAGACAGCACTTGTTTGGTCAACTTTTCCATTTGTCCAATTGGACATCTCCAAGGTTGAAAACAGGTACCTCATACTCCTGCCCCACCAACTCTGTCAGTGTCCATATGTCTCTCATGCTGGGGAGCACCACACTGGGCACACGTTTCAGATATGGCCTCACCAGGACTACACCTCCCTCAAACTTCCAGCTGCGCTTTGGCAAAGCCTGGCATGCAGTCAGCAGTTCTTGGTGCAAGGATACACTGCCTTGTGCTGCTCAGCCTGCTGCTTTGCAGGACCCTGGAGGCCTTTTGTGATGCTGGGAGTAGGATGGCCATCAGACCTGTGAGCTGATAGTCTCAAATGAAATGGGAAAAGGCATGATTTTAGAGGAGAAGGAGAACTGTAACAGAAATCCCTATTGTTCTGTGCAAAGAGCTATTAAGTGCATTTCTTATGAAGTGGAGCACAAATAAAGAGGATGCAGGGATTAGTTACTTAAAATGTAATGTTTCATTATTTGTTAATCTTGCATTAATTTCTTTACAGATATGAAAAATCTTATGGAAGCCCTTTGTATATATTTGTAGGGAATGTGCTTAAATTCATTTTCCCATTAATTCGTTTCTTTCTATTATATTGCACACACAAAATGTGATAATCATTTCAGGTTTTCAGACTGACACAGTTCTCCCTAAAGGTGTACAGAGCATGTTTGGATTTGAACTCTGCTTTAGTTTCAGACTAGGTGGCTGTGTTATCTGATGCACCACTACTGGAGATTTTTGTAGGGATATTCAGGACCCCAGTTTCATGGAGACCCCCTCAGTGTGCTAAAGCAGTGAGAGAGTCCTGATCCCATGATTGTGTACCCCATCCTGCTGGTGTGCACGTTCTTGTGGAAGTGCCCTGATGGGCCTGCAGCCATGCCTGTGTATTACAGCACCTGAACATCCAGCACCTAGCTGAGAAAAAATGCCACTTGATGTACCATAACAAATGTACAGGAAGTCATTACAAGCAAAACAGTGATTTAAAAGTTGTTCTGCTGACTGAGCACTGCATGCCTCAAGTCTCATTAGCTGAGAATTACTATTTTTCTAACCCCATAAACAAGCGTGAAACCGCAGTGATTTTTCCACGATCCAAGAAGCTGTGGAAACAGTCTCTCCTGCTCAATGCTGCAAGGCAAATTTGCCCTTTGCCAGCAGCTTTGGGCTGGCTGACAGGTCTGCCTCAGACAGGGCCAGCAGTTTGGCTCAGATCTGGTGTCCAAAGAGCAAACTCAGGTGCAGGGCAAGGCTGACGTGACTTCAGCACCTCTGACTCAGCAGACTTGTGCATCTGTGGTTTTGGGGACAGTGTTACCTGACTTGAAGGTAGGAACCAACCTTCTTTGAGATATGCCTAGAAACACATCACAAGGAAGCAGGTTTCTCATAGCAGCACCAGCTTGTAATTGCAAACTAATGGGTGGAATGTGCAGCGGGATAAAATTTTAAAAAAATAAAAAAATAAAATAAAACCACAGTCCTTTTCCATTTTTAAATGGTGAGAGGGCAATATAACCTTTATCCCAAAATGTTGCTCTCAGGAACTGGTCATTGCTCTAATTCTCAGAACTCTGAGAATTAGAGATACATCATTCCTTAGCTGAAGAGCAAATAATTAAATTTTGACTTTATGGAAAAATACAACAAAGACCAGAATCTTTCTTTGTTCCAGCTTATTTCCATTGCAGTGTTTTTATGATGGCAGTGACAGAAATGAGCTGAATCAGTAGCTGAAGACATGCCCCAATTTATATAATGAGATCACATTTTGAGTAATAATTCCTACCATTTTCCTAAAATAGGCTAATGTGCTTTTAACTACAGTTGTCTTTTGGGAAGCAGGACTTAGGCCTCATTCCTAAAGAGGCTATGCTTAATTAATACATCCAGTGTGTAAAAATAACTCAGTTTTTTCTTTTTAGTTTGTGCTGCTGTGCAATCTCCAGCCATGTGCTGCCATTCAACTTCACTAAGTTCCACATCATTGTAAGACAAACGTCAATGTTTTGGTTTTCCCCAGGTATAATACTTGCAAAGCTCTCTTGAGCCATAGGATTTTCCAAGAAGTTACAGATGAGATACTTGGTGAGGATGAACTTTTTTGAGTGACTGAGTGATTTTTTATTTCAAAAAACTAAGGATTTTTAATAAGTGTGTTTAATGAGTACAGCTCTGCAGGGCCCTTCTTGTAGTAGAGCAATTTGTTTGGAGCCATTATATTTCATCATGTCAGTAATTCCCATTTTGGAACGCAAATATGATGTATTAGGTACTGAATCCTGTAAATAGTTGCACATTTTCATGCTTCCTAAATATGTGTTTATGCAACAGTGTAACAGTAATTGGCTCTTTGAAGCTATGGTAGACTGTGGGGTGCGTACATTATTAACCACTTTTTGCAAGAAACACTGCTTTGTTTCTTTAATAATATCACAGACAAACCCAAAGGAAACGTGGCAGCAAAGAAAACAGCACATTAAAAATAAATTGCAGAACCTCTGAAGTATACACAGAGATGTGATTTACTCTTTTTATTTCTTGCTATTACACCAGTCTCACTGCGCTGCTTCTTACAATGCTCAATAACGAGCACAAGGCAACTCAAATACTGGGATCTGGAAAACACCTAACGCTATTTTGCAAAGAGAGACAGTCTAGCTGCCATCAGAATCTAATGGTTCCTTTTATGAAAAGCACACTGTAGGCAGATGTTGGTAATCTGTTCTAATGCCACAACCTTTGTCTGGCCTCTAGAGGGGGAAATGGATGTGTTGGTCTTTGGAAATTGTTTTTCCTTTCTGAATTTAGCTTTGGTCAGATGGGAGGGTGCTAAATTGCATTCCACTTAAAATGCAGTAAGCCATCTGAGCAGAACAATTCCTAGTTGCTTTGATCAAGGATTTGCGCTAAGCTATCAGAGGAGGGGAAAAAAAAACCAAAAACCAATAAATAATACCACAGAACCCTCTACTGTGACAGATCTCTTGCCTGCTCTGTTGAGGAAGATGCCTAATTTTTGTCTCTGCAGAGTCAAGATGATGGTGTCTCGATCACCATTCTCTTTCCTGTAAAAATTTTCAAATTAATTCTGTCTTTAGCTAAAGTAAAATGTAGATGGAATGGAAAGGTTTAGATGGAAGTCAGAATATTGTAATAGGATAGCAAAACAAATGCTGGCAGGCTATTTCTGTTTTGAAATTTTTTTCTCTCAATTTCTTTTAACTTTCTTCTGAACTTCATGAAGAATCAAATGAAATTATGTAGATCTGTGGCAGAAAAAATCAGGGTCTACTAGACCAAAATAACCAAGCTATGAATAAAACCCAACTCCTCCATAAGCCTCGATCTGACTGCCTCAGGAAGTCCTGAGAAAATCTGCTGCTTTCCATTTTGCATGAAGGGTAATTTGTACCCAAGTGACAGAACTACTTGTCACCTGGTGCCATGGCCTTACACTGTCTTATCTCATACAGCCCCCTGGATGCTCATGTGACATTTTACCATTTGTCTCTTTTTTTAAAAAAAGGTGAAAGCAAAAGAAGAGGGGTTCCAGAGAGATGGAGGAGGGGTGAAAGGAGTATTGCATCTGTGTTGGAAGCTCTGATAGTGGGGTTGGCAGGGCTGCATGCTCTGATCTAGGTGAAGTCAGTTATTGTCTTGTTACATACTTCCAAGGAAGCTTGTCTTGCCCTATTTGGGATGTGGCTATGGGGAAGTTAGATCATGTTAGAAGTTAGATTAATGCACAGCTAAGACCAAAATGGTTATTGTCCTTTCAGAAAAAAAAAAGGAGATAAATGAGGACAAGGAGTCATTAGTTAAGATTTCCAATACCTACAGCAACATACAGTCTTCCTAAATCTTCCTTTCCTGCATCACTTTTACCCAGATGTGTACAGTGTAATTTTGTGTAAATAGGCAGTTGTGTTTAACCTCACATCAGCTACCTGCAGGGTTAATGCTTAAACAGGCACTCCTTGTCTGCACAGACTCTGCAGCCTGCAGCACATCAACATCTGTTCCGGTGTCGCGTACTTCCACAGATTGCACAGGGCTTTATGAGTAAGAACTCCCTCCCATAATCTGATTTATATTGCCAGTCATCCCCTTTCCTGAACTTCAAATACATGCTGCAGTCCTGAGAGCCTTTTTCTATTTCTGTCAGTGCTTACTGAGAAGATAAGTATCTCTCTCATGGAGGATGCTTACTGCTTCTTCAGTTGAGAAGACTCTCACTGAGTGCAAAGGTTGGTTGTACGTCCTCTGAGTTTGTGTGGGATGGTTGAGTAATACCTGTAGGGTGAAGGGGTACTGAGCCTGAAAACATGGGGGTTGGATTTTTTTTTTTATTTAATAGAATACAATAGCCCACCCTACAGGTCACATGCACCACTGGAGAAAATGTGTATCTGTAAATAAATAGCAGTTACAGCAGTTCTTATTCTTAACGCTTTTTTTTTCTAATTCAGCATTCCTTCTTTCCATTGAAGAGTTTGATGGTTAAGTAAAAAAAAGGTGAGAAGAAGTGATAAAAGGGGAAGGAGGACAAAGGAAAAAAACCAGATTTTGAGTAGCAATGTAGGTCCAGAAGAATTTTGTAAAACAGAAATGTGGCCTGCACTTCAAAACTCATTCATTATGTAGAATCAGTAACACCTTTCCCTGTGTGAATAGTTGATGATGAGAAACAGATGCATAGAGCTTTTAACCTGAATTTTTCCAAGATACTTTGTCATCTCTTTATTCTTTCATCATGTGTGAATTGGTGTGTAGACTAGGTGGAGATGGTGCGCTGTCTAGCACATTTTATTGACGCTGTTTGAGCTCCCAGTGTAGCCAGTTTTTGACACTAATTTTAGAACATATTTTCCAGTTGTGATGAGAAACCAGTTTCCCTGCAGGCAGGAGATATAGAGGGATATGAGATGGCCATCAAGTCAATGTTGTCCAGAATCCCTTTATTGCCTTCAAAGGCCTGGCAAAATGAGTGAATGGAAAATAATGAACATGACAGATAAGTAGGGACTGGATAGAAAGCTTGAATAGCCGTGGGAATTTTTGGGACTACAGCAGCAGTGTTGGAATTTCATCAAATGAAGGGGAACGCTTTCCCCCATCTGTTTTGCAGATACATTTCTTTATATTTTAAGTACAATATTGCAGATCAGATCAGCCTGTTAAGTTACAAAACTGAGACACGTCTTTCTTTTCCTGCAAAATTTGCTCGCTGAACATCTGGTTGTAGAAGATGCTGAGTGTCCTCAGCTGCCACCATCATAGAACCAGTTCATGATTTCTGAATGCCTGGTGTCACAGAAACATCTGGCTCCTCTATTTCACTGCTGGTACCTTTACAACCAGAGGAGTCTGGGGCAGGAGCATGAATCCATTGGATTCCAGTTTATGATTTTTTTAGAAGATACAAATGTAAGTTTTTCTAGTCCCTTTTGCTGTTGAAATCTTAAACTGGGCAATCAGATTCTAGGGGATAATACAGACGTTGCTTGCAAAACAATTTCCAGGGTATCTTTTCAGATGCTAGGGGTTTTTTCCACTTTGCTGTAAAAAAATAAGATCATGGGAAGTGTCAGTGAGGTAAATATTTACACTTCCCCTATCCTGTAGTAGCAGGCAAATTTGCAGCACAACAAAAACTGATTTTTTTACCCAATGTCAGGATTGTTTCTGTCACATCCATAAATGGAAGAGACTGAACGGGCAACTGTGTCTTTCCTCCTCCAAATCTAGCAAGGAGATCATTCTCAGCAGAATAAGATTGAGGAATACTGGGTGCCTTGCAGCTGTTGTCCATAACACCGTGTTGGGAATTGACCGCTGCCACAATATTTCATATACATGTGCTAAATAATGATAAAAAAAGACCACCCATTGCAAACTAGCATGACTTCATTAAAGGGGTTGTTTCTATTTGCATGCAATCATGTGCACCTCTCCCAGCCCATTTGTTTTCTCCTCCTCAGCACATTAAGTTTAGTACATGCGTGTCTTTCGAAGAACTGGCAAAAACTAGCTTTGCCAGATATTGCTGATGTGGAGAGGAAGCCTCACTCCATCTTCAGACCACTGCCTCTCCAGCAGGCGTGGAAGAGTGTCAGGGACTCTTTTAGGGTGGCATTCTGGCCAATGCCTATGCGGATGCACAAGGAACAAAGTATTTTTTTATCCCAGGCCAAAACCTATGTAATTGAAGTTGTCAATTACCATCACTAATTTCCAAAAAACCGCAGTGTGGTTCTCAAACAATGGAAGTGTAGTAATTGGGAATATGTGACATTAATCATGGGTGCAGGATTAGGCATACCCACCTGGTGTAGGCTTCCTTTTTCTCACTTTCAACATGACATTAACTAATATGGGGCCTGAAGCACTGTCAGCCTCTGACACTGAAGTGCACTGGCTGCATCGGCATCATCTGACATCATCTTTTACATCTAATTTTATTCTCCTGAAAAGTCTATTATTATTATTATTATTGGAGCATGACAATATGCTTCTTAGGGGAGAGAAAAAAAGCCCAGGGAAATTATTAATTCAAGCTCTCAGCAATATCTAGCTCATTCATATTGTTATGAAAAACACTTCACTTGTAAAATAAAAGTGGTGCATGTTTGCTTTTTTGATAAAGTATCAGGAACTAGTGGGTATCTTTCTACTGGGGCAGTTTGTAGAGATTTTGCAAAATCCAAATTAGCCCACATCTTCCTAAAATTGCAGTAAGTTACAAAATGATGGCTTTTCATCAAATAAAGGAAAGTGTTGCATTTCTCAAATTAGATTAAATGAAAATAAGTTCACATTGCAAAAGTGGTGATGTCATTAAATAATTTTATAGAACAAGGCCTGCTATGTGCTGCTGATGCACACGTCATCTGCCAGTCAGCTTTCCACTTATACTTTAGCTGCTTTGCTGATTCTTACCAGTTTGTCTGCTTAAAATGTGCTTTTATAAAAGACTTTTTATTTCATACACTTTGATTCATCTATACTCTCACTGCAGATTCCTATTTATCTCCAGTGAATTAATATTTTAATACTTGCTGAACTCGAAGGCAACTGGCATGTCTTCTCCTGGACTTGTATTTACACTGATTTCTCTGGTGCAGTCCCTGATGACTTCCCACAATAATCAAGACTGAGCTGTTTGCCATGCTTCACAGAAGTGGTTAGTTAATGAAGATTTGTATGGGGACAGGCTGAAGCTAATGGCATGGCTCATTTCCTCAATAAAAACGGCTGTTTAGTAAACAGTATCTGATGACCTCATGACAATCATGTCAGTCACCATTTTTCCTAGGCCATTTATTCTGATTTTTATAGATAATGGCTCTCCAACCATTCTTTAATACTGCTTTAGAGAAAAATAATGATGTGTACATAGCTATTTTAATCACCTAGATTTTTATCTTTCATATTTTGCTGCCTATGAAAAATGTAGATATCTTTTAGTTTGTCAGCCAGCAACACCCCTCCAGAAGTCAGACTACAGATTCTTCAGAGAGTATTCCAGATGCCCATCATTTATATAGCCACATTTTATATCTCCTAAAAGCATTACTGAATAATGTTACTAGTCTTCAACAGTCCCCTGTGCACATGCATATTAATCACCCATGGCTGTAATAGTAATTTCCTCTAAATTTTGCCTGTATTTTAATTTTTTGGTTTCTCCCAGTTGCACCCTTCCGGTTAGCACGAAGAACTCTCTTTCAATTCCTAGTCCAATTTGTTATTGGACAAACTGGGCAGCTCCAGCAGAAAAGTGTCATTCCTGTCTGAAGAAAGGGAATGGGTTAAACACAGGAAGTGAAGACGAGAGGCCAGTGTTTCAACTCTGGCAACCTGAGAGATTTTTCTGGGTCCCTAGTAGTAAATCAGATTTTCTTTTTCCTTTTTTCCCTTTTTGTGTTTTAAAGTAGAATTATAGTGAGGCCTTCTCAGCAGACTGGATATGTGTGGCTTGTAGAAATACAGCAGCTAATGTCACCCACCCGGTCATGAACTGTGAAACCATCATGTTTGCAACTTCTGTAAGGAAAGAAATGTGGATAACTAGCACAGACTGAATTTAAAGAAAGATCATTGCTAATCTGCAAGCTTACAATACCAGTGCTTTTTTTCTAGTTCTTTCTAACTCTGTATAATTCTCTTTCAGAAAAGCTGTCCCTTTTCACAGCTTCTTGCTTTTGTTTCCTTTTCCTCTCATTCTGTTTCATGTTGCTAGTTTGAATAATTATGTAACTGTTTCTGATTTTTGGAAAGGAGAAGCACTGAGATGGATTCCACTTGTATAGATGGGCTCACAGTCCCTCTGTCACCAAATTCAGCTGCTGGCCCATGGGCCAGCAGTGCCCACCTAGCTGCTATTTCACTGCACTCAGGAATATCAAGAGCAATCCCCCCCTCTTCTTGTTAAGCTATATACCCTATTTCCTGTTGTGTTAATGAATCTTCTGTATCTTTTATGAATTCTTATTTCATCTTATTACTGCCATCTCCACTTGCATAAGGCGGTAATGAGAAAGCTCCAAGCCATGTGTTCCTTGCATAAACAGAAGTTTGCAATCAGAAAAGTCCTGTTGTGTTAGTAAAAACATGAGAATTTGAATCACAACAACGTGATGAGGCAGAGTTCAGGTCAGGCTGGCAATGAACCATTACAAAGATGTTGCCTTACAAGAATAGCATTTGAGGTGAGGCTATCCTGCATTACAACTTGCCAGGGATGAATGCATGCGTGAAATTCAGTGATTTTACTTCTTAAAATGAAAATTTCTGTTAAACAAAAGTTAGCAGGCTATTGGAGAAGAGCTGGTAAGGCAATCCCACTACCCCTTTCCACTATCTAACCTTTAGGGGAAAAAATTACCAGGTTTATAGAACTTGCTCAGCCTCATCTCCATTTTTCTTAACAGGATCTTCATTTTACATGGACTAGATTGAAAAAGCAGATTATGCAAGAACGTTTCTTCTGGCCACTTGAGGAATTTAACAGCAGAGTAATAACTAATTCCTCATCCTGCATATAATTATGGCAAATTCTGCTGAGAGGATCAATTTTCTCCATTTTCCCTTTATCTAATCATATTCAGCAGGAAGCTTTGCCAGTAATCTGGCTGGCTCAGTTCCACTTCATGATAGTTCTTTTACAAAAATCTCTTCTTGAACGTGTTGTTACAATACAGTACAATTACAGTATATTGTGTTCTTTCAACTTACAAATTTAAAAATGTAACATTTATGGCAAAAGTAAGGCCTGTGGCTCGTTCAGATGCATGAACTGTGTGGCACAGGGTCAAGTTTTTTAATAACTGCATTTGCATGTGTTGATTTATTAGATTTGATGCTTTCAGGGAACCCTTCTCTTACTAATGGGTCAGAATTGGCCATAAGGATCTGCTCCAGCGCAAGATACAAAACTGTTAACTAGGCTTAAACTAAATACAATTCCTTTTACAAGAATTAGGTTGGTAGTAACAGCAGTAGTTTGAATTAAGTGTAGTTCTGATATCTGAAAAGTTATGAGCTAATCCATTTTTGTTTCAATGTACTCTAACTGAAATGTTAAAAACTCTTAGTGCACACTGAAGGCAAAACTGTTTCCATAGCCAAAGGGAATTTTGCCCTGAAATAAATACATCCTAGATTATCCTCTTCGTATATCAGAAGTAAGCCTATTAATCTCATGTCTTTTGAAGCTGAGCAGCTGAGGATATCTGTGAAATCACAACAAAATCGTGCAGGTGTGCTTAGTGCTAGTTCCTCCATCTCCTGAGTGCCTGACAGGCTGCCATGTGTGACCTTGCCATGCTGTAGCTCGCAGCAGCCAAGGCACGACTCTGAATTTCACAGCTGCAGACAGTGCTGAGGACAGACAGTCCCCAGGAGTGAAGCTCAGCTGAGCGTGAACTGCAGCGCAGTGTGAGCTGAGCCAGGGTGCCCTTTGTCTTTCACTTTTCTGTAAATCGTGCATCATCCCCCTCATCTGTGAAAATGAGAAATGTTCTCACAACGTCTAGAAAAACAGGAATAGTGGAATGCTTGGAAAGCCACAACGAGCCAGCACTGTTGAAAGTGAAACAGAGGACGTTATTGGCTGCACCTCCTGCTTCCAAGGAGACTGACATCTGATCCAGGAAACAGGGATGTGAAATGATATTTTTGATGTGGAGGGCTATTAAGATATTTCAACAGGTGCTCTACTTGAAATGTGCCTGTTCAAGTGCAGAGGTTTGCAAATTTGTTATTAACAATGCTTATTTTCCTGAAAACTGTTGTTGTGCCTCAGTTTTGTGAATTTTTAATTTGTCAGCTTTATTCAATCTTGAAAGATTTCTAAATGGATTTTCCTGTTTACATTCCTTGCATCAACAATTTGCATTACTTCCACCCCTAATTTAGTGCACAAATTGGTCCCAGGCAGAAAGTTGCAATATGAATCCACATTCCCCCGAAGGATACCTCCTTGTGCTTTTGACAAAGGATCATCTCAAACTGGAAATGGATAAATGAGAACTTTCTTGGAGGTAACTGCAAATGTGGGTCATAGCTTTCCAGCAGACCAGAGATGAAAATGAGATGTGGCTGCTTCCTCCCCTGACCCGATTGTTCTTCATTACCATCAGCAATAAGCCCTGCTAAGCAGTGCTGCAGCTCTCTGGCCTTTCACATTCACAGAGAGAGATCACTTTTGCGAGGCCTGAGAACAGCTGGCTTTACTTAAGCATATACGATCATGTTGAAACAAAGGGAATCACTTAAAGCAAATAGCTAATGATTTCTTCCAGAGATCTTCACTTAATGTATGGATGCCTGGTTCCCTTAAAGTCCTGTTTGTAGCAAACATTGCTTCCTAGTAAAGAGACCCAAGCACTTGCTGTCTTTCATGGTCATCTTTAAAAAAGAAAGATAATGCATAACATATTCAACAAGATATTTTTCTTCCCGAAACTAAAGCTTTCTCACTTGCTGAAGGGAAAAAACCTCTCAAGCACTAGACCATGGTGATGTACTTTGTTTTAAAAAATAAAATTGGAAAAAAAATGTTCAACTCCGGGGGCAGGTGTTTGCTTAAGCAAATTCTCTTTGGGAGCTGCAAGAGCAAATATCAGGAAGACAAAGTAGTCTCCCCATAGAATACCTATAAACTGCTTGTTGACTCTTGAGATAGACAAGGAGACAGAATGGCATTGTTGTAAGCCTGGGAGTAAAAATCAGGATGGTAGTGACAGACAAGGCAAGAAGACTTAGGTGGCAAGCCACAGGAGGAAGAGTGTTAAACTGGGATCTCTAAGAGGACCCACTATGATCACAGGGAGATTCAGCTGGGACCAGCTGGGAAAGAACCTCAAGTCTGTTATGCTTTGAGGTAGATCATGTTCATCCTATTCCATATAGTGAGTTTCCCAAAAAGGCCCAGAAGAGCTTTAAAACTTAGAAAGATAAATTTTACTAGACTTTAACTTGAAGTAGTTGGTTTTTAAAACATGGGAAATTCAAAGTGACTCAACAGGACAGGATAGAAATAAATAAGACTGGAGAACATTTTGATGAAGAAGCTGTGAGTGAAAATTGCTCACGAAGGCAGACAAAAACTGTCTTGGGGAGCTGGATTCTTCCCTGCATTTGACAGAAATCTCCTGTGTGGTGTTAAACGAGCAATTTCCTGCAGGTGTTGGAAAGACACAGAATCACTGATTGGGTTGGAAGGGACCTTTAAAGATCAGCTGGTTTCAACCCCCTACCATGGGCAGGAGCATGTCTGCCTGCTTTGGACTTGTTTCATAGGTCTCTGGCAGGAGATGCTTATTTGGTTGGTTAAGTGCTGCGGTAGAACTGAAGCCACAGGGAGCTCTCCTTTGCATGTAGGAGGTGATCACCTCCTACCCCCAATCTCTACTGAATTAGGAGCCATTTTGTGAAGAAATAGCCAATTGGGCTAAGTTAAGGCTTATATGGGCTGTGATTTTTTTTACATTTTGAGTACAGGTCATATATTGAGAGCATCCTCAAGGAAATCTTATGTATTATGCGCAGATAGATGGCTATATTGATTATACAGGAAAATATGTAATATAGACTTCATAACTAATCTGTCCTCTGATTTCTCCCCAACTTCAATTTAGTTTAAGTTATGCCTCTCTGTGTGTGGTTTCCTCTGGGATCTCCAATGTTCAGATTTTGTAACAATTTCTGTTAATAATGAGACTCTAAGTTATTTCCACTGTCATATGGAGTTTGTTTATAAGCAGAAGATGCAAATACAGCTATGCACCTTTGGGAATCCTATAGTACCTGACTAGTTCTCAGAGAGGTTGCCCAGGTTTTCCAGTATCCAATGCTGGTACATGTAGAGCACTTTTGTATGCTCTCTGTGTGGTATTTAATGGCCTACAGATTTAACCAATCATCCTAATAAAATCTCAAATATAAAGAAAGCTAGTACTTTTTTTAAAATGCAGAGACTTAAAAAGGCTGGAATAAAGTTGATTCCATAAGCTGCTTCCATTTTTCCTTTGAGCTGCAAGCCTTATTGCACACAAATTCACTAGAACACAGTGTAAACAAGGTCAAAAATCAATTATTTTGGGAAAGGTAGAAGTAGTGATAGGTAATGATTAAAAGACTTAAACTTTGCTGTTTCAAACATGTTTACCATTTCAAAGAGCTTCCCGCTTCAGCCTTAATACCCTCCCAAAATGTTTCCCCTTTAAATTTGGCTCTACCCCCAGAAATAATTTCCTTCTTGAAACTGAAAACAGCAGTGACAGCTCTTCTGCATGTTAAGACGTCACTACTTAAAATCTGATATCGCATATCCCTGTAGGCTCAGAGACTGGAGCTTTATATTGCTGCAGAAGGTTGATCTCCAGCTGCCTAATTGTTCTGTGCAGCTGCTTCTTTCAAATCCTTTAAGGGCCTGATGTATCAAAGTTGAAATTATCAATTTCTGGCATGAAAAGCTTTCATAAGTCTTACATATATATATCTATTTGGTTTTATGATTTTAAAGCTTGAGCCATAAAGAGTTGAGCATGTAGCAACTGTACAAGAAATTCTTTGAAAACTGAAGTTCAATTTTTTTTTGTTTTTTTCATAATATGTCTTTATTCAGAAAAGATGGGGCTTCAGAAGTCTTGATGCAGTGAAAACTTACACCCCCTGGCATTCAGTGAGTGCCTTTTGACAGAATAGTGTAATACAATACGGTGTTGGCTACAAAATATGTTTCTCGCACAGCTGTCCTTTGCATTCAGTTACTTGATTTCAGTAATAATGAAAAATAGCCTGTCCAAACTAGTGTTTCATAACATGCTGTAAACAATATAATTTGATCTCGGCAGCATTAGGATGGTCAATTAAACAGAAAGTCAAGCCACCAGCCACCTGTTAAATCCCTTCACTATCCCTCCATCATCAAGAAAGCTTACCCTGTGCTCAGCCTCTCCCAGGGTCTTTTAGAGAAGGTGAAAAGCCCAGAAGGTCACCCAAAGGGACTGCTGGGAGCAAAAGGAGGCAGGAAGGCTTAGAACCCTCACAGAGAGGCTCGGTCCTGCGGCAAGCACTGCTAGAGCCAACCAGCTGCCAACAACAGAGTCGGTGCTACTGCATTTAATATCTGCTGAAGTTGTTGAATTTTGACAGATCTGACAACACTAATCGTGTGTTTGGTGTTAAAAGCTTGGGATTTGACATAGTGATAGACCTGCATATCTTAACTGAAGGTTTTAATGCTACTTTGAAATAGAAAGGAAAACATCCTCGTGGATGAGGAAAAGGCCAAGGTACTTAATGCTTCCTTTGTCTCAATCTTTAACTGTAAGATCAGTTGTTCTCCAGGTACCCAGCCCCTGAACTGGAAGACAGGGATGAAGCAGAGTGAAGCCCCCATAATCCAAGGGGAAATGGTCAGTGACCTGCTGCATCATTGAGACACACACAAATCTATGAGGCTGGCTGGGATCACCCAAGGGTACTGAGGGAGCTGGTGGAAGTGCCCACTGAGCCACTTTCCATCTTTTATCAGCAGTATGGTTGGTACACAAGCAAACTTAGGTATCATGGTGTTACACTTTTGATGTCCTGTTGGTTCATTTTAAAATTCTTTCACATTTTAATTAGTCAGAACAGAAATGTGTAGCACCATGCAGGTAAGCATGTCAGCATCCAAAATCTAATAGTTTTAGAGTCACTTTTAAAATTCTGTCATTTTGGTCTTATCCTCTTTTTGCATAATGTACAGAGGGGTCCTCAGGTCATAAAAAGCACTGACATCCACAGCAAATAGGAAGTTTCATATACCCTGCTGCAGGTTATCCATGATGTATTCCTGATTCACTTAATTTCTTCTAACGTTGGGGGTTTTTTTAGAACAGAATTTAAGATGACCTTGAGCTTATTTTTGAAAAAATAACTACATCAGTGCCTGTTCCTGCAACCTAAACAAATGAAATTAGACCAAAAATCACATGGGAGTTTAAGCCTTCATATTGATTTAGAATAGAAAAAGGAGTTGAGTTGGAACTTCTGTGTTTTAGCCATAAATGTAAATGTAGGATTAATTTTGACTGTCTCTTCTGAAGGGAAACTTGCCAAAGGCCGCTAAGCAACATTGTTTTGAATAATAAGCAGGTGCTTGCTGCTGTGAAGTTTTGCTGAGATTAGGAGTAAAAAAGTTAAAGGGACAAAGTTTCCAAAGTGTTTCACTCCCATATTTGTCAGTGGAGTGAATCCTAAAAATCCACTGCAGAAAAGAGGTAAACAGATGATGTCTGTGACTCAAAAAAGGGAGTGAGACCTTTGCCTGATATATGGACATACACTTATAGGGCAATATGGTTAAACTAGTTCATAAGCAACTGATAAACTGCTGTAACTTGTAAGGTATGCCATTCATCTTGTTCTACTGACTGCCTGGAAAAATAATAAGCCAATTATGCTTGTAGTGTATTATCTTAAACTCTGGCTGATGGCTTCTGCTGACATTAATTTTAATATTTTAAGGACATTTTTTCTTCTTCTGTGGTTAGTTATACTATTATGCTATTTATGTCCTCCATGAACTCTTCAGGTGGGAAGAGTTAACTTTTTTAATACAGAGACATAATTAAAAAGAACTTTGTAGTTTCTTTTCTCATGTATCACTAGCTGTTTTAGAATCCACTTGACTACAAAATTTTACTAGTTACATATTCCTGTTCTTTGTCTATACAACCACTCTTCTGCAAAGCGAAAATCTTAAGACTCTACCCATACATGCATGCATCAAAAGACAGTTGCACTTGTGATAGTACTAACTTTCAAAAATTGTTCCATAAAGATTTTCAGAATGGACCTCCTTTGTTGGAAATATGTCGGGGAAAAAAATCATATTGTGATTTCTGAAATTTTGCTTCATTGCTACTGAAGAAAAAAAAGATTCATTCCTTTTCCTCACCAGATTTTTACTATTTCTGGATGTGTTCAGTGTTGTGCATTTATGGCTTCAAATACCCAATTTCTTTACTTTTATGATGTATCTTCATTATTCCATTCCCACTTGTAAAACTAATTATGATAGTACTCAACATTGACATTGTATTTTTCATCCTTGCAACAATCCACAAATGAGAACAGTAAGGATGATTAGCCCTGTATCACTGATGAAAAAATGGAAATAAAAAGGGAATTGGAGCTTGAGTTTTACTCTAGACCTTCTGATTCTACTCTTGTGAGTGCTGATAACATTAAGCTTCCCATCTGAATACTAAAGTTTTCTTTTTCTCATAGTAATAGCATCTATTCTATAGTTTTAAAATTGTTTCTATTTAAATTTCTGTTCATTTAACCTCATTTCAATTAAGATCTTTTTAAATTGTTTTAATATATATAGTTACCTCAAGAAAATGTCTTTCAATCAACATTAAAGCGGTGATTTAGGAGTGAACACACAGATTTTAAAAGTTCAGAAACTGAACAAAGGAACATATTTCAAAATTTAATAGTTGTGCTTGTCTAATCAATACACTGCTAACAAAGATTAGGAAAGTGATTACTTAATTAAGATTTGGCAGACTAGAGTTGTTTGTCATCACCTAGGTGAGGACTAAAGAAAGCAAGGATGGATGCTTTCTCCCTCTGATGGCTGGACTTTTGATCCTCCTTAGAGAGAGCAATGGAAGAGATGAGGTTACTTTTTTTTATATGCATTGATACATCTGCATGAAAAAATTTGTGCAGCATCTTCCTAGGGATCTTGCTTGTAACCTTGGTGTTATACCTCCCTTTTTTTCGGTTCACCAAATTAAACCTGGTTCCTTTTGACAGGTGTTTGCTGTCAATGTTTAGAATCTAAATCTTTGTGCAAAGAGTCAAGTTACCTGTTTTATACCTATCTGAAGTTTCTGGATTTCATGTGAGATGAGAAGATTAGCACTTATAGTTGATAAGTTAACTTTATTTCCTAAAAATGGATTAAATCCTTGAGTTTCTTATTTTTTGCAACACAAATGTTTGCACTCATGAGAAAATTCAGCTGACATCGTTTTGGGAAATCAAAGAAATAAATGGCGAAAACAGCTGTAAGGAAATTAAAATTTGGCTAGTTTGCTTGGAGTATAGTGAATTTCTCAGTCAGAGCAGAGTTTCTATCTGCTACAACCATTAATTTTGCTGATTTACTGTAAACATTTGAAATTATATAAGAGAGCCTAATTTCCTGCCTTTCTTTTAGAAATAGTACTGCCTGATTCCCACATGCAGCCCACTTCAGCTTGGAGTGTTTATTGGTACTATTTATTGTTCTTGTTAAGCCTGGGTGATGTTCTTCTACCACACATGTGCTACCACAGTTCACTGCAAGGAGGGACCTGCAGGTCTGTGAAGCATCCCTAAACATCAGAAGTTCAAAGCTGCTTAGGTTGAGAGATCATCAAGATCCCTTTCCTCAGACTCTCAAAACTGGGAAGTTTGTGTTCTGGTTTGTGACTCATGAGGTATAGGTTATAATCAGTAGGAAGAAAGTGCAAAATTATTTGATTTTGTACAAGAATGAGAGTTCCACAGGACTTCAGGAGCAACTTTAAGCCTCTTGTAGTGACAAGATCAGATAACAAGCACAGTGAAACACCAACCGGAGATGCCAGAGAGCTGTGCTGTTCAGCTCAGGTCTGTGTATCCATCATCCCCAGGGCAGCTGCTGTGAGTCAGCAGCTGACCCAGAGCCCAGGACTGATCTCTCACTCTGCCAGCTCTGATGGCTCAGGAGAGGGGAGATAACATGTCTGTGTAGGACAGATCAACACAGAGGGGTTATGGATGGGTATTTCACCTGCCCAAGGATGGGGGGAAGCACCTCCCAACAAGGGCAAAAAAGTAAAACGCCCCTAGACGTCAGAAGTAGAACCAGGATCTGCCCTGCTGACAGAACAGCAGACCCTACTCTCTGTAAAAAGCAAACCAGGAGAAATTTCTGTGCTTGGTCTTTTGGGGAGTGAGTGAGGGAAACTGGCTGGGCTTGGACAGACAATACAAGGTGGTCTGATCAGCAGGTTGTGCTGTTGTATCACTGCAAACTGTGCCTCAGCACTCCCCCTAGCTTGCTAAGAATTCCTGATGGCAGTGTGCACATTTGCCAACAAATACAAAGGTCTTCCTAAGACCTTTTAAAAGATCTCTCTTTTTGACCTCTTACTCGTCATGGCCTGCAATTAATGCAGTTTATGTCACTTAGGATCTTACATCTGACCTGATGCGACTTCCATTCTAGTCATCAACTTTTGTCATTATTAGATCATTTAAATCAACATGCTGATCTGATTAAGTAATTCTAATCTCAACCTCTACCTCTGATTTAAGGTGGCAGTATCCAAAAATATATAACCTTACAGTAATGAAACTTTGAGTAGCCAGTAGCATGTTTGTAAATGTCCAGGAGCCAGTGCTAGGGGGCTTGATTATTACTGCTGAGGAGGTGAGAATTTTTCTTTTACTAGCTTGTTTTAATAGACCAGGAGAACATGTTCTTAAATCATTCTAGATGACTAAGCTTCATTTTCTGTTTTATAACCCAAATAAAAAATGTCATTTTACTTGTTTCCTGTTAACTCTCCCAAACATCTTGTGCCTCTGCCTTGGCCAAACAAACAGTCCTCACACTGTTGTTCTGTTGGACAACTAGAAACTGTTTACTCATTTTGTTGACCCAGTTCCAGCCAAGCAGTAAATGTGGAATATGAAAAATTCAGACTGTCTTGATCAAAGTCAGAAGAATTAGGTTTTCTGTAATATTTAGTTGCCAGTGCCCAGAAAAATGGGTGTGAACACTTTCCAAAAGAAAAGCTTTAAAGAGCATATGTGATTTTGAGGATTACCATGTGCAAGAGGATTATTATTTGAGAGACAAAGGGAATAAGAGATTACAGCACATTAAAAGAGAGTTGGTTTACATCAAAGGTGTAGGTTGGTTACACACTTTGTATAATACAAGGCATTGGCCAGGGAGCCAGACAGTTGGGATTTAGATTGAGCTTTCAAGCTCTTTTAGCTTTTCTGATTTCAGCTCTATATATAGCAGTGTCTGAAATATGCAAAGATGTTTGCATTCAGAAGTGAATTAAGCAACAATAATCAGCTTACAGATTCCTGTTCTGTGATATGCTGAAGAAACTAGAAAAAATCCAGACATTTAGGTCAAATATAAAAAGCCTCTGGGCTGTTTGGAGTGAGCATCCAGTTGAATGATCACAGGAAGAAATTTCTATTAAACAGCCCATCAAAATAGCCTCTTGTCTTTGGCAAAATGCATAACTCAAATGTTTAGTGTCTTTCATCTTGTCTTGAGATTTGTTTTCATCATCTGATTACAGCTGAAATCTGAAAAAAAAAGTATTGTGTACTTTAAAATTATTGTGCAATATATATTTAAGACTAAAATTTTAGATTTTCTAGTAAATTTTAAATTAAGAAAATTGACAGCATATTATGTCAATAGATAGATAACGTCTAGTCCAAAGGGCAGGAGCTTAATTCTTTTGCATCTCATTTTGCTTCCTCTGCCTGCAGATGTGAGCTTGTAACTTACTTGTAGGTCAGATTTGAGCCTCAAAGCTGTGGCAGCATTCCTGTAAATATGTTTGCAGCTGAATGACAGTTCCACATTGTCTGTCCCAAGAGCTGAGCACAGCAATTCATTAACTCTGAACTATCATCCAGCCATTTGACATGTCCCTATGTGTATCCCAACCCTCTCGGGACTGGATTGGTAAGTTCCAGCGTTCATCGAATAAAGCATCCAGACACATTGCAATAAGCCTACTGTTGATGTAATTAAATAAATGCAGGGAGCATGTAAATGAGTCTTTGGCAGCATGAGCCCTCAGCAGCAGCGGAGTTCGGCATTCCACTTTTCCCGATGCAGTGATGTTCCCTTCCGACCTGAGCGCCACTGGGGCCGGCCCTGTGGGTGCAATGGCCTTTCTGCCCAAAGTGTAAAATGCCATCGGTTAAGGAAAGAGTGTTCATACATCATCTGACAGGGTTTCCTTCCTCTGTCAGGGTTTCCCAGGGCTGTGGCTGAGGCAGTAACAATAGCAGGCAAACACCAGAGGGAGTTATTGTTCTACTGGAGAAAGGAGTGCCTCAGGACACAGTGTTTGTAAATAGCGGGAGGTTTCTAGCCAAAGAAAAATGTTCAGGTGACATGACTCTACAAAATGTAAATGGTGAAACCATTAATTCTAATGATATTTGAAAGAGTTGGTGTTCTTCACCGATTTTCAGTGCTGACTCCAATGTACTGCTTCTTTGTACCAAGCAGTTGCTGCGTAACACCCACTCACCCTCCAGTAAATTTTTTACATCTCTCCACAATACTAGAGCCTTGCAGTTCAGTGTATCTCTACACTGAGATAGCAGGCCATAGAAAAGTAACCTTTTTCACTTGTTTATTAAAGGAGTCTTTTCTCCTGGTCCATCCACACAGGCCCATACTCGGTCAGAGTGCCTGTGTCTTGACTGGTAAAGTCCATGTACCCTCAGAGTCCTGGTTCCTCAGAGTCCTGCATGTGGAAAATGACCAGGCTGCAACCATCTCCCCAGCTGATCTAGTCTTCCATGGAAGGAAATCTGGATACCCAGATAGGAAAGAAGCAAGTGGGTTATCTACTTACTGGAGATAGGCTGCCCTTTCCGCAGCTATGCCTGCGTTTTATGCCTGCTAAAAGTCTGGCTACCCTCTGCCCATGAAGTTTCAGCTGGCCACGACCAGGAAAAGTGCATCCCCTGGGCTCTCCATACAGAGGCTCTTGCAGATGCTCAATTTGCAGTAACTGTTTGAAAGAAAACACAGTCAGCCCCAAAGTGAATCTATGCCAGTATCTTCTAGAAGAACATTTCAATGAAAAAACTGACCCAATTCCATTACACTTCACACAATGCTGGGGCAGGTGGAAAGCTTCTCCAATTCACTGCTGACCTTCCAAGACAAAGGACTAAAGTGGAGAGTCACTGTCTGCTTCTTCTGTGCATGTAATGAATGCTTCTGCACTGACTGCTTTTAGTTTCTGTTATTGAAACAGTGCTTAACTTTCCACAGCCATTACACTGAGTGTCACCTGTGGAATATGAAGCAAAGATCAGCTCACCTGTCTTTTCCGCAGAAGACTTCAAAGTTCTTTTCTATTCTCAAAAGGGTATTCTGTAAAAATCACCCTTTCACTGATGAATATCAAAGTAAATCCCAGCTGAGCCCAATGTTAAATTGTATATCTCTGGCTTTCACAATGCTGCCAAGGTGAAGGATTCTGCAACAAAACTATTTTTCCTAACAGTTTTATTGCAGGTGTTTAAGATCTAATGGAGATGAGCCTATTCTCTTCTTAGGTGTGTCAGCTTTACAGAGCTCACCAGCACAAAAAGAGGATCTTGGCATTGTTACAGTGGCGAACATAGAAGACGCTTCATACATCCGGGTGGATGACTTGCATTGTCAAGATCTTTTAAAAGATCTGGGCGTTATTAGAGGTGGGTGTTTAATTGTTGATTAATTAAAACAGAACCATACATGAATTATCCAGGCAGTAAACCTTTTTCTTCCGATAGGTAAGAAAGAACCCTGAGAGAACTGGGATCACACTCTTGCCTCAACTACTGGCGTAGAGAAGGAGAACTGTATTTAGGTATTTCATGACGTAGATAGATGAAAGTCTCAGAAATCTCTGTGCAGACCAGATGTTCGAGTAGGTTTGGTTTTACAACTCTGTTTAAATATCAGTATCTCAGCGAAGTCAGGTGTGATTCCTTGCTTGCAAAGTAATTAATTGCTCCACATTTTGAAGGTAAAAATCAGTATAAGTATAAATTTGATACTTCCTGCAATATGAAGAGAAGTAAAAGTTATTATAAAACCAACTTCAGATTAGGAAAATAAAACTCCCTGGGCTGTTCTCATAGTCAGTGTAAAGACAGAGGCTCTCTGCACACCTAAAGTTAGACTTTAGTGGTAGCATGCTGTCTTCAGAAGTGATACTGTCGTACAGTATCCTTGGTCCAGTTTCAGTTTCTTTCTACCTCCAACTCTGCTAATACAGCTGTTTTCCAGACCCGTGCTGTGAATATGGATTAAATTTTTTTTAAAATAATAAAAAAGAGAGAGAAAGGGGGAAAAAACCTGCTACCACTGAAGACAACTACCATCAAACCTTTTCCTTAATACATGCTCTGAAAGGAGCTGAAGTGATCCTTTGTGAACAGCCCATTCAATGGGGACATTTTCATTACAGACTTTTAAACATGTCCATGTGTCATTTGTGTGTGACTTGCTCACAGCTCGTGAGTAGTGCAAGTGTTTCTTCTGCAACAGCATTGTAGCACTGAAGTGATGGGAAATGACATTTTTTCTACAGCAGCTTTTATGATGAATCCTGATGTTTGGCCTGCAGAACACTGGCTTGCTGGGGAATGGGTAGAAGCTGCATAGGAGCTTGTGGCTGTAGCAACTGTCCTCCATTAAGTACAGATATCCAAAACAAACTGTTTTATGGACCTGAAGGAATATGTTGTCATCACCCAAAACATAAAACCATGGTGAATACCTCTTAAGACCAAAGTGCAACAGCAGACATTGGAGCTGTCATATTTGCACTACAAACAGTTAAAATCTGAAATGCCAAGCATGACTTACATTCAAAACTAAACATTGTGATGTTACCTTAAAGCTCAAAAGGCTCTGCCAGGCAGATTGTAGGGACAGCAGAGGAGGCATTTGTAACATGAAGAGTCATTTCTCACTAGGATCTTTCAGGATCTGCGTCTGTGAAAAGAAATCTTCAATGGTAAGAACAAGGAAAAAAAAGATCAGCTTGCCCTTGGGAAAATATGGCTTGTAAAGCTCATATAGATCTCCTTTAATAACACATTGTTAGATACCTGTGCTTTTGAATGCCTCCCACCCTTTGCAGCCCTTTCATGAGGACATATAATCTATGATAAAATTTATTTTAGTCACATCAGTGCATGCCTCTGTATGTCAGACCACAAAGAGGGAAGAGAAGCACTGGATAGTAGTCCCAGTGGCATCACAGGGACTGATTTCCAAGGGTAAAACTCTGAGTCACTCTTACAGCCATCTTTTATGTTTTCTTCATTTCTATCTGAGTTTGTTATATCAAGGTATTAGGACACTTCATTTGATTTTTACGGTCTTCTGAAACTGAAGCCCTTCTACCTCATCTGAAATACAACCTCTACATTTCTGCTACAGCATATTTTCCCTATCTCAGCTATGTTCAAACCCATTTAGCAAGGTAAATCCAAAGGATTTACATATTAAAAAAACTCCTCACTCCTTTGAGTCCCCTGAAGAGTTTATTCCTCTAAATTCAGTAAAGGATGTTCTTTGGAAAATTTACTGGATGCCTTCAGAACTTGATGGAACTTTATCACTGTTAGCCTGTCATCAAAGTCATCAAAGTGTTTAATCAATGCCTGCTGATGCTGAGGTGTTAGTGTCCACTCATCCCCTTTACTAGGACACCTTAGTTTTATTTATGCAGCTGAATTTGCTTCAGAAAAGTTTCATAGGCCTCAGCCCAGGATTTGCATAAGGTTACTGACTCAAACCATGTTCAGGTTAGTCAGGAGCAGCCCCAGAAGCAGTTCTATTTTGCCTCTGCTGTGTCCAGACTAATCACTGTTACTCACTGGAGCCTGGATCCATGATGGGTCCTTTGGGAACCCAAATTATGTTTAGCTTCTTTTGCTAAATTGGAGAAGCAAAGGTTTAAGTGGTCCACCCCAAATCCTGTCTTGGGATCCTTAGGGAGTATATTTATTACCCTAGTTCTCGTGTTGGCTACGAAAAAGACAAAATATAAGCAGAAAATACTTTTGTATATAAGTTTAAGGGATCTCTTTTTAGTAATGTGATGGCACAGTGCAGTAACAATCTCCATTTCCATCAGTCTGTTTTCCTTCATCCCTAAAATGACACACCAAACACACCCACTCCAGAACGTAGCATGATTCATATGAAAGTCTACCCTTGGCCAAGCCTGTGCTTGACAACTCTTGTGCTTTGCAGAGGATTATTTCAGGGGGCAGAGGAGAGAACAACTGAAGACTGAAGCTGTTTGTATATACACACAGATGTGTGTTCCTGGGCTAACATTTCCCTGCCTGACCTCAGGAAGACTAGATGAAACACAGCCCTAGCTGCTGAGCCAGTGAGGCTCTTTGAACTGATAACCGTGGCATGTTCTGTGATGTGGTTTGCCTGGAAACATGTTTGTTTCTTTTGAAAATACAAAATACCAAAATGACATCAGTTGTAGTGTGCACTGAAAAACCTAGGCTGAGATGGCAGGCTGCTTTAGTCCATAAATGATTGTAGATGTTTGGGTGAGGCTGCACAACACGAGGCTTTTCAAACGTGTACTTTTGGGGAAGGAAACTAGGGACATATATAAACATGAACATATTTGTTATATATTGCAGCTTGTCAGCTGGTCCCATTTCAGATTGGCAATTATTAAAGATGTGCAAAAATAAGTGGGAACTATGATAGCTGCAAGGCATCTGGTTTAGCGAGTGTTTTCTATTTCTAACTCTATAGGCTTTCCTCCCTTTGTCTGATGCCAGTTACATACTAGACACATAGAACTGACAACAGGCTGAAGAAGAGGCCTAGGAGATATACTGCTGGTTTCTATTACCACCAGATTGCAACAGCATATAGCCTGAGCTGGTTTTCCAGCAGGCTGAGTCCCAGCTCTATGTCCCAGGAGCCTGCTTTGCTAAGCAAGATCTGGATGGTACCAATTTAGAAAGCTCTCTAAGTATGTGATGCCCTTTAAGTGAATGAGTCATTTGCCAGAGTCACAGGCATGGGAACAGGATAGAAAGAAGAGCTACTAGATGAAGAACTACTGGCATTAGGTCTTCCTTCTGATCTTCAAATTTGGGCTATTTGGCCCTGAATTCCAGAAGGAAGGTCCAAATGGTTCTTGCTGACACAGCATCAAGAAGGTGAGTGACAGAAGGTGAGTTGGAGGCTATGGACACCTGCTTCCCAACCATAAGAAAAAACAAGTCATCATGTGCCTTCACCTTCAAAAAGCCAAAGGGAGGCAAAGCCTGTCATGACAAAATGATTTTTTGTGTCACCTCTTTGGGCCAAATTGCAGCTTTTTAATACCTTTAATTCTAACAAATCCTTCATCTGACTTGTTCAGTTTAACCCTCTGTGCAGCTGTGGGCAGAGAGTGAGGAGCACTTTGCTGCGGTGTGTTTCCAGTTGTTCTGCAGCATTATCTCTGTTATGTGATAAGTTCCTGTAAACCCATCTACTGACATGTAGAAACACTCCTGTGTTTATTACTGATAACAAATTAAAAATTAAGCTTCAAGTATTTACATAGCAGAAAATCTCATTGTTCACTTCTCTTAAAAATTGTCAACTACTTTTTCAAAGTTGTCCTTTTTAGGAAGCTGCAACTTTTGCGATGTGCAGTTGGAAGATGGAGAACATAATTTCTTTCCTGATCAGTGTTGTTCTTTTCTATTTGATGGACATTTTATTTTAAAATGTGGGTTTGATACAAGTGTGCCAAAAATGCTGAAATTGAATTGCAGAAGGCTAAGGAAGAAAATCTGTTGTTTTTATGAAATGCGCAAAACTATTTAGATGTTTTGTTTTTACTCTGTGAGTTCAAGAAGCAATGATGCAAATAAATTAGAATATTTTTTTTTTCAGTTAAAAAAATTAAAATCTACTAAGGAATTGCAAAGGATATCACATCAGACTAGTAAGTAATTGCACAAAATTGAGACTCACAAGTGAAAAAAAAGACGGCTTCCAGGTACATAAATTCAAAAAAACCTCTATAAATATTGATTGTGTGTGCTAGAAGGCAAAATTTAGCTAGTGATTTCAAAACTCATTGCTGATGTTCTGTTGTTTGTTCTTTTCTCAATACACCCAACTTCATAAATATGTTTGTGTTTAAAATGCCTTCTCAATGTCTGAAAGTGGGGAGGCAAAAAAAGCACAAAGTCTTTGCAGGTTCTGTCCACATGAACAGCAGCAGACAGCATCATAGATTTAAACTGGTGCCCCAAGTGGCACCAGGGACTAAGGGTTTCATCAAGAGCAGAGTTATTCATAGGAATAACTGAAAAATGGTGGGACAATTAACATGACTGGAGGATTGTGGTGGATGGCTAGAGGCTGTTTCAAAAAGACAGGAAAGGCAGAACTGGAGGAGTCTTGCTCTTTGGTATGGGGCACTTCTGATGTGTAGAAGTCAACCATGGCAACTGTGGCAGCCCTACAAAATGCCTTTGGGTCAAGATCAGAGAAGTTCTCTTCAAGGGGGATCTTTCAGTAGGCAGCTTCTACTGACCTCCAAACCAAGACAATAAGACCAACAAAGCCATATTTGGCTCACTTAAGCAAGCTCTGGAAGATTAACAGAACCTGGTTCATGTGGATGATTTCAGCTGTCCAGACATTTGCTGGAAGAGCAGTAGAGCAGCTCACATGTCGTCCATCAAGTTCCTGGAGTGCCTAAGAGGATTACTTCCTCATATAAATGTAAGAGATGTGCCAAGCAGGAATGAGGCACTGCTGGACTAACAAACCAAGAAAACCTGCTTTGAAATATCTTGGTCAGTGATAGCCTTGGCTATAGTGATCACAGCATTGTGGAGTTTGGGATTTGGCTGGGCTTGCTGAAGGTTAGTACTAAACCAAAGGCTTTAGACTTTAGAAGAGCAAACTTCAGCTCACTCAAAGCTCATGTGGCAGGCGGCTCAGGGGAAAGGGAGGGAGGCAGTGTCTTCTGGGACTTTCCATGGACTAAAAACATGTGAACAGGCTGGAAAGCATCCAGAGAAGGGAAACAAGCATGATCAGAGGATTTGAAAGTCTGTCATATGAGGAAATAACTGGGTTTGCTTGGCCTTGAGAAAAGAAGGCTTAGGGAAGACTTAATCTTGCAGGGGACCCTGCCTGAGAGAAGCTGCCACTGCCATGCAAGTAGCATTAACACAGAGCAACCAGTACCTGATAGCAAGATTATTGAGACAATAGAAGTGCTTGGTTGCATTAACTTTATTGCACCATCCAAACTCCTGAGTTAGTACTTCCAGTGTCTTGCCAGGTTTTACTCTCAGTAGTGATGGTGAGCATCAAAAGGAAGGGGAAACAACAGTGCAAAAGCTGTTGTGCTGCAAGGAAGGTAAAGCGAACTTTTGGTTTAATCATGCAAAAACATCCAATTCTGCTTCATAGACCATAGCATGTTTCTGTGCTTCAAGTGATGAGACCTTCACATTCTGGCTGGTTCTGGAGTAAGATGTAAGCCTGGGTCATGTCCATGCAGAATTTACCTGCAGTGATGGCAATAGCATGTTACGCCAGCAAGGACTAAAGACATGCTGGAGGAAATTCTCTATACTCTGGTTGTTTTGGTCTGAGAGCTCAGGAGCACTGCTGCCTTCATGTCCCCCTTTCTTGGGCAACACCACAAATCAAGCAGGGTGGTCTCCACATCACTCTAAACTAAACTTTGCTGGCAATTATTCTGAAACAGCTCATTCTTTAGTAAATGCCATCTTGATGGCATTTGATGTATTGGACTGGAAGCTATATTAGGTTTGGAATCAGTATTCCTATTTCAATCTCCCAGTCACAAGAGGTAATAACACTTCAACATTTGGAGGAGGTCTTACTTGGCCAAGGTGCTATGCAGACATGGTAGTTCCCCTGTAGAACCAATAGGTTTGCTTAATTCCCCAGTATGCCAGAGGGGGTTTTATGAGGCTTTGCAAGATGTAATCCAGAGGACCTCATGGGGTTTTTTCGCCTTTTTGTTCTGCCTTGGACAAGAAGATAATTTCAGATTGAGGCATCTGTAGCATATGTTTTCTGCAGAGCTGGTGATAATAGAAACGTTTCAGTGAGGTCCCTGTATGAATTACGTCACTTGTTTTTTGACTCGGCAATCAGAGAGGAGCTAGCAAGGAAGCCTGCTGTCAGTGCTGGAGAAAGGATGTAGGTCCTGGCGGCAAGCCCAGGCCTGCTCAGCAGATCAAAGGCTCTTCCCTTGGCTCCCATAGCAGCCGGAAAAGCAGCTGCCCAGTACCCTTTCAGCATCCTTCTTTCCTTTCTCCTCTGCCAGCGAATAACTTCTTTTTGCTCCCCACCTCAGCAATAGTCCCTTTTTTTCCCTTGGCATTCTGCCAAGCAAGGTCCTTTTAGGGAAAGTGCTTGTGTTTACTACCTGCAGATCCCAGGGCCAGCCAGTGGAAATGCACTGGGAATACTCTAGTTCTTACATGCTCCTCCCTTCTCCCAGATACGCTACCAGCTGCAACTTTAACCTGGAAGATGAGGCAAAGCTGAAGGGAACAAGCCATGGTTATAAACCACAAGTTATTTTCTAAGCCAGCCTGATGGAAGATTTGAATTTGGAAAAGTGCATTTTGTGCCAAAATAGCATAACAGCCATGCTTTGAAACTCTTCCCACTCACCTCCCAGAAAAATAAATAATGTGGCTTTTTTGTGGGCTTCTTCGTGGTGGTTTTTCCTTTTTAAATACACGACTGCCTTTCTCCAAAGCTGTTGCTTGTCAGTGCTGCTCCTCTCTGTCCCTGTTAACTGGTTCCTGACGGGAGGTTTGCCCGCCATGAAAGGAGAGTCAAGCAGACATGTCAGAGAACTGCAGACTCTGCAAGAAGAATAAATACTGTGTCTGCTATTACACTGCTATTTCTGCTTCGGTTACACTATGGGCTGGTTGATGGGAGCCTTTAAAAACAGCAGCACTGAGCTTCAAAGGCTGTGCAGCCTTTACATACCAAATTACTGCTAAATAGGGAATGAAAGCCTGACCTTTGAGTGCCCCGCTGGCGATGTCTGCATCACCAGCACCTTTTCTCCTCCCTGGTTTTGAGAGTTGATCAGCCCAGTAGTGGTAGGTGGATAAGCTGTCCTGCAAGAGTCTGCTAAAGGTCTCGAAAATATTTTTGTAGTTGCTTTTGTAAGCACTGCGAGGCACTCCAGCCTGCAGTCACAGCCGCAGTGTGGATACGAGATTTTCCTTGCTCAGTAAGCAGTCACCGAGCTTGGGTTTGCTGACTAATCATCTGCCATCATCAAGATTAGTATGGGAGCAATGTTTTAAAAGATCTTTGTTCCCAATGTGAGTTTCTAATGGCTATTAAAACTGTGAGTGTTTGGGAGCTCCTCTGGGGAGGTCTTCTCCCTGTGTTCCCACACTGCTAGTAACAACTTCATATGGGTTTGCCTACTACAAATTGCCAGTAATTAATAATATTCTATGTAGAAGCATCAGAAATAGTTAAAGCATGTGACTGCAGGCTGGCCCAGTGCCTAGCCCAGCTGCTTGGTAGACAAGTTTTTCTTTACCTCAGTTTCTCCTTCAGTAAAATCAAGAGAATATGAGACTTAGTAATGTTTGTCAAATGTTTAATGTTTATGGGTAGGTGGTGGAAACCATTGGAAATAACAGGTGCAGAAGCAGAACAGGTTATTTTCCATAGCTTTGCTTATTATACCTGATGCTTTTATAATGGAATCTCATTTTCTCACTCATTTTTTGCATAAATATGCCATATTAGACAGTAGTGGCACTGTTGGGGGAGTTGGAATAAGTGGAGAGAGTGAACTGCAGGATCATTATCACCAGAAATACATATCATTGTTTATTATCATACCTCTAACAAGGCACAATTATTCCTGTAAATTTTTTTCTCATTGTTGTCCTTAATTATTCTTCTACATGTATCTCCTACCACCGTTTCTTTTTTATGTGTATTGCAAAACTCCTCTTGGGTCTGGTGAGGCACCAGTACCACAGAAAAGCAGTGGAGCCCCTTGAGTATGTGCAGACTTTTCTTTCCATCTCCCTTTTCTCTCTTTCTGCCTTTATCGGCATCTTCCCACTTGCCTCTTCTGTCCTCCCTGTGAGTCCAATTTTGTCTCTACTATGACTGAAACAAATAATTTTCATGAAACAAATATAAAGAAGGAGGGCAAAACACTCTTTTGTGTTTTGTTTAGTAGTAAAACATGCAGCATTATAAAATATCGAAACCCCAATGACTCTGTAGGAAAATTCAGGTAACAAGTAAAACAAATGGATGCCCAGAGTAACCATGTGGATGCACCAGGCAGGATTCAGTTCAAGACCATGATGTGTCTTTATCCCAGGAGAGATGTGAGATAGTCATAGGCCCTGGACTTCAACAGTTCTTAGAATTCTGGAAAATTAATCATTACAGAAAGTTTTTAAAGGATTTCAAGGAGTGGGTGAAGGAAGTAATTTGTCTTGAGAGGCCAGCTCAGTGCTTTCTTGATCTTTCTACTGTCCCGGTAAATCATTTATCAGGGCAAACTTTCAGAAAACTCCCACACAACCTATGCTACGCAGAGTCTCCCAAAAGAAATATTACTCTGCTTTTATGCTTTCCAGACCTAAAAAAAGAGAGGCTGTAATACCAGGGTGGTACAGACCCCGCTTGATACTGCGAGGGCTTCTCTTTTCTGAAATATTTAGTGAATTGTTCAGGACTATGAGCATGTTCATTTCTCATTTAACCTTGCTTTTACATGTTTTGTTACTGTGATACCCAACACAAAAATCAAAGTAGTTCCACAGTATGAGATCTTTTCTCTTTTGAATTAGTAAAATGGAATATAAGCTTTATTTTTTTCCCCCATTAATTGTTCTCGTTGATTTTGCTCGTTTAGAGCAGAGGTTTGGAAGGTTCAGATTTTAAAATATTAAGAGAAAAGAGGAAAAAGAAAAAGAGAAAAGGAGGAATTTCTCTCTGCACATCAGAGGCCCCCAGAAAATCTGGGATCAACCATACATGACTTCTGTAAGGATACATTTTAAGTTGTGTTCATCAGTTATGAAGTTTTCCGTGGTTTAAAATACCCCTGACTATTCACTGTCATTTGTATGCAGCATCAACTCCAAATCTGGAAGTATGGTGCATACCTAACAAAAATGATGTGTTAAAAAGGAATTTCTCTCTACTTATATTTTGAGTTTCAAACAGTTCAGCTGCAATTGATTCATTACAGGAATATTAATTTAATTCCAGGACCAGGGCTTTGAGATTTTTTTAATAAAATGTAAAGATTGGAAATACAAATGGGATTCTGAGGAATAATGGATAATTTCTATTATTGCTTTCTACACGGCTATGGCCATTTTCCGATTGTATATGTTAGCACATGGTGAAAGGGAATAGTATAAGAGACACAAGGAATAACTTTGTGTTATTTTCCAGCAAGAAAAACAAATGCAGGTGTTGAAAAGGTTTTGTGTAAATGAAAAGTGTGTGCACAAAGAAAGTAGCTACACATGCAAGAGAAATGTACCTTTTTTTTTTTTTTTATTTGCACATAGCATGAGCTGGTGGATTTTAATAAAACTCCTTTTTCTTATTTATCTAATTAGCCACATTTCACATGGGTTGTGAGGGACCTGGAGAAATTCAAAAGAGGTAAAACAACAGGGAAGTGGAGATTATGGAGAGAGGAAGGGCTGAAGTGAAAAAGAAATAATCCAGGGGGAAACAGGCTTCATCTGCTATGTTTCTCATGGAAAAATTGCCCTCACCCTTGCCAGCCTTCAAACTTGGAGGTTTTAATTGTGGACGCAAAATAAGAAACCTGTGGGTTTTTCATTCAGATGGGCTCCCTCTGCCTACCCACAACATCTGTGAAGCAGCTGTGGTGTTCTAAGCTCTCTCAAACCTAGAATTTTACAATTAATTTTCTGGAAGAGCTACTTGAAACAAAGTGACAAGGACCTATATAAAATACTCTGTAAAATGTAACTTCATGAGTGTCAAATGAGATGTTAAAAATCCCACCGTATCTATCCATCCCCCAGTTCACCAAGAAAATCTGATTTTCCTCACCCCAGGTGGTATTTACCTGGCACACAGACCTTCTCCTTGAGCCCTTACTCATCCCTGCTCTAGGGCTGTCTGTGTCTTCTGTATCCGTGTCTCAGGAAGACAGTGTTAGCTGTGTTAGTGTTTGCCAGCATTAAAGCAAACATGGCTGTAAAAGCACTTGCACACAGCAGCTACTTCAAACAAGCTGCTGTGAAGGAATTTCTGCTAAAAACAGAAGAGAAAAAAACTAGCTGGTATCTCAAAATACTTTCCCCACTGCAGCAGTCAGCTGAGGAGGAAGGTCAGGAGAGAACAACATAATGCTGTTCTCGGATAATGTGGGGTAAGGGGAAGAGGGTGAAAGATGCTGAAATGTGTTCATAAAGGAGTGAAGGAAACCTCCAGACACACAAAGAGGAGAAGCTAATGTGCCTTCAAAGTACATTTAACGTGAGATTGCTGACATGTCATCACAAGCACCAGCATAGAGCTATTACATGGGTCACTGCAGGGACAGGGTTACTGTGCCCTTCTGTAATCCTGTTGGATTTATTTTATATTTAACTTTGCTGTTGAATTCCACTGTTTAGGAATAAGTGCTACAGCATTCCATTTTTTTTAATTCTCACCTGGCAATAGGACTTGTAACCCCAACTCCCCCATGCAATTTTTGTCTGAGATGTAACATAAAGTCTCTTTGAATAGTATCCTTCACTCTTCACAGGTATTTTTCATGGGAAGTTCAAAGAGAACTTTTCATTTCTCAGATATTCAGATTGTTTTTGCAGGCACTTTTCAAAAGTTTCCATTAACAAATAAACAGTAAGAGTCAGGTGTGATGAAAATTGCACAGCCACAAACCGTCAACACTGAATATGCTAAAATACAGTTGAAGTGAGTTGCTTAACAAGTGCTAAAATCTGACCTAGTTCCCTAAGAGGTGCTATAGAATGATGCTGCATAACAAAAAATACCAAAAAACTTTTTCCAAGCTTTGTGAATAGTAAAAGAGGTGACTATGTTCATTATTGGTTACAATTTTAGCCCAAGCTTCTTCTTAATACAGTTTCATACTCACAGCCTTCTATGATCCAAACTATAGAGACTCTTCTTTCTTTTTTTACACAAAAAAAAATGTGGTTTTAGGAGCAAGCAAAAAGAAAGCAAAAAGCAACACCACCTCCAACATGTTACTGATGTCAGAAAACTTGCAGCAAAAACCAAACATCATATCTTCAAACTTCCAGTTCTCATAGCTGCATTTTGGCATGCATATGGAGGGAGGGCGTTGAGGCAAGGTAGGGTCTAAACTGTATGTGCTCCAAGCATTTGCATGGGAGCTGGCAAGCCCTGGCTCACCTGGGATCCTGGGAAGCAAGACTCTCTAGGGATGTTTCCATTGAAGGAAGACGCAGCATCAGCAGGTCAACAACTGCTTTTGTTGAGGACACCTGACCAGCAGCAGTCACTAAGTCCATCCATAGTTTCTCCTTTGGTGACAGTATGAAGAATATCCCAAAAACACCTGTGCCTGAGCTGTGCCTCCTCTGTCTGGGTACCTTGTGCATGAGGTCACAACACTGAGCTGTGCAGGTGGTTGTTAGGACACACACTCTGAACAAGACTCACCAACTACAACTCGTTAAGCACAGAAGGGATCCCAGTAGCTTCATGTATTTGACAGTGATAGCCTTGCATCAATTCAGAGTTTATATACTTCCTCAGAAATTCTCTTACTAATTTTGAAAGTAGCAAAAGTAATGGATATTGCTTTCTGCATGTTGATAAATACATCGAAGAAAATGAACAAAATGCCTATGGCACTCGGGGCAGAACCCATTATATTTGAAGAAGTCCTTGGCATCTTCTGGAACAGGAGGTATCTTGCTATTTTTCTTTTTTTATTTTTAATGTATCTGCCTCACGAAAGCAAGGATCTATTTACAAACCGATCTGAACAAATAGCTCCAAAGACAAAAGGTAATTGCCTAATGATCGCCACTGTGGTAGCAACAAAAATTTAATTATTAATAGTAAGACTTCATCTCCACCATTTTTGCAGACTAATATGCCTTGTGGGATAGGGAATGTGCTTCATTAGGGGCTTCTCTTAAAAAACAAATGTAAACCATATGCACGTTCAGCTCAAGGTCTTACCTCAGAAATAATTATGTCCATAGCTACACACTGCCTGTTAGCTAAATGTCATTCAAGGTCTTCCTTGTAATATCAGAAGCATGAGTAATACCAGATTAACCAAGTTCCTGAAAATTATTTTGAGGGCTATTCTTTAAAGCAAACTAGATTGTGGGACATCACTCAAGGCAGAGAGAGGACACTGGAAACCTTAAGGAATGAAGCAGTCCTCTTTACATTTACTGTAGGGCTGTCTGTGTGTCGTTAGGCACAGAGCTTTTGCATGTGAATAAGAGCCACATGTACAAGAAGAGAGAGTAAAAAAATGAAATTTGGGGGGAAATTTGTTCAAATGGTGCCTACACATTTGGGCTCTCCGAAGTTGAGGGTAGCAAGCCCACAGGCTAAGGTCCAAAGTTCCAATGAGACGCAGAGAGGGATCACAATATTCAGAAATACAGCATCTTATTTGGCAGGAAATAAAATACAGAAGCACGAGTGTGTAAGCATATGTATTGTGTTAAGCATGTGTGTCAAGTCCTTACAGTTGCTGGTAAAAGGGGATTCTGCTATAAAGAAAGAACCATCTCTCTAGTCAGTTCTTTGGCAATTTAGCTACTCTCTGTTTCCTCAGATAGGAGAGAGATTCCCAGGGATTGCCCTGACACAGGGTTCCCTCAGAGCTGGGGACATGGCCAATTGCAGTTTAAAGAAGCTTGGAGTGGGCATGGATAGAGGAAAGACAGAAGGGAAAGAGTGTGAGGGACCAGCATGTGTGTGTGAGAGAGAGAGAAAGCTGCTCTTTCTTGTAGGAGTTAAGCTGGGAAATGATACCTGTCCTTAGGTTTTATGGTGAGTGAAGCCCAGTGTTGGGTCTGGACCTGCTAATTTAACCCTTGCAGTGTCAGATCTGACCTTCTGATGGCAGCCACATGGCCCTGAGTCTGTGAAGTGGCACAAAGCTGGCAACTCTGCCTTGCAGTGTGGCACAGTCCCATATCAGATCACCCTATGTACAGGGCAACACTGAGTGGTCCTCAGAGGGATAGCAGTGTGTTATGCATCACAAGCTGCCTAGTGTGCTGCCACAGTGACCCCCCATTCCCAGAAAAGCACCTGCTCACGGCTGGTCAGTGTGGCTATGGATGTGCTGGAAAAATCACGGTGCTTTCTTACCACATGACATATCTGTACACAGGCACAAATCTGGATCTATTTCTTTTCAATTTATACCTGTGTAGTTCTGTTGACCTTGGTGGATTTATCCAGGTGTATGTCAGGCCAGAATCAAACCCTCTCCTCAGTGAAAAGGGAGCCAGAAGTTGGGCTCGTGTGCTAAATGAAACACATGATTACTAGGAGAAATGACTTGGCAAGAGTTGAAGCACCAGACATACAGAAAATGTTTGCTTTGAAATTCCAAAGACTTGACTGTCCCTTTGGTTTTTTGGAATGCTTTGATTTAGTCATGTGGGGTGGGAGCTGGCTGTAACCTTGCAAGGGCACTGGGAACAGTACCTCTTGTGCAGCTACAGGAGATGTGAAGGCAATTAACTGTCAGCAAGCTTCAGGGAGACAGCAGATGTATACGTGGTTAAGAGAAGTTTGGCTGGCTTGTAAAATTTATTTCCACCACAAGATCAAAAGTGTATAAAATATGTAATCCTTGGATGTGTAATGTATAACAGGACACAGCAGTGTAAGTGAGGGAACAGCAAATCCATTGCATGCAAATGGCTGAACAGTTTCACTCTTAATTACTTGAAAGCAGGAAAAAAGAAGGCTCCTGCAGTTTCTGCGAGTACAAATCACACATGCCCACAAGGAACTCAGGATTTGGTGCATTTTAATAATCCATTTTATGATTCATTTTCACAAGTAAACATTCCCAGCCAACTCTGCTTGCTTTTGGGTGCAATTTACAGGACAACCCTTGCATCAGCAGAATGAAATACTGACGCAAATCTCCTTGCTGTACTTGAGTGCTTGTCCGATTTACTCATGCGCTCATCAGTTAAAGGTAGCTTGCGTACATTTTCTGCCTCTGTTTATGTCACTAGCTCAAGCATGAGTGTAGATTGTGCTCCCCAAAAAAATTTCACTGTCAGAAAAGCAGCCATGGGACTGGATGCTGTTCCCTTGTTGCCAGGGGCTCCTGCTGGACTCCTACCCCATTACGCATCCAGGACCAAAGCCTACATTCCTGGTGTACACGCTGTGCGTTGTTAAGGAGGTTTGCACCAGAGGAGAGAAAAAAAACACCTGGCTGAAATTTCCTCACAATAGCTTCAGTAATTCAACCCTCTTCTGTAGCTTTTGTATATTGTTAATAAGTGGTTCCATTTATTTTACATTGTTACACTGGCATTTTTCTTAGCATGATAATAAAAGTAGGATGAGGAAAAAACACTGATTACACACTTTAAAAGTGGATGTAACAAAAGGAAGGAAAAATTATTAATGCCATAAAAATGTGCTTATATTCCACCTTCTTAATGACCCAACTATGGAGAAATATTCTGATTCGATTTTTTAAAAATATGTGTTCCCACTGAGAAATCAGCTGCTTCCTTCTGATTTGCCTTAGTCTCTGAGAACAGCCGCATGCATAAACCTCACAGAGGATCTCTAATGATCAAATTGGAGGGCACAAGAAACATGCTGCCCAGGAAACCAGCACAAGCCAGACTGCCCATGAAAGTTATATTTTCTCTGTATGGAACCTCTTATCTGAGATCACTCATTTGATGTAATCTGGGGGATTTTTACTGAAGTGAGTTTTGCTGGAAAAAAGAATAGACAGGCTGTCATCATTGTTGATTTCTAGACTCAAGGCTTGCTAGTGAGGCATCTGCCCATGCTTTTGAATCTCCTTTGACTGTGGTTTGGTTTTTTTACCAGGCATCCTAGGAAGGTGGTTGATGTCCCGTCCCTGTCAGTGTTTAAGAGACATTTGGGCAATACCCTCAATAATTGCTTTAACTTCTTGTCAGCCCTGAAGTGGAAAGGCAGTTGGACTAGAGTGTTGTAGGACCTTTCCAACCAAAATATTCTATTCTATTCTATTCTATTCCATTCTATTCTTTGTCATTCTGTTTACCTAACACTGCACTTCACTGTAAGGTCATGGTGAACCCTTGGGTGAATAGAACATACTTTTAGAGCACAACTCTTGTGAGGAGGAGCTGAGGGAGCTGGGATTGCTTAGCCTGGGAAAAAGGAGGCTCAGGGGAGACCTTATTGCTCTTTACAAGCACCTGAAAGGAGGTTATAATGAGGATCATCTCCCAAGCATTAAGGCACAGGACAAGAGGAGATGGCCACAAGTTGAGCCAGGGGAGGTTTATATTAGACATTAGGAAAAATTTCTCCCGATAAAGAGTAGTCAGGCATTGGAATAGGCTGCCCAAGGAAGTGGTGGAATCCCCATCCCTGGAAGTGTTCAGAAGATACGTGGATGTGGCATTTGGGTATACGATTTAGTAATGGAATTGGCAGTGCTGGGTTAATGGTTGGAAGTGATGATCTCAGAGGTGTTTTCTAACCTTAACAATTCCGTGATTCTATGAAAAGGTTTTAAACTGTGTTAGGAGGTGAGATAGGAGTTATGAGAAGGTGATTGCTTTTAAGAATTTGGATATTAAGGAATGAAAAAGAATTTTATTTTAATTGAAAATTGACAGTTTATTTATGGTGAATTCAGGTGCCGTAGCTGTATCTCTGGGAACACTGCAAGCCCTGTGATGATGAGTGCTGCAAACAGCACAGTCAAACATGTCCGCAGCAGACAGGGAAATTGCATTTCATACATAATTCACAATGTACTACAGCAATCCTGTAAGGTCAATATCTATTGTTAACCCGGAGGAAATCAGAGAGAAAGGAAACAAGCATTTGTTCTCCTGATCTTAGAAAGAGCTGTCTACAAACTGCTGATTTCCATTGCACAGCACTACACAAACAGCAAAGTGGAGCTCTTCTATGTATAGACAAGCGATGCATCGGAGACAGATAAACTCTGCGGGTAGAATAGTATCTCTTTGTCTCCAGATTTTCATCTCAGAGCTCAACAAAAATGGAGAAAAGAGACTAAATATAAACAGGGGCAACTTTGTGCAGCAACATGCTGAAGTTGTTTAACATTGGGATTCCTCTTGCCTAATTGGCCATCCAAAATTAGCCATCTGGGCCTGATGTTCAGTACAGGGAGGGAGGCAGACATTGCCAAAGGGTAGTTCATCCCCTTCAAATACAGCTCTTGTAAGGAGGGTGGGATAAGTTACTTGACAGAGTGCCTGTGGTTTCCAGGTATTTATAGCCATTTATACAGGTTCTCCCAGATTTTTCCTCTTTTTGTTTTCTGGATATATTTGCTAAGTGGATTGTGAGTGTGCTTTGTATTTGTTTAGGATTTCCTTTTGCAGCAAGGAACTGAAATTATCCAGATTGTAACTGCTCAGCACACAGGAGCCAAGTCATAACTGAGATTTTCAGACAGTACTGCAACAGGACACAAACAGCATGTTGGAAAACTTCAGGCATCTTGTGCATACTCTGTGCACTGAGTAGGCACATAGGTATTTTATCCTTCTAGACAAAGAGGGTGATGTTTACTGTCTTGCTATAGAAAGCACAACAGCACATGCACAAGAGGTCGGTGAACGAACGATGCATTGAACTCCAAAGCAAAAATATGGTGTCTTGAAAGTTTGTAGGAAAGGAGGAGTTCAGCTGTAATCACACCCGTTTGGGGAAGGCAGTGAGGCTCAGAAAGAGCATCTACAAGGCTGCAGTGTGAGGTCGGGCTGGGGAAGGGGCGGAAAGCTTGGAGAGAGGCCGTAGTAGAAAACACAGTGAGTGTTTGTCCTGCAGACAGAGAGAGATGAGGACACTCCAAGATAAAGGGCTTCTTTTCCTACAGGAAGCATGTTTCTGTTTGCCTAGATGCTTGTTGGAATGGAAAACTGTCCACGAACAGTCAGGACAAAGTCAGGAGAACAATGTGTGAGCAAGGGAGCAGGGAGTAGTATTTCTCTGAGCAGTGCTCATATGGTCACATATGGGCTAACAAAAACTGAAAAGGCAGCTGTTGTCTAGCTGGATGTAATTTGAAAACCATCATTAATTAAATAATGCTTCCTTTTTTTTTTTCCCAGACTAGCTTGAACTGTGACAGAGTGTAATCTGTTGAATAATAAATATCCTTGTGTTTCATAGAATGTTCTTTAACTACATAATGATGCATGTCAAGAAGAAATCTGTGTTCTCCTTGGGCATCTCCAAAGTTGTTTAGATTTGCCTTTTTAACAAGGTTTTAATGTAATCACTGCAGAGAACTATCATAAGATAATGGTGGTTTACAGATGGTCTGGAGACCATATTAAAATAATAAGATCATAAACCAGAGAGTTAAAACACGGGCAAGAAGAGTGCCAAGCAGGCCACAAATGTGTGGCAGGAATTTCGTTTGCAAACACAAGGGATGGCCCACACAGGCCCACTGATGGAAGTTCCTATGAGTTTTCACTGATTTCTCTGGCATTTTGCATCCACCAAAAACCTTTGTAAGATGTGAAGAGCTGGGAAGGCAATGTGTTGGTCTGTGTGCTTTATCCCATGGTGTAGGGCAAGGACGTGAATGCATTTTAGCAAAACCAGGGTCCCATCAACAGTGGGCAAGTGGAGCTGGTGAGTTACCAAAGCTGCCATATGCAGTGTGTCAGCTGCCACAAAAAACAAGTGTGTTGCATGTGATCTATTACCTGTTTATTTGAATGGACAGTAGAGTGCACTCACCTGCCTGCTTCACCTGCCGTTCTGGCAGCACGAGAGAGCTGTGAGAGGTGCTGCCCCTTAGGCTGGGTTACAGCTGCTTGGGGGCACTGGAACAGGAGTTCCTGGCATGCTGGTGATCTGAGTGCTTCTGAACATACAGTTAAATGCTCACTTAACAAATAGTCTACAAATAACAAATATCTTCAAATGCTGGTCCTTACTTCAAGTTCAAAGCTGTTATGTTTTCGTGAATTCCAAAGGGAAATATCTACTCTGTACAAATTACCTTTTTAACCCATAACCGACTGATAAAATATTTATAGTCCTTAAATTCTATTCAGTAGCACATCAAAAATTACATGGATTTGTGTGTTTCTCCCCTCCAAGGCTGTGCACTAAAATGAACACAAAATGGCTACTTTCCATTATGCTCTAGCCTCCTTGGTGACTAATGGATTCCATCTACAACAGAAAACAGGTCTGTATCTGCACTCTGCAAACAGCTTTCCTCTGAGCAGCCAGACAAAACCCACAAGTCTGCATGCCTTCAAACACTGGGATATAAAAACTAGGGAGATAATTTTATTTTCTAAGAGAAGCTAGCCTGAAAATAATTTGTGTTCTTTTTACCCTGTGTTAGACACAGATGATTAGTCTGAAAGGTAAAGAAAATTCTCTTCAAGCAGATGAACCTATTCATACTTAGATGAGCTATTCTTCTGCTTTGGCAACCTGTGCAAATGGTAATCTAATCATGCCACAGTATTAGTATCCAATATGCTGAAAACTTGTAATTCATAGCTCAAGGGGAATGTGGAAGATAGTTGAGAATCCAGTAATTATAGGGCTGGTGTTAGAATGAGCAGTGAAATAATGTGCATTATTTTGCTCATAAGCAGAATTTTTTTTTAGCCCATAGTGAGCAACTGAGCTGCAGGGTTTTTGTCTTTGACAAAAAGCTGTAGGACATCTGGTGCTATTAGCTATAATTCTCTCCATATCCCAGTAACACCTTTATAAAAATAGATGTGCATGCACGTACACTTACCTTAAAGCTAAAGAAAACTGTTTCAAGAAAAAACATTTCTGAGTATATCTCCACATGCTGTTCTGTGAAGTGAAGAACTGGCAGGGAACTAAGTTGCATTTGAATCCAAACCAGTTCATGCTGGGAACACTAACCTCTTTAACCTGTGGTGTTTACCTAGTTCACCTGTAGGAAAGGATCACCTGGGCAGCTTCACCCTCATCTAGAAAGGACCAGGACATTGGCCAGGCCTTTGAAGCTCTTCTGCTCATTTCCCATAGCATTTCAGTTTTGAGGTCTTAGCCTTTTTATTACTGCGAGTTCTATGTGTTTTTATTTAGTATTGGGATTTGAGTCTGCATAGTCAGTGTTACAAGACACTTTGGGGCTTAACATGAAAGCTGTGGATAGACCAAATAATCCCTCCAGCTGAGGAAGCTGAGAATGCTGCCCAAAAGGAGCATCCCATAAAAAAAACCCCAAGATACAAATCAAAGCTCAGGAGAAAAGTATACCTTGAATTTTGTTGCATCATGCAAGATGAGAAGAAAAGCAAAACTCCAAGGCAGAGTTGAAGATGAGCACAGCTTTGTATGTGTGCTCCTAGGTGGCTGTATTTATGTGTTCAGGCAAGTACAAGCACACAGGTATTTATTGTACTTGTGGGCTCCTCTTCCTTGCCCCACACGCAGAGCCTCGCCCACCTGTCACCCTGATGCACGTTATACAACGGGGGGTAAGATTTTCCAAACACTCTTCCAAGAACAATAATGCCGTATTGTTTTTATTAGAAAACTGCATGTGCACAGTAACAATTCATCCAGCCTCTGCCTCATCCAGCAAAGTGCAAAAAACATTGTGCAGTCAGGAACATGTGTTAATGACGCAGCTGATGTTAAAATTGTCACGTAGGATGCATTTCACACATGGCAGGCTAGGGAAAGTCATGGGAAGCTCAGTTCTTGACCAAGTGGCACAGCAGTTTGGAGAATGTGACATATAGTCTTTTTAACCCAATTTTTCTTTTGACAACATGTCATTTATAATGGAGAGGGAAGTATTGTGTGCTCAGCTCTCCTTAGTGAGGCTAGTAGCATAATCTAGGAGGTCTTACTTTTAACTTGTAAAAGTAGAAGTGAGGAGAAGGCGGCTCTGGAACATTTCAGAGCAGCTTAGGACACAAACTGTAATGCTAACTTTAATTAGAGTGAATAGTGTTTTCCATCCTGAAGGACTCTTAACATGCTAAGCAATGGAACAGGCTCCCTAGGGAAGTAGTGGAGTCAACCTGCACAAGAGAGATCCCTGGAAGCGTTCAAAAACCAAGCAGACGTGGCATTTCATGATATGGTTTGAATGGGTGGTATTCTGTTGAAGGTTGGACTTGATGGCCTTGAAGATCTTCTTCTCCAACCTTCATGATTCTGTGATTCTGTGCCCAACAGAGATCACTTCCATTCGGTTCTGTAAACATGACAAGGTTTGAAATTATTTCTGTCCTGAAAGATTTTGCACTTTTTCCTTTATCATTATAGGGTTGTTCATAAATAGAGATATTTGTTTTGCTTTATGAGTCTAAATTCCACTTAATGTGCTTAAAACGAGACACAAAGTAATTTCACATAGGCATGTATGAAGAGCATTAAGGGCATGCTTTTCCATCTTCAGATTTTAAACTTTTATATAAAGAAAAGGGTTTCTATATTTTTTGAATTATGTAAAAAATACTAGAAAATAAGAAAAAGGGAAAAAAAATCCTAGACTGGTGACTTTTTACTTGGCTCTAGGGGGTTAAAAAAATTGCTCACAAGAAGAAAATAGGGAGGAGAAATGTGTAACAATCTTGTCCTGTTGAGATGACATTTTTCTCTTGATAAGCAGGTCAGATCAGCAGGTTCCCAGTCTCAAAGAAAACTGCTGTGGTGGCCTACTTGGCTGTTAATACATAGCACATTCAACATATGTATAGAAAATTCAACTGAATGGGATAACAAGAAAAATATGACTCACCCACAGGCCTAAGCGCTAAATTCAGGAAAGCTGCTAAGAAAGCTGCTCTTTACTTTTTGAGTATATTTCACTCCTGGTGTACATGAATTAAACAGCAGTTTTAGACACAAAAGAATGGCATTGTATGTGTAATAAACTGCCTTTGAAATTATTAAAATATATTTGTTCATGCTTTTTCTAATCATTGCACGGGTAGGGGAGTCTGTGCCCTGAGAAATCTTAGATAGAAACAAGTTCATGCACACACTTTGCTGCTGGATTTTTTTTCATCGCCCAAGTCACTCAGCCAAAGTATCCTGAATATTGCCCTTTTTAGTCTTTAAAAGCTGAAGGGAGTCAGACCTGCCTGACCCTTGACAGACTCTGAAGAAAACAAAGGCTGTGGGAGAAGACTGCTGGCTCAATGTGCTGTATTTCTCTGCAGTAAAGTCTCTCTAACTCTGGAAATTCTCCAAAAGCACTGTGGTTATTCCACCATAGTTCTTCATCTGGATACCCTTAATCTCAAATAAAAAATGGGGGTACAGTGATTCAGTTTAAACCACTTCCAAAATGCATAATTACTCCAGAGTAATAGCTCTTCTGGAAAGCATCCAACTAGCCTCAACTCATCCTCTCAGCTGGGTGCAGTGCAGCCGTGGATGATGCTGCTGTGACCTACAGCTATGCACACTCTGTGTATCCTCTTACATCTCCTGTGATAAAAAGTAAATGATATTAATATTGTTAGTAAAAAGAGCTGACTGATGTAGTCACTGGAACTGATTTTAACCTTGAATTTTAATTATTTTTCCAGTTCCCAAGTTGGTTGTGAACAGTCCTCGTTATTGCACACGTATTTGGTTTTCATTTGTTAACAGTTTAGGAAAAGCAGACCCTGGCCTGTGGATTATTCATCATCTGTCCATTTTAATTATTTGGTTTTTTGTGCTCAGTGATTGGCATTTGACAGTGATGCTGCTCAGACTCTGTAATTTGGTGAGAATAACAAATAATGAATAACCACATGTTAACCAGGCAGATAAAGGTGCTGGTGTTAAGGCAGACATTCTTCAAACATCCGTGCAAACAGAAATTGAGGTCATGGAAAGGTTTTCAAGCAAAGCAGAGATGAATGAAACAGCCTGAGTTGAACCAGGTTGAGAGTTGCTCTGCTCAGCATCCTTGGTTTTGACCAACATTTGCAGCTATTTGTATTAGTGCATTTATTTTTTTTTTTTTTTATTTATTTTTAACTGACCAATTTGGACAAGAGGATTCAGACTTGATTTCTTCCCCTTTCTTTCACATCCTGTAAGCCTGTGGTAGCATCTTCAGTCAGAGATTTGGGTTTACCCAGTAAAGTCTCAGAAATGGATTTCCAATCCAAAATAAACACCAAGTCTATTGGGGTAATATGTGGGTGTGATTAAAGGCTCTTATTAAAGGAATGACTAAGAAGAGGAAGCTTCAGGCTGGGGCAGGAAACTGTAGGGAGAAAACTCCAAACTTGGAGCTTTGGTTATAAGTGTGATCTTTCCTGCATTCCTTGCACGGAGAGGTCTGGAGTAATAGCTACATGCATGTGAAATTGTACAGATTAGTAGGATTCAGTTTGCAAAGATTTTCTATTTGCCTTGTGATCTTCAGAAAGCATTTATGTAGTCTAAAGACTCAAAAGGTCTAAATAATTTGAAGTGTCAAAATTTGTTTGGGCTTGTCTGCTTTCTCTTCTTGTGTCTCGAGTAGGTGTCCTGGGTCCACTTTTTAACTTAGCCAGCCCAGAAGGTCTGGGTTTATCTCTAAGCTAAGTCGCTACAAAATGCATTATTCATTTTTTTACGTTTTAGTAAAGGTGAGAAATGCTAAAATTATTTTGCTGTCTAGGGATTAGAGAAAAGGGAGGTGCTAATGATGAGCACGAATTCCAAAATCTCTTGCTAAAGTAAACTGTAAGTGGAAAATAAAATGAGTGGTTTGGAGAAAGAAAAGTTTATTCTTGTGGTTCTATACTGTGACAATGCTTCTTGTCCCTCTGGAAATTATGTAAAATAAACCCATGATTTTTACCACTGGAATGATATGGCACAAATTCAGGGTTTCAGGATCATGATGGCAACTTTTAAATTTTCCGCCTCTACTAGACTGATTTCTCTTTTTAATAAAAAAGAAATTAACAAAAAATAAGGAAAAAAGGCTGTTAGACTATTACCAGGCATGCAGTTAGTGTCTCCAAGGAAGATATGGGAGTTTGTGTCTGACACCTCCTACAAACTGTGAATCTGAATTTCCTCAAGGCCTGTATTACAGGCATTTCTTTAATAAATGGAGAAATACATGGAAAGAAATTACAATGTCTTTCACTCAAACCTTGCTTAAAAGTTACACAAGATTGGTCTGTCCTCTTTCATGCATGCCAGGGCTACAGTCTTTCTTTATCAAAATGTCTTCTGGGTGCTAATTCAGGACTCCCAACAATAAGGGATTTTTGTGCTCAGATTTATTGAACTTGTCTTATCTGTACACTATAATGGCTGTAAATGAGATGTCAGTATTTTTTGTGCTCAGGTCACTCGGGCTGATCATTAGGAATTTATTAGGAATTTTTCACACTAAGAGTATTTTCAGCTAACTTGTTGCATTATTACATAGGACTCTTGTCATAAAAACAAGCAAATAGCTGAAAAGACGAGGTCACTCATGTTGACCTCAGACCTGTCACTGAGCAAGGATATGACTTGTTTATTTGAATGTAAAATGAAAGGATAGAAACCAGGGTTTGGTGTAGATTTTAATTCCTCTCAACACCAAATATATATTTCAAACATATTTTTCATACACGTTCACCAAACAATTCAATTTTTTCAAGTTAATTCAAGAAAAGTGCTGACATTCTCAAGCCTCTGTTTTGCTCTTTTACCTGAAATTAGGCCAAAGATAAGTATAATTTCTTGGGTAAACATCTTGTCTACATTTCCTCCTCATTTGAGATGGGATTGGATTTTCCCCCACAGTGCTAGAGGATCTGCCCTGACAGGTGACTTTTTGCAGGTCATCTGATAACCTTATCAGCAGAGGCAGAACTTTTGAGCTGGGGCATAATTTTCTCTCTCAGGTGACAAGTCACTGTTCAGCCTGGAGCACAGACTTAGCTGTAATTTTCCTTCTTCCCTCCCTTCTTGCTGCTGCAAGTAGCTCTTGCTTTTGCTTTTGATTGGGATTTTTTAGGAAATACACGAGCATAACTTTCTTGTTTTAGACATTCCTGCTTGAATTGGAACACCCCAAAAGTGATAAGTGTGCTGAAAAATGCAGTACTGGCTGCTTAAAAACAAGTCAGTACTTCCCTGTCTGAACAGATGTTCTTGCTCAATAGGCACGTGATACTTTTCTTCCTGAAACCTGGTTTTCTATAGTGTGTTCATAAGTATTTGTCTATGGCAATAACATAGTGTGCTGTTATACCTGCAGAGGTCTTTTGACCCCGTAGTGTTACACTGAAATTCACAGTAAAATGGTTTAAATCAGTTCTTGTGGTGCTTCATGACACTTCATAGTAGCTAAAAAGTTGTTCCTATTGTTTTTGTCAATCACATTCTTCTTCTAGTTGATATTGGCTTTTATTTTCTTGTCTTTGGCATTTGTACAGTTTCTTCCCAACATCTATCTGATTAAAATATGGCAGCGCTTCATCATCACTGTCATTTGAATAACTTTTAACTCTTAGCCAAACTATTTAAAACACTCTTACATATCAAATAGCATAAAACAAGATTCTCAAAACTTAAATGCTGACTTTTGAGACAGTCAAAGAAGTAACGCCTTGATGGCACCAGGTACCGAGGAAAAAAAACTTAAACATATACTTTCTTTATAAGAGTTTAAAGAGATTTGAGTTAGTTGCTGGATCAGGTGACAAAGAGCTTTCTGCTGTGAGCAATCACAACCTATACTCAGCAGCATCATAAAGTAGTTTGATTAATGAAAGTAGGTGGCTTCTGTACCAAAAATAGTAAATCCCACCTCATATAGGCTGTATTAAATGCATTTGAATAGTCTGTGTCAGAGCAATGACTTTCTTGATTGCTTAAAATCTTCTGAACAACCTTGGGGTTGAATAGCATGCAAAACTGGTGTACCTACATTTCTGTATTTGCTGTGTGTACCAGTCCCCTAATGACTGGAGGAATATAACTGTCCAATATATGTATGCATGCGTGTGTATGTGTATATATATATATATATATATAAAATATATATACACAGCTGTCTCATAGTGCAGAACTTCCCCATTGTGCATCAGCTTTGAAAAGTTCATTAATAATAACACATCAGGAATTGTGTTCTCTGGTTTAGTGTAACTTTTTAAAAGTCCCAGCTATAAAAGTAAGCAAACCATGCAGGCACAACTGATCTCAAATACAGCAACACTGAAAACTGATTATGACCCAGAAAATTAAACTTCACAAATTCTTACTGGGTTAAATGATACTTACACAGTTTTCACTGGATTCAAATGGATGTAACTGATAACAATGTACAGCTTGTTTGCACACCATGGCATAAAAGGAAATCACTTTAAAATCATCGAACTGATGCAGTTAATTGCAATAAATTATTTGAAAGAATCACTCTTATTTCCTTCATTTTCATTTAAATTTTAAAAAAGACATTAACAGTTATATTCACTTCTAAATGTGTCCCCATCAGGGGTGGGTTTGCAGCAATTTAAACTAATTAATTTCTAAGCCAATTTAGATGCATCACTAATCAAATTCTGTGAGACCAGCTTGATACCAATGTATGCAATAATACAGAATTCTGCTTACCCTACCTAGAGTTTATTAAGTATTCAGAAAACCACTGGGAGTAAAAACCAGTAGAAACTTGTTTTCTTGCTAACATCAGCAGCAAACAAAGAAGGTATATTTCCAGATTAAGGAAGAGGGAACAACTTTTATAGACATTTTTTCTTATACAGAAATTACACTTTGAAATGTCAATACCCCAGCCAAGTGTTGCCTTTTGAAAGTTAGCTGCAGTGAAGAGCTTAAAAGAAAATCCTTGCCATAATGTTGAAAAGAGTGATGCAACACAAATACCTAGCTGACTTAAACACTACATGATCAGATTACTCAGAGATAACTGGCTTGCTTTAGTCTCCTCTAGGTTCACAGGCTGGATTCAGGGATTCAGAAGGGGAGAAGCCTAATTATTCTCTAGTCCAACCTCCTCTGACAAGAACTATACAATTTCAACTTGCAATTTCTCAATCAAATTTGTGACAAGCTTCTCCTAAAATGACTGACTGCTAAACTTGCTTTATCATCAGTCTGCCACCATGGAAGGATGAGACATTGGCAGCAGAAGCTCAGGAAGGACAAAATGCAGGTCTTCTTAACAAACTGTGAAGGAGGGCACATCACACAGTACTTGCTTCAGTAAAGAACAGGAGATCTTTGCTTACCTGTGGGCTTGGTTCTGACCACACATCTGCCTTGATGTATCTCCATGTTTGATAGGGTTCAAGCCTCCTGGCTCCTCAGATATTAACTCTTCCTTCTGTAACTGAAGGGAGAGCATACATACAAGAGTATATTAATATGTCCACACCAGTAGTTACTACTATTACATGGTAATTTCAAGAAGTAACACCTGCGGTGACGTGCCCAAACACAGTGGGAAGTGTGGGCTCCGCTATGGCACACTCACTTCTGGCATGTTGAAAGAGCTACTGATACAGTCTGGAAATCAGGTTTTATATTCACAGTTTGGGTGAGGTTTTCAAGAATCCAGATCCAATTTAGAAATGTAAACAAGAGACAGGTTTTCAAATTATTAGCACCAGGAACTTGCAATGTGCAATTGTAGACAAAGTCTTTACATTCATCATTCGTTAGGCAAAAAAATAAGTGATGAGTTTTCCAGAGCATGCTCAAATTTGAAATTTTTTAAATACATTTAACTACAGTGACTAGGTACTTGCAGAGAGTTCAACCCCCTGTGTTTCTGAAAATCTGGGGTTTGGTTCTTGCACTGTTTTTATTTAAAGATCTGTTTACATATATGTGTCTGTATTTGGTTAGCACAACTCCACATTAAAAAAAAAAACCCCGCCCATTTTGTTGTAGCAACGTTATTGCCAAGGGGAAAAGATGCAAATTATGGAATTCAAGAGTGCTGCAGTAACACATAACAAAGTGTTCTATCAAAGTGCCAGTGAAGTTGCTTCCTGGAAAATATATGGGAAAAGAGTCTGATTTCATTAAGCCGAATATTATTACATTTATTTACTGTTGCACATTCTTGATCTAAGAGGGATAAACTACCATATATCACAACATTTCTTTTGTTTTCCATAAATGCCTTTTACAAAATTAAAGTACTGATATTCAGAAAGCTTATTAATTTCTAACCATGGTGATTTTTATGACATATAAGTTCTGAAACATAAAATACTTTTAAGTACCCTATTTTTATCTAAAATTATAATGTTTCATGTTTTCCATTACTGCTCCAATATGGGGAGAAATAGAGTTTTGATAAAGTGCAAAAAGCATTTGAATGGTTTGCAAGACTTAGTTTAAGCAACAGATCAAGCATCGTTTCCCCAATTTTCTCAGAAAAAAATGCTGTACATGTGAAAAGAGATGGTAAATAATTCACAAGCTAACTAAAAAAGACCATTCTGCTGTACTGCTTTTCTTTTTTCTTTTCCTTCAGCATGTTTCACTGCATGTAGAGGTTGATATTCTGTCAGAGACCTTCTACCATGACTGTACTAAAGCATGTAGGAGAGAATCTGTCCTGAACAGGCTCACATCCTTATCCTTGCAGATCTTAGGGGTGTTTTTCCAGATGCTTTGTTGGTAGTCAAAGTTTAGGGGAAGGCCAAAACAGTTTCTCTTATGACTTCTCTCAGCCTGACTGAACTTGAGCAGGTATATATGATACCTGTGTGCATATAGCTATAGATAGAGCCAAGTGCTAATTGCTTGACACCAGCAAAGTTCACAAGTTTTGGGAGTTAAGTATTATAAGCCATCAGTGATCCACTCTGGGTAATAACTTTCAGTTAATGTGAAATCTTTTTTCCAGAGATTCAGCTGTTTATAGACTCCTGACTTTTGGGCCACAGGAGTTGAATCGCTTAAGTTCTGTGCTGTTAATGTACTGGTCATTTCTGTAGACAGAGAAGTTCAACAGCAGCTGTGTAGTGCAAGGAATGAAGTGAGTCTCCTAGGAAGCCTACATGCCCTGGATTTTGTCTGTGCATCCATAATTTGTGATAATATCCTAGTGATAAACTGCATTTAGCAGACACCTTTGGCTGTCTCACCTGTTCTCTGCACAATAATTCAGCTTCCCTGGGATAGTAATTAAGCTTCTGACTGGCATCAGCAGCTTCCAGCAGAAGAAATTAAAAGGAGAAGAAAATCTGCTGGAGAAATATTCACCTGTCATCCACTGGGTATGCACATGCAGATTTTCCAACTCAATTCATCTGAGATGCAGGATGAGCCATATTTAGTCTCACCTTCAGGAGATCCTTCACTGTATCCAGCTGGGAAGCTGGAGGCACCCTACTTGCAAACAAAAATGTCCAGATTTATGAAAAGGTCACCAGCAATGGCTTTAAACCACCGAGTATGTGGGATATTAAATCTGTGGTGCTATTTCGTGCCGTAAAAATAGTTTAAATACTTTGTATAAATTTCTGCGGGATTTTAGTTTTATCTTTTGCTTGTTTCCTAAGCCAGTGAAGCTTAGGCTTTCTTCAAATAAGTTATCAGCTTGGCGGTGAGGGAGGTCTGGAAAAAGCATGGCCTTGGCAGAATTCCTGATGGTGTGGTATCTAGATTTCAGTAGTTCTCATTTGGGATAATGACATCCATAACTCACTGTGGTATTATTCCCTCGGGCAGTTTAAAACTTCTTATAAAAATCTTTGCTTCAGTTTTGTAATAGTAAATTTCTACATCCTCCGAAGCCATCTGCTTAGTTTTTTATTAAGATAATGCATACCCTGTTTTCATACCAATTTTTTGCATGTAAAAATAACAATACAGGATCTGAAACCCTACTTTCAAGCATTCCCCCCAAATCTCAAAAAGATAAGCAAGTAACTGTATGATTTGAGTCTAACAAGCCAAATCAAGCACTGCACCTCTAAACTCAGGGGCTGCAGTACTGAAACTGAGGTCTGCTGATACCTGCCTAAATCTGTGTTTTGTGTGGCACTTGTGTGAGGGCACCACTGCTAACACACCCATATAACAGACAGTAAATCAGAAGACTGAGGTCCATCTGTGCAGCATGGCAGAATTCCTGCTTTTTATCCTAATACTTGTGTACAAGTTAGAATCATAGACTCCTAGAATGGTTAGGGTTGAAAGCAATCTTAAAGATCATCTTGTTCCAAGCCCCCTGCCATGGGCAGGGATACCACCCACTAGACCAGTTAACTCAGGGCCCCATCCAGCGTGTCCTTGAGCACTTTCCAGGGATGATGCATCCACAGCTTCTCTGGGCAACCTCCAGTGCCTCACCACCCTTTGAGTAAATTTCTTCTTAGCATCTAATTTAACCTTGCCCTCTTTCAGTTTAAAACCACTGACCTTTGTCCCATCACTATCTGCCCATATAAAAAGTCCTTCTCCCTTCTTCTTATAAGGCCCCTTAAGATACTGGAAGGCCACAGTGAGACCTTCCTGGAGCCTTCTCCAGGCTAAACAACCCCAGCTCTCTGAGCCTGTCTTCACAGGAGAAGTGCTTCAACCAACTGATCATCTTCATGGCCCTCTCCAACAGGTCCACATCTTTCTTGTGCTGAGAAAGTTGTGTCCTTTGTTGGTCCTTTCAAACTGTGGAGTTCATGCTTCTTCTCAGAATAAATGCTATTATGTTACTTAATTTTAAATTTGCACATTCATTTAATCTTCTTAACCAAGTTTGTGTGGGACTGCCAAGTTAGAAAGATATTACTGATGTGTCTCATCACTTAAACTGTTCAAAGCACCACATGAATTTGATCCCTTCACAAATACTAATCTGCCTTGGGGTTCTCCTGAGCACCCATTCACTCAGTTAAAAATTTGTGTTTGCATGCTGATGTTTGTTCCCGAGGGCTCATCTCCCCTAGTGAGCATGTTTAAACAACTGAAGTACTCTTACAATGAAACATTCAAATTCAAGCCTTTATTATTATGCAATCTGGGATTATTTTTTTTTTATCATTAGACTTCCTTCTGAACTGGGTGGTTGACACTCCCTGTTCCAAATTCCTGTCTCATGAGCTAGTTGTTTGGAAATACTGGCTAGGAAGACAAAAACCATAGGGGTTTTTTTGGTTGTTTTTTTTTTAATTAATCTGGAGAAAGTGGTTTTTTTCACTAGGTATTTGGGATTAAACTGTAACCTGAAGGCAGTCCACAGAAATAGGGTAAAGATCAAAAGGAAAAGGAGATCATAAATTGGAGGACTGATTTACTGGAAACAGTGAGACTTATTCGAAGTGCTTTGGCTGTCTGAGGACTCTTGTGCATGACTTAACTAGTTTCTGGATTAAACCTTGCATATGCCCTAGGAGAGGAATGTGTACCTGCTTCAGCAGCATGTGCTCTCTGGAGAATACTGTGGAAACTAGTCTGTGTTATGTCAAGCTGAGTGTTCTTAGGCACTTTCACTATTCAGAAAAAGATCTTTCTGATTAACTCCGTATCTAAACAATTTTAATGATTCACGAGACTACTTTGACTTGACTCTCCAGTCTGATCAGTTTCCGTACAGAACTTCACTCCTTGATCTATGTCCAAGAACATATTTATCAGGGAAATTACACAGCCCTTTAAATTCACTTCCTTATGTGAATTAAACTAGCTTTCATGTGCAAAACCCCTTGAAAGCTCCCTGTGTGTGAAGTGAGGATTTCTCCAAATTTTCCACGTGTCCTGTGATCCTGTAGTCGTCTCCCTCCGAGTCCTCCTGCCGGGCAGTCTGTGCTGCAGGAAAGCTGGAGAGATGAGTTTCCTCCTCTGCCCGCAGGGGCAAAACGCGGCATGGATGTGCTCTCCCTGCACCAACTGAAGGCTCAGGCTCTCCTGGCTGGACAAGAAGAGCGCCAGGGGGTTGACAATTTTTGGGGGGAGGACTCGTTTCCTTTTTCGAGCAGCTTAGCATTCAAAATACCGTGGCCACTTAAACAGCCGCAGATCCTTCAGGTTGCCCTGACACAAGCTGCCAGGTACTTGAGAGCACACGGAGAAGAACTGCTGCACCGAATGCCTTTCATTGTTGTGCCTCAGCGGCTCGGAGGGCTCGGCCAGCCCCGACACTGAGAGCAGCTGCCTCCGACAGCGGCGGCGGCCGCGGCATTGTTTTGTTGTGTTTCTGCAGGGGAGCGGCAGGAGCTTACATCATTTCCAGTAATGAAGTGCCTGGGGTTCTTTTATGACTTGCACACTCTGCTTCTCTGGAGCTGTACAGTATGTGCTGCGTGACTCCAGGAAACCGAGGATTTGTTTTGACTTGCTAAAAGAACGTTTTGCTATTTCTCTTTACAATTTCACCGTATGACTTGTCAATTCTCTCCCCCTCTTAAGAATAACTTCAGATCTAATTAGCTGAGTGCAAACATCTTTCACTGCAGTGTGGATTATACTCCTCATTGAGTACATTTACCAACAGAATGAAAGACAACTTAATCAGGCAATTCTGTATTTGTATTGCTGTGTCCAGAGAGCATGGTAGCTGTCAACAGACAGTTGCTATTGGCTTTCTTTCTAGTGGGGGATGCCCAGTGATGTGGGGACCTGTCTTGTTAAGGCTTGCTCTTTGGTTCTGATGCTCTCCCTCCTACCAAAGACCCCTTTTCAAGTGTGTTTCATTATCATTTCCCTCTCTGCTATGTAAGAAAAATGATGCTTATGTGCCGTGCTGGGATGGACTGAAGGTGCTGGCATGTCCCCAGAAGTTCCACAGTGACCTTGCCTAGCATATTTTGAATGGTGCAATTTCTACTTTGCTGAATTCCAAAGTAGCGTTGCTCACGAACCTCTATTAGACAAGTTTGGCACACCTTTTTTTCCCAAAGGGTTACCTGGATATATTCGTGTGTGTGTGCTTTGAATTCCTCTGTGCTGAATTTCAGTTTGCATTTCCACAACTCGGAGAACATTCTCCAGACCATGAACCACCTGGGGTGTTTCTGGGGTATCCTGACCCAAGCAGCAGCCTCCACAATTCTCCATGAGTCCTGGAGTCCATGATTGTGCTGCAGCAACAGCAGCTGCTTTACCTGCATATGCCGTCACAACAAATGCTTTTTGACAGCATCAAAACCAATGAAGAACAGCACGACATTCATAATCCCCTTTGTAAAACTGTCACCCTGTTAGTTCCAGATATAGATCTTGTCATGAGCACTTTATAAAACACCTTTAACCCCTATTAACTATTCACTTCCCCAGAGTTAAAATTTGACAAGTCCATTTTTAGCCATCTCTTCTCTCAGAGATGCCGTGGTTTCTGTTTGATTCTTCAGAAGTGAATCATAGTTTCAAAACCCTCACTACCTGAAACACTCTTTTTTCCATTAGCATTCAGAAACGTGTTTAACATGGGTTCAGACACGTTATCAGAAACTTATACTAGAATCCTTAAAAAAAATCCGGTGTGATTTCATGCCCTGGAAACACCTTTTACAATGTAGCTATTACTACAGCTATGGGGAGATATGAGGCATATGGATGTGAGCTAGTCAAATTAATACCATAATGGCTTCTGGCTCAGCAAGCAGATACAGTGCAAACAGAGAGCAGAACAGCTGTAGTAGAGTTACCTTTTATGTGGGTGGCATAGACGTCTGCCAATTAAAATGATCTTATGAATCATTTCTTGCCATATGATTACTGTTAATAAGAATTTATGTTAACAAGTTTGTGTCTGAACTTTGCACAGGTTCATGCCTGCATTTATTTTGTTAAAAAATAGAGCATATCATGGTTGTTTTTTGTTTTTAATGGACTTTCTTTCCTCCCTTGAAAGCATTCCAGGACTTCAGTAATGCAGAGCTGCCAACTAACCCTTAAAGGAAGATGTTTTTATCTCCATTTAGTGCTTTGTGTATGTAATTCTGTGTATACAGAACAATAGTTTTAACCTGGGAACCTAAAGCTGAGCTTCTAACTCCATATAGCGGCACTTACAAAGGGAGCATGGCCTTCAAAATATGAACTTTTGTTAAAGTCTTTGTTATTGCAAACATTTATACTTACACTTTCCCACTGACTGACAGGTTTTAGCTATTGACTTCATTGACACCAACACCCTGTGTGTAAAATCAAGTGTTTTTTTTCCAGAACTAATGTTATATTTATGGTGAGAAATTATGCTATATTTATGGTGAGAAATGGCAAAATGTTCTTTTAAATATGTCCTCAGCAACTTAGAAAGCATTTCAAAGTATGTTAGAAGTCTGTGCAACAAGTGAGACATTTTATAGAAAGAAATACACAAGTCCAAGCATGGTGAGTGTTAACAGACTTTGATAACAGATGGTTTGGGAATCTCTCTTTCATTAGAAAAATGTAGTGTGAAATTCTGCATATAGTAGGACAGGGTAGAGGGACAAAACAATTGCAATAAAACTGCTTGAAGTACAATTTAGCAAGGATAAGTGGCTGAAGACTTATCATCCTCATGAATCTTGTTTGGGAGCCATAAGCAGAACAAATGTTTTGGTGGAAGGACTTGTTCCCATGGGACTTAGAACAGTTAGTAGAAAATATACTGAGGAAAACAAACCTAAAAAGACTTAAGGAAGAACTTAGCAAATAGATATTTTCTCCCCCTATTTGCCCTACTGGCAATTCTGCCACTCAGGTAGGAGGAATAGAAGACACTGACAGGAAAGGAATTTCTATGGCTGTTAGATTGAAGCTTTTGGGGGCTCTTTGGCCAACAGCCTCCTCCTCTCCTCTGCTCTGTCCATGCTTACTGATGCTTTGATATCACATTTGCATCCATTCTCCCTGCAGCATCAATAAAACAAGAACTCTCCTATGTTTTTTTCCAGTGTCATCCTGCATTACCACCTACAAGAAGACACCACCTCCAGTCCCACCGAGAACTACCACCAAACCATTTATTTCCATCACAGCCCAGAGCAGCACGGAGTCTGCCCAAGATGCATACATGGATGGGCATGGACAGAGGGGAGATATCATCAGTCAGTCTGGACTTAGCAACTCCACGGAAAGCCTGGACAGTATGAAGGCACTGACAGCTGCTATTGAAGCTGCCAATGCGCAGATCCATGGCCCTGCAAGCCAACATGTAGGGAACAATACTGCCACTGTCACCACCACCACAACCATTGCCACTGTTGCAGTAGAAGATAGGAAGAAGGATCACTTCAAGAAAAACAGATGCTTATCTATTGGAATACAGGTACAGTACATGATATGGATTATATGCCTGCCATTGCTTTGGATTTCTACATCTGTTTTACTGCTCATTATACAATGTTTTGTGTATTTCTCTTCTTGTCCTGACAGGTACCTATGTAGAACTTGCATCAGCATAATCATTCTGCATGGTACTAATGATGTTTTCCTAATTTATCACAAATACATCAGATGCAAGGATTTGTTTGAGTCTCCGTGCTGCTCGTTATTCAGCTCTGTTAAATTACACACATGAGCACTAATCTATGAATCATACCACAGTGGGGGTCAGAAAGGCATGAATTAAATCATTGAAAGGGAATGTGTAAAACAATGATTTACATTACACTATCACCAAAAAAATATTTTCATCCAGCCGCACTGAATTAATTGTCGCTGCTTATTCATGCATTTCATAATGACTGGTAGCCACTTGAATGAGGCAGCATTGTTTCTATCTCAGCCTCAAGAGCAGAAGATAAGTTCCTTCTGATTTGCCCTTGTTAAAGAGAATTACATTTTGTTACCTCTAGTGGAATGACACAAGAAAACTAACCCTGCCAAAGTTCATTTCGTTTTACAGAAGGACAAGAGTAAATAAATGAGACCCATATAATCTGCTGTCTTAATTAATCTTT